>NC_140949.1:134204542-134732042 GCF_014529385.1 Adiantum capillus-veneris | reverse complement strand
ACCCTGGATGAGGCAATCGGGCCTTTGCATGACGCAAGCATGGATGAGGAAAGCAGGCCTATGGATGAGGCAATCCGGCCAATGGAGGAGTCCCAAAAGGATATGGATGAGGCAAGCCGGCCAACGGAGGGTGAAGAAAAGACCTTGGAGGAAACCATGGATGACAAGCAAACTCATGAGACACAAAGAGCCATGGGGGAGACCCTTGATGAAGATGAGAACAATGACTACGACGACGAAGCAAAAGCAGAGGATAGCAACAATGACAACAACACTATAGAGACCCAGTATGGACCCTTGCTACCTGTAGATACGGTTGTTCCGGTAATGTCTATTCAAGTATGGAAAAATATGTTCAGCTTCTGACTACTTATATGTACTTGTCAACTTTTGCAGAGGTTGATTATCTTGGACATCAATGGATTGCTGCTAATGCGCCTGCCTCTGGGTATAACAGACACCTACGAGGATTTCCAAAAATTTCGCATGGGTACTCGTCGAGTTGTGGTTCGTCCACGAACAAAAGAATTTATTCAGCTTCTTCTTCCGCGCTTGAGAGTTGCCGTATGGTCTTCAGTGCAACCGCAAAACTTGTTGCCACTAGTTAGAATAGTTTGCGTTGTATCCGGTGTTCATACGGGAGATTTTTCCTTTTTGTATGATTAGAGAAGATGTGTTACCATCGAGGGCCACTACCACCCTAAAAAACCCAACTTACATCTTTTGTACAAACCGTTCAGCCAAATCAATGTACCCTTTGATGCAAATAATACACTACTGATTGATGGTACTCCTGAAAAGGGAGACCTAAATCCATCAGGAACAACTATCTCACCACCCTCTTTTGAAGGGCATACCTTTGATTTTTACCTTGAAGACATTTTGATTCCATACTTACAGAAATTGTATCTCAGTCCATTGTTCACGGATGAGTTTGTACTTTCTAATGAATTAAGATGCCTTACATTGAGAGAGAGAGAGAGAGAGAGAGAGAGAGAGAGAGAGAGAGAGAGAGAGATGTGGCAATGGCTAAAGAAATGTATTTCAAGAACACTTATATTCACAGACCACAATTGATAAATATGCTCAAAAAACTTCATGTATTGAAAGTCACTCGTATACACTTGGGTTCACAAGAATCTTTGTTACATTGACACTATTTCAACCCGACCATCCAACTCTTTGCACAAAATATCTTTCTCCCTACGCCGCATCAGCTTACGGCCAGCTAGGAAAAAGGAAAAATCTGAAAGGTCCCTGTCCATTGACTCTTCAATTATGTCGTGCCGCAACTGCAGAAGACTTCATAGCTCCCTTATTGTAACCACCAACATTAGGCCATGCTCTTTATCAAACACTTCCACATCCACAGCAGGATTGTCTTCCAAACCTGCAGAAACCTGGTCCATAGGAATGTACTTACCTATGAGCATTTGTGTTCGCATATACCAAAAGGAGACTAACAATGATTGGCTTGCAATCATGTACTTGACAACTAGAGTGTCAAGCGTGAACTCACACCGTATGCCAATCTCTTCCTTTACATACCATTCTCTGTCAAGAAGTTTGTCACAGGATGACTGCTGAAATGACTTACACATGAACATAGTTTTCATAACACGTATATTGTAGTTATGAAACAACTCTATGAACAGTGCATCAGGACAAAAGTTTGCAATTCTAACCAGTTTGGTGGGAATAGAGCTACGTAGAGACCTTTGTATATCCTTGTAGATCTTACTTTGCATTGCCTCCACCATTGTTCCCTCAGGAACTGGCCAGTCCATAGTGTTCCAGTTGGTTGGTAGAGGCACTTTCACCAACATGCCATTCTTATTCCCTGGGCAGAGTTGGTAGAAGTGGTCATATAAAAATATTTCTTCATCAGCTAGGCTTTTGGTTGTTCTCCCTGAATTTTAATGTAGAGAACCAATGTGGGTATGAATGACAAGGAAGAGGCCTATTATGCACTCCACAAGCTCCCATTGCTCATAAGAAGAGGGATAAACATCTGCAAAATATATAACAAGAGTTAAACTAAGAGTATCAATAAGTGAAATGAAAAATCTAATGTAGTTGAGATGTGAAGAATGGAGCCATTGCTCATAAGAAGAGGGATAAACGTTGCAAAATATATAACAAAAGTTAAACTGAGAGTATCAATAAGTGAACTGACAAATCAAATGCAGTTGAGATGTGAAGAATACTTACAATTGCAACGTGGTCGATGTATATCTGACACATTTCCACCGTTTGCTATCACGTCTGGATGGGTAAATACATGCTGAACAAGAACTTCCTTTACAGATCTTTTGCCGATTTCAACTTTGAAATCCAACACTCTGGCCTTCCATGCTGAGCGGTAAACATTGATAGCACTAGACCTCTTGGCTCTTCTTGGTTGCATTAGGAACCATGAACCTTGCTTATCCTTTGTCCAACCCATTGGTTCTCTGCACTTATTGAAGTTGATATTGTAATTGATGTTATGCTACTACTTGGCCTTCTAGGCAAAGTGCAGGTGTTGCTAGTTGGTGTGAGAGACCATAAACACCTAGAGCTTCTTGGGCGGGAAGACGTGGAAGCCATAGCTTTGAGAGAAAAGCTTTAGTGGAGGGAGATTCACTTTGGAAGTATCCTAATGGAGGGAAAGTGTTTTACAATTCCAATATCTTGTGCGGGCTTAATGGCCACCCTCCAGTACGTTAATGACCATAAGAGAATATCAGCAGTGGGACCACACATGCACCTAACATCTCGGTAAAAGCCAAGAAGTTACGATGCCAATCCTAGATTCATGAAAGTTTTTAAAGTATTTTCTTATTTCTTGAGTCTTTCCACGTATTTTCCTACGTAACGTAGCCCTGAAGCTCATTGGACGCGCTCTATTTTCTCTCTATTTCATATGGCCCTCTAAATGACCTCCAAATTTTCCTAATGCACATCACCAAGAAGATTGACAATAAGATACAATCAGTCTTACAAGAGTTTCGACTACAAGAATCCCTTGGCCTCAAGGTCAGGACAGGGGACTTCCCTCCCCATGGTGCACCAATGAGGACACCCTTGAAGAAGCCATCACCAAGCTCAATGATATACTTGAACCAGTTCACATAAAGCCCGAAACCATCTCTTGGATCAACGATACACATACGAAGGTGCCACCTAAGCAGTGTATCCTCACCTTCAAGAACAAAGAAGAGCAAATGCGGTTACTATGCCAATCTTGTCTTCTCAAGGGGAAAAACCTTTTGATCGCTGAAGAATTGACTACAAATAAACTAAAGACTAAAGAAAGCAAGCTCAAGAAAATGCACGAAGCCCGCAAACAAGGAAAATGGACGGTTTATCGAGGTGGCAAAGCTGTCATTCAAGAGTTTCAAACTCCCAAATCGGCTTCCCCCTCACCTAAACCCTCTTAGTTTTTGTTCTTTTCTTTTCTTCTGGCCAATGGACCCTCAGTCCTTAACTGATATATACCTAATGCCTTCATCTAGAAGCATCAATGTAAAGTTTTGTTTGGTTTTTTGGTTCCATAGGTCATATGTGACCTCTGGACAATAATTCAATCTCTCTCTCTCTCTCTCTCTCTCTCTCTCTCTCTCTCTCTCTCTGTGTGTGTGTGTGTGTGTGTGTGTGTGTGTGTGTGTAAAAATAGCAAGTGCATCAGGAGAGGGTGGTAGAGGGGGGCATGGAGAATAAAGAGGATATATTTCAATGTAATGTAATTTATTTTAAAATGTGGTAGTAGTAGGCAGTAGAGGCCTGCAATAGATTACTTTGTAGTGAAAACGTTCAATTCAAGTCGCCTTCATTAAGTAAATTACCATTTAATATGCTCAAATTTAAAGGTAGTAATTCACTTGTATTTTATGTCAAAAATTGAACGCATAGTGTGTGTATACAAGCTACCAATCGTCCTAACCTCGTAAGAATGGAAAATCATAAGTTAGTAGTTATTGGTAGTACTGACAACATACAAACATGGGTTCAAAAGATGATGATTAATGCATTGTGGCTTGTATGGTGAACTTGAAAAAAAAAAGACTACGTATGTAGGGTGGTATAACAATTCCAAAATCCTAGGTGTCCAAAGCCTCTCGTAGAGAGTCCTTCTTGAGAGCTCTAACTTGTGAGCATTGCAATAGAATAACCACCCAACCATATGTGTTTAAGGCTAGAATTAAGGCGCAATAATAATTGGTAGCATTCATAATTAATACATTATTTCAACACGCTAATTAAGAAAATAACATAATTAATCAAAATACAAAATAACACAAAAGTAGGTGGGTTGATTGATAGGATGCATATGTCGTTTGTACAATGAGCTGTGTGTGCTTATATAGCACTTTGTAGCCTGAAGCCACATGTTGAGCCACATGCCCTAGTATAAGTCATAGGAGGTGGCACATTGATAGTCATGCAAAGTGTAGGGTTGCTTTCCACTAGAGCGTGTATGAGTAGCACCGTAAGGGTTGTTCACATAGACATAGGGTGGAAGTAGGTTGACCCCAACAATTGCCCTCTTCAACCTGATTTCATCCTAGGATTGCCTAAGATACATCATGCCTAGTTCTCAATGGATTCAACAGGTCATGGTTCATACAAGGCTTCCTTAGCTAGATGCATGGGTTCACATTTGGATGTATAAGCATGGTTCTCAAACTGAATACGTCATGTAGTGCCCACATTCGGATACATCATGCAAGTGGCATGGGGTAGTCTAGTATGTAGGGAGTCATTGTACATCCTTTGTGTAATGTGATTCTCGTTCATCATGTTAGAATCATCATGCTCGTGATGATGCTAGTTGTTGACATTGTAGTAATTTTTTGTGTCATTGGTCTATTCTTGAAAGGATGCAATTGTCTCGGCTAATGTCATTGAGCGGGAGGGAAATACACACAACACCTCTATAATCACCCGACACACACTCTTGGGATAATACACACATGCTCTATGGGGCACCACTCGCATTACACAACCCACTTGACCGAGACAAGGAACACACCGATGGAGTGAGAGGAGAGAGACTTTCCATTTTCCTACTCAACACACACACACACACACACACACACACACACACACACACACACACACACACATGAGTCAGCTCAAAGGAGGAGGATTTCTGATGCTTAGATACAATTGAGCTTGGGCAGAAAACCAATGGGGCAAATAACTCACACCATATGGATGAAATATGCCAAATACAATCACAAATTTGAGCTGAGGCTTCGCTCACAAGAGAAACATACACAACCAAATCAACAAGAAAATAATGAGGAATCTGACAAAATGGATAGCTGTTGACGGCTGGGTCAACAACACAACACAACTCAACAAAAGCCTTATTTTTTGAGAGTTATGGAATGCTGCGGATTATGGTTAGAAACATCAATTGTAATAAGTAGGTAGTCTAGTTGCAGAAGCCAGGGTGCAATGGCACTTCCAGATTGTAAATACCAAGCCATTTGACCCCTCAAACTCTATTTTTGGTTAACCTAGGTGACCTTAGTATATAAGGTACCTTGGTCATTTTGTCAAAAAGAACTTTTATCATAATCATAAGATTTAAGCTGCCGTCGACTGTGTGTGAGAGAGGAAGAGAGAGAGCGTGAGCTTCATGAATAATGAATCCTGTCGCTACTCCCCGCTCGCCGGTTTATAGCATTGTAGATTTGACTCCACCATTGCGCTAGCCTCGACAAGAGCTACACGACAATATTAGCAGTGGCTAACACATGCTACACCGAATATGCATCAAGCGGGAGATATGCTATGGAGGCAACAATATTTCCCACTCACTTTGTATAAGTCTTGGGCTCACTTGGAGTTCCAAAGTTGTATATGGTAGTTAGAGGGATCAAGCTTAAACCCAAGTAGAAGGGATTGTGGTGAAAGTCTTTAAAAGGAAGCCTTTATGCAAGGAGGCTTCATTCTTGAGTATCCACTCTTGAGGATCCACTTTTGAGAGCTCTCTGTCTCTCTTAAGTGTTCACTCTATGGCCTAGCCTTGAGCTTAATACCCATTCTTAAGAGGCTAGTGCTAACAATTGTAATTAGAGTAAGCTCTTCTTAATTAATATAATCCCTATTTTTTCATTAGTCACTTTTTCTCTATGTTTCATTATGTCATGAAGTAGTATTACACTTTCATTATTCTAGATTTGAGAGATGTATGTACTTCTTGCTATTAACCACTCCTATTCTTCTATAAGTATTCGATTTGTGATATTTAGCATCACTAATTAGGTTGATTAAGCTGGTTCTTAACTCTTGTAATTAGTGTGTGTGCACTATTGTTTGCTTGTGTGTAGATAGGTTTTATGAAAATCTAGCACCATTCACCTCGTGTGACTAGCTATTGATGTTTAGTGCGTGCTTATCATTAGTCTGCTTGAGGTTTCTAGTCTGTGGTAAGTCGGACTTTGATGGACTCGATGTGTGTAGGAGTTGATTGATTAGTGATTAGAGTAGGTTTAGAGTTAGTCTTGCCATGGCTAATCTCTACTTGCATTGGAGAGGTGATCTTTTGAATCCTCTATTTCTATTCATCCGCCCGATGCTCATGCTTCCATGCCCTAGCCGGGTTGCTACTCCACGGATTTGATAATTTTGTGTGGGTTACGATTACGTCGTTGCTACAACTCCTCCCAACATTTGACGCCGTTGCCAGGGATCGATAAGTTAAGCTAGTGAGTTTAGATGTGTAGAATAGAGTAATTTCACTACTAATTTCTTGATTTTTGAGTGTGTGTAACTCAATTTTGGTGTGATTTGATGATTATGTGCAAGAAATTGATGCTAATGTTGAGTTATGAATACCCCAAAATCCCAATTCCACCCCCAATTTCACTAGTTTCATACTAACCCTTACTAATTTCGCTTCAATTCCATGCTAATTGTACTAATTTCATGCTAATTTTTACTAATTGTTGATTAAATTTGCTAATCTAACCACTAACATTGAAGTGTAATGATGTTAAATCTCCTTTTTTAGAGGTGGAATCATCATTTTAATCAAGTTAATTGTGCTAATTTATGTCTAATTTGATGATTTGAGTGTTTGATTTTTGATGTACAATGGTCAATTTTGGAGCCGATTTGATGGTGCACACACTTGTGTGTACGATGATGCGTCCATGTGGAGCAAAGGAATCATTAGGAAAAAAATGGACTCTCCATGGGCCTTGTAAGAATCCCTAATTTAAAGGAAGCCTGCCAAGATTAAGGGGGACAAAGGCTTTGAATGGGGCTATTTTGGTAGGGTCTCCTCCACCTTTGACCCCTAAAAAGGTAGGGGGAAGGGGGGGGGGGGTAACCATTTAAAAAGTAGGGAAGGGGGGGGGTAAACCATTTGAAAAGTAGGGGGGTAGGGGGTCTTCTCTCTCTACCTTTTTGGCCAACTTGTAAGTGGCCTCTTAACTCTCCCACGCCACCTAAGCAAATCCGTGGGTCAAAGAGGTAAAAAAAATGACTTTTTTCAAAAACTTTCAAAAAAACTCTATTCCCCCCTAAAAAGTACCCCCAACATATACACATAATAAAAAAAAGATTTTTAAGTTAAATTACTCAAAATTCAACATTTTTTGACTCCCTCCAAACTTTTAGAAAATTCCTCCCAAAATTGAAAACTCTCTCTCCTAATCTAAGCTCCTCTCCTACACCCATCCCCCTTGCACCTGCACCTGCTGCTGCACCTACGCACCCATCTCTCCATCCTTCAAGCTCCATCTCTCCAACCTACAAGCTCTATCTCTCCATCCTTCAAGCTCCATCTCTCCATCCTACAATGCCTCTTGACGACATGACCAATGTCCCGGCAAGCTCTTCACGCGGTAGGTCTCCAGGGCTTTTCCTACGCCTACCTCAAGAGTATGTTCCGACAAAGAAAACATGCTTGGGTACATTACCTTCAGCCAATGAACGCCGCGCTCAAGGGGAGAAGAGTGTGGATCTCTCGATAGACGGATGCTTGTATCCAAAGGATCCTTCTCTCAATGTTCATCCGTCTTTTACAAACATTCCATCACTGTTGCAATACGTTGGAAATGGAGAGCAAGGTTTGTTGGGCTACTGCAAGAGACTCAACAAACACGAGATTGCGCGGTCCGAGATCTACTTGCGTCATTGGCAGTTGCTCAATGGGAGTTTCCACAATCTTCAAGCTCAGATGCAAACAGCTACTAGTGCGCTTGAGGAGGCAAAGAGCACCATCACAACCAAGGAAAATGTAATTAAAAAGCTTAAGGATACTCTTTCACACATGAAGAGTACTCCCATGGGAGGTAGGGTGAGGAAACTAGAGTTGTCCGAAATTCAGACTCTTGCACCACGCGGAGGTGCAAGAAAACAAAGGGTGACAGCTATGAGGTAACATGTTCTATCCCTCATGTTGTTTAAGTTTAATACGGCTCATCATTGTTGTTTTGGGCAATAGGAACTTCATCCAAGAAACGTGCGGCGGCGAGAATGCGTCAGCTAGGGCTACTTTTCTTCGTTCTTGTTTCAACAAAGAGGATTTTATTGGGATGCTTGATGCTCCAGAGGCAAAACACTTGAAAGACGCAATCACTAAGAGAGTTCTTAGAGATTTTTCTAATATTGTCACTGATCTAGATGTTCAGGATATTTGTGATGCTGTTGGGATTAGTACCAAGGGCTATCAAGCAATACATCAAGTGTTAAAAGACACATTAAGAAGTCGAGGAGTCACGGAAAACCTATTCCCACTTCCTCACAGAGTGCAGATTGCCAAGAAGGTGTCAAATGAAGATGTTGTTCACCGATTAGGGGACTACTTGTATATTGAAGACACGATGCCTCTTCAGCCGCTCCGTAGCAAATCACAAGGAAGGAAGGGCCGTGGGAAGGGAAGCGGTGCTGTTTCTAACAGTGTGTTGCGGACCGAAGGGTTTGTTTACACCAAATTCAACAATATCTTTGTGGACTTGATACGATTGCAGTAGTCCATGGCTGTTTTCTACAATTTGAGTGATGCAGGTTAGTTTAGAGTTGCCTACATGCTCTATGATGTGTCATAACATGCATTCTGAGGCTTTATGTTGTTGGCAGTTCTTGAAGGCAAGCTTGTGTTCGTGCTGAAGTTGGATGAGTGTGTAATTGTTAAAGGGAGAAAGTTGGAGAGAATGAGCATCACGCTTATGAATGAAGCCTTAGCTTATGCCAAGAAATCTTGCAGATCGAGTGAAGCAACAAAGCCCTCTTTTAGTGTGAAATCAGAGAAGGATATATGGTGGCTTGGTGCAATTGAAGTTCCGAAAGAGACACATGAAGTCCTTGCATGGATTTTCAGTAGAATCCCATGGGTCACAGAGGTCATTAAAGCTCAAATAAACGGTGAGAAGCTCATGGTTCCAGGACGTGGGGAGTTTGATGTTGAATGGCATTTAGGTGGTGATCTAAAGACCATAAAGTGCATGCTTGGATGCAAACAAGGTGCAAATTCTTTACTTCCCTGTCCATTCTGTACGAAAGGGCACAAAACAAGTCGAGCAACTCAAGTGGAAGGTCAGGACGATGATAATGATGACCATATAAATAGGGAGTGGCAAAGTTCGGTTCTTTCATGTGATATGCTGCAGGTGCCCAATAGGGATAGCAAAGATCCTGGGTGGAACCCCATAATTCCCTTCTCCCTCAACAATGTTCACTTTTGCACATTGCATGCGTTTATGCAAATATTTGATAGGATCTTAAAGCATCACATTGATTATGCTTTCACAATGAAGCCCCTTCAACGGTCAAAAGACTCCTTGCAGGGGGTGGAGACGCTCCTTAATGAGATTGGATGTCACTGATCAAGGGTGAACATTGTAGCAGAGACTTGTAGGGAGAAGACATATGAGGTGGCATAGAAGGTTTCCATGAATGGAGCCAAAGCACGTCGATTTTTCAAGAAGATGTCAAAGTCTCCAATGAAGGTATCCAAGGCAAGTGTCGATCTAGCGAGTGAGAAGCGGTGGGAGTTGTGGAAAGATTTGTGTTCATGCACGACAGACAAAGATCCCAATGTGGAGGTTGCTAACCAATGCAAGCTAGTATGGTCATCCTTTCAAAAGGTTGTGCAATTGATGAATCTTTCAAGCACCACCGTTGAGCAGCGAGAGGAGTTCAAGAAGGTGCTTTATGAATTCACAAAGGCCGCTAAGGACGGATGGTCTGAAAGCAAGATTACACACTACATGGTTTGTTTTAACGGACTTAATACATATGCAATGTTTGAAAATGTAACTTTTCTATTCGCTTATCTCCTTTTTGGTTCTTTTAGCACATTCTCTATGCGCATGGTGCATACTTCATGGACCGCTATGGTTCGCTTGATATATGGAGTACACAAGGCATGGAGAAGTCCCACTATCGAGCAAAAGGAGTCTACTTCAAGAATACTTGGCATGGTGGTGGTAGTTCACACTCCAACTACCTCCAAGAGATGTTTAATTGGTTTTTTAGGCACACCTTTGGGAGAACTCGTACTATTGAGAAAGCAAGAGAATCGATGTTAGCAAAGCAGTTACGCAACGCTTCCCGTACTGCAGCATCCGAGAAGTGGAAACGCTCGCAAGCGTCCCTCGGCCACGAAGCTTGGCGTGCAACTAAATATTGAAAAGGCAGCGTTTGGGCGTCGCGTCAGCCGTTCGCATGATCCAAGTTTAGTTGTTCAATTCAATTGCTTTATTTGAGTTTCACTCAATTGGCCGCATAGTGTGAAAGGGCCCAAATCTCAAAAAAACCTATTTAAAGGTTGAAGGGGCTCATTTTGTCATCTTCCCTACTAGGTGCAACCATGGCACGAACAAAACAAACGGCTAGGATTGCATATCCAGAGGGGCTGGATGGCCAACGACTCAAAGGTACAACAACAGAAGCTGGAAATTCACAAGCTCAAGGTCAAGTCCACACAGAAGAAGCTGGAGCTTCAATTCATCATGGCCAGTCCTCTACAACAGCAAAAGAGAGACGAAAGCATCGTCTTGTTGTCTATTCATCGGACTCCAACGATTCTGATGGCAACAGGGAGGATGAGAGCGACCAGGGGAAAGGAACAAACAGCCAAAAGCAACCGTCAGAAGGCTCCGAAGAGACACAAACGGATGAAGATGCCCCATGGGTTGGCGTCCAAATACAAACTTATCAGGGTCACATATCTATTGGGGGTAAGACACTTCCTAAAGGGAGTGGACCTACACCATCACATCCGGTCGATAGTGAAGAGCACGAATCAAATAAAGAGTGGGTGGAATCCGATTATGAGGTGTTGGAAGTGCCTGTGCAGAAAAAAAAGAGAAAGAGCATTGTCTACAAGAAGAGGAAGCAAGCTGCCCCGACTGGTGCCAAAAATGCACCTCCACGTCGACCTCAGAAGGTACGAAAGCGCAGCCGTGCTTTTGCGGATACTCGACACTATCAAAAGAGCACCGAGCTCTTGATTCAGAGGGCCCCTTTAATTGTACAACACTCAGTTTCGGATGGGCACCGTGGCCATAGAGGCAGTCCAAGAGGCAGCAGAGCAATATTTAACTGGCATATTCAAGGATTCTAACCTCTGTGCCACCCATGCAAAGCGTGTAACCATTATGCCCAAGGATATGCAGCTTGCTCGCCGTTTGCGCCATGAGGAGTAGCTTGTAATTAGGCATCAACCTTTTTGTATTTACAGAACTCCAAGATTGGGAAGAATTTGAATACAAGCGTCTTTTGATTCTATATCCCACTCTGTGCATTGTATTGGGAGGAATTTGAATATAAGCGTCTTTTATTGTATACCCCAGTGCGCATTGTATTGTTTTAATTTTGTACCATGCAATGTAGCACTGGTTCAAGTTTTGTCTACCTTCTATTGTATGTATGTAGCCATTAGCTTGTTATTGTGAAAAATTGCCTACGTTTAGCACCTTGACTAAGTGGGGCATGCACTTCCTGATGTATCCATGCTATGTGACTCACTATTGCATGGTAAAAACATCTACAAAGTGTTCAAAATGGCTTGGAATGCCCCCAAGTTGGCTGCCACAAGGGCGCGCATTTGGGGCTTCCAGAGGCCTATGGATGGACATAATGCGCGCCCTTGTGGCAGCCTCTCCTAGTGCTTTGCTGACACTCTCCAGTGGTTTCCAGACAATTTTGACAAGCAATAAGTATGTTTTGTTTGCTTCAATGCTTCAATTAGCATAGATGCTGCTGGAATTCATCCCCCCTTAGTCCATGTCAGTCCTAAACTCCAGAAAGGGCTTAGATATTGCCACAAAATTTACTCTTGTGGTTTGTTAATACAACTTTAGGTATCTGGGGCAAGATGGGCTTAAGGTTACCTGGGTATCCATGTCTTCCTGTTTTGCAGCTGGGCATTATTGTCTTCTCACTCTGTTTTGTAACTGGATATGCTCCTATTCTCCAAGAAGGGTTTAGATATTGCCACAGTTTTGTGGTTTGTTAATACATCTTTAGGTATCTGGGGCAAGATGGGCTTAAGGTTACCTGGGTATCCATGTGTTTCTTTTTTGCAACTGGGTATTAATGCCTTGTCACTCTGTTTTGTACTTGGGTATGCTCTTAGATGTGTCCAATTTCATCTGCCACAAGGGCGCGCATTTGCACACTTCATCTGCTGATGGAAAGCCCTAATGCGCGCCCTTGTGGCAACATTGTTTAGGGACTTCCAAGCCCTTTACTAGGCACATACATAACTTTGGAAGCCTAGATATAACAAAGTATACATTTTTAAAATTTTAATGCCTGCCAAACCCTTTAGTAGTCATAGCAAAAATTATGGTGCTTCTCATACACAATGGAATCCCAACATATAAGAAATTCAAAACCTTGCAAGAAAGAGAGTCATAGACAACAAAAAGTAGTTTCATTAAAGAAATCAATGCTTTACATGATATCCGGCTTTTGCTTTAGGATCTTTCTAATTACAATTTTCTGGCGCTTGGCCTTTTGGGGTGGCTCCCTATTAAGTAAAGTGGTTGTGATTTCTTGGGTGTCATTAACCCCTACAGCTTGGTTCATGCCAACATGGGCAATAAGGCGCCCGCGAAAGTTTACACCGAAAGTGGATATTGCAAAATCTTTCTTTACAAGCACTACAAAGTTGGCCATTTGGGCAAGTGTTGTTAAACACAACGCCTTGGAGAGTGAACGGAGAGCAAAAATGTTGTAGCGACCATTGGGAGAGTAGTTGGCATGGACAAACACCACGACACCAGTGGGAAGTGTGCTGAGGTAGTGAGCAAGTGCCGCTTGAGGTTCGAACGGCGTCCTCCTCCCCCCTGACCGTTGCGCCCAGGCGTCAACCTCCAGAACATCCTGCAGAACATAGGCTTTCTGAGATATGGCACATAATTATGATATAACATTAACAAAATCATTTGTAACAATCAAATGTAAGTGAGCATCTATACCTCTTGTCTACGATCCTTCTCATCGGCATCCGGGTGCAAGTAAAGATCCACGCTTGACTTCCCCTTTGGATCAAGCAAAACAGGTGTTGCAGCAGGTGGTGGTGAATCCACTCTTGCGCATTTAGCCAAACACATGGCTTGCACGGCCACAAAATCCTCCTCAGAGACCTTGGCCTGCTCGGCCGCTGCCACCTCGGCTTGTGCGATTGCCACTGTGTCCGCCAAAGTATTCCCCATGGGCATTAGGAGATCATCGTCATGGGAGGTGGTGGTATCAAGCTCAAACTTTCCATGGGCATTGAGGATGGCGAAACACTCATCCATGCGAAGCTCAAAGGATTTCCCCAGATCGTGCATAAACACAAACTCCTCCCCACCCACCACAATGGAGGAGAAGCGGGTAATCTCTACCTCAGGGATGGTATCCCGAGTGGTGGTTCCTTTTGGCGGTCCCGAGGATGAACCGACTGATGGAGAGGCCTCCAAGAGGCCTTGAATCCCTACAGGGTAGGTCAAGGCAAGCGTCCTCTCCTCTGCGGAGGAGTCAATGGCCGCGGGCTTGGGGTCCTTCACATCAGCCAATAGCCTGCCGATCTGCAAGTGAGGTAGCACTACATCAGGGCCTGCTGGGCACTCGTGAAGGAGGAAGATCATTATGGCCTGAACAGAGAAAAAAGTGTTTCCGATCCTTCCCTTACGCATTGCTCGCACATCATCAGCTTCAAGCCGCACATATTGTCCGGCGGGTTGTGCTATGGTGGCAAAGCGTGCAAGCCGCTGATGAAATGGCCTGTCCCCTTGGTAGATGTGGTGGAGAAGGCCTTCAGGGACCCATTGCCCTGGTCGGTTTGGTAACTCAACAATGAATCTCCCGATGCACGTGGAAATGTATGAAGTAATGTGCTCAAGAGATTGAGAGTGGAGGGTCAAGGTGGTTTCCAAATCAGGTTGGGTTGTGAAAAATGCTTGAAGCTCAGGGCGATTTGCATGCCCAACCTCAGTAAGGGCATAGTGTGAAAGGGCCCAAATCTCAAAAAAACCTATTTAAAGGTTGAAGGGGCTCATTTTGTCATCTTCCCTACTAGGTGCAACCATGGCACGAACAAAACAAATTGCTAGGATTGCATATCCAGAGGGGCCGGATGGCCAACGACTCAAAGGTACAACAACAGAAGCTGAAACTTCACAAGCTCAAGGTGAAGTCCACACAGAAGAAGCTGGAGCTTCAAATCAGCATGGCTAGTCCTCTACAGCAGCAAAAGAGAGACGGAAGTATCGTCTTGTTGTCTATTCATCGGACTCCAACGATTCTGATGGCAACAGGGAGGATAAGAGCGACCAGGGAAAAGAAACAAATTTCATAGTGTGAAAGGGCCCAAATCTCAAAAAAACCTATTTAAAGGTTGAAGGGGCTCATTTTGTCATCTTCCCTACTAGGTGCAACCATGGCACGAACAAAACAAATTGCTAGGATTGCATATCCAGAGGGGCCGGATGGCCAACGACTCAAAGGTACAACAACAGAAGCTGAAACTTCACAAGCTCAAGGTGAAGTCCACACAGAAGAAGCTGGAGCTTCAAATCAGCATGGCTAGTCCTCTACAGCAGCAAAAGAGAGACGGAAGCATCGTCTTGTTGTCTATTCATCGGACTCCAACGATTCTGATGGCAATAGGGAGGATAAGAGCGACCAGGGCAAAGAAACAAACAGCCAAAAGCAGTCGTCAGAAGGCTCCGAACAGACACAAACGGATGAAGATACCCCATGGGTTGGCATCCAAATACAAACTTATCAGGCTCACATGTCTATTGGGGGTAAGACACTTCCTAAAGGGAGTGGACCTACACCATCACATCCGATCGATAGTGAAGAGCACGAATTAGATGGAGAGTGGGTGGAATCCGATATGAGGTGTTGGAAGTGCCTGTGTAGAAAAAAAAGAGAAAGAGCATTGTCTACAAGAAGAGGAAGCAAGCTGCCCCGACTCGTGCCAAAAATGCACCTCCACGTCGACCTCAGAAGGTACGAAAGCGCAACCGTGCTTTTGCGGATATTCGACACTATCAAAAGAGCACCGAGCTCTTGATTCGGAGGGCCCCTTTTGCAAGGCTATGCAGGGAGGTTTTGCAATTGTACAACACTCAGTTTCGGATGGGCGCCGTGGCCATAGAGGGAGTCCAAGAGGCAGCAGAGAAATATTTAACTGGCATATTCGAGGATTCTAACCTCTGTGCCATCCATGCAAAGCGTGTAACCATTATGCCCAAGGATATGCAGCTTGCTCGCCGTTTGCGCCATGAGGAGTAGCTTGTAATTAGGCATCAACCTTTTTGTATTTACGGAACTCCAAGATTGGGAAGAATTTGAATACAAGCGTCTTTTGATTCTATATCCCACTCTGTGCATTGTATTGGGAAGAATTTGAATATAAGCGTCTTTTATTGTATACCTCAGTGTGCATTGTATTGTTTTAATTGTGCACCATGCAATGTAGCAGTGGTTCAAGTTTTGTCTACCTTCTATTGTATGTATGTAGCCATTAACTTGTTATTGTGAAAAATTGCCTACGTTTAGCACCTTGGCTAAGTGGGGCATGCACTTCCTGATGTATCCATGCTATGTGACTCACTATTGCATGGCAAAAAAATCTACAAAGTGTTCAAAATGGCTTGGAATGCCCCCAAGTTGGCTGCCACAAGGGCGTGCATTTGGGGCTTCCAGAGGCCTATGGATGGACATAATGCGCGCCCTTGTGGTAGCCTCTCCTAGTGCTTTGCTGACACTCTCCAGTGGTTTCCAGACAATTTTGACAAGGAATAAGTATGTTTTGTTTGCTTCAATGCTTCAATTAGCATAGATGCTGCTGGAATTCATCCCCCATTAGTCCATGTCAGTCCTAAACTCCAGAAAGGGCTTAGATATTGCCACAAAGTTTACTCTTGTGGTTTGTTAATACAACTTTAGGTATCTGGGGAAAGATGGGCTTAAGGTTACCTGGGTATCCATGTCTTCCTGTTTTGCAGCTGGGTATTATTGTCTTCTCACTCTGTTTTGTAACTGGATATGCTCCTATTCTCCAAGAAGGGTTTAGATATTGCCACAGTTTTGTGGTTTGTTAATACATCTTTAGGTATCTGGGGCAAGATGGGCTTAAGGTTACCTGGGTATCCATGTGTTTCTCTTTTGTAACTGGGTATTAATGCCTTGAAACTTTGTTTTGTACTTGGGTATGCTCTTAGATGTGTCCAATTTAATCTGCCACAAGGGCGCGCATTTGCACACTTCATCTGCTGATGGAAAGCCCTAATGCGCGCCCTTGTGGTAGCATTTTTTAGGGACTTCCAAGCCCTTTACTAGGCACATACATAACTTTGGAAGCCTAGATATAACAAAGTATACATTTTTAAAATTTTAATGCCTGCCAAACCCTTTAGTAGTCATAGCAAAAATTATGGTGCTTCTCATACACAATGGAATCCCAACATATAAGAAATTCAAAACCTTGCAAGAAAGAGAGTCATAGACAACAAAAAGTAGTTTCATTAAAGAAATCAATGCTTTACATGATATCCGGCTTTTGCTTTAGGATCTTTCTAATTACAATTTTCTGGCGCTTGGCCTTTTGGGGTGGCTCCCTATTAAGTAAAGTGGTTGTGATTTCTTGGGTGTCATTAACCCCTACAGCTTGGTTCATGCCAACATGGGCAATAAGGCGCCCGCGAAAGTTTACACCGAAAGTGGATATTGCAAAATCTTTCTTTACAAGCACTACAAAGTTGGCCATTTGGGCAAGTGTTGTTAAACACAACGCCTTGGAGAGTGAACGGAGAGCAAAAATGTTGTAGCGACCATTGGGAGAGTAGTTGGCATGGACAAACACCACGACACCAGTGGGAAGTGTGCTGAGGTAGTGAGCAAGTGCCGCTTGAGGTCCGAACGGCGTCCTCCTCCTCCCTGACCGTTGCGCCCAGGCGTCAACCTCCAGAACATCCTGCAGAACATAGGCTTTCTGAGATATGGAACAGAATTATGATATAACATTAACAAAATCATTTGTAACAATCAAATGTAAGTGAGCATCTATACCTCTTGTCTACGATCCTCCTCATCGGCATCTGGGTGCAAGTAAAGATCCACGCTTGACTTCCCCTTTGGATCAAGCAAAACAGGTGTTGCAGCAGGTGGTGGTGAATCCACTCTTGCGCGTTTAGCCAAACACATGGCTTGCACGGCCACAAAATCCCCCTCAGAGACCTTGGCTTGCTTGGCCGCTGCCACCTCGGCTTGTGGAATCGCCACTGTGTCCGCCAAAGTATTCCCCATGGGCAGTAGGAGATCATCGTCATGGGAGGTGGTGGTATCAAGCTCAAACTTTCCATGGGCATTGAGGATGGCGAAACACTCATCCATGCGAAGCTCAAAGGATTTCTCCAGATCGTGCATAAACACAAACTCCTCCCCACCCACCACAATGGAGGAGAAGCGGGTAATCTCTACCTCAGGGATGGAATACCGAGTGGTGGTTCCTTCTGGCGGTCCGGAGGATGAATCGACTGATGGAGAGGCCTCCAAGAGGCCTTGAATCCCTACAGGGTAGGTCAAGGCAAGCGTCCTCTCCTCTGCGGATTAGTCAATGGCCGCGGGCTTGGGGTCCTTCACATTAGCCAATACCCCGCCGATCTGCAAGTGAGATAGCACTACGTCAAGGCCTGCTGGGCACTCGTGAAGGAGGAAGATCATTATGGCCTGAACAGAGAAAAAAGTGTTTTCGATCCTTCCCTTACGCATTGCTCGCACATCATCAGCTTCAAGCCGCGCATATTGTCCGGCGGGTTGTGCTATGGTGGTAAAGCGTGCAAGCCGCTGATGAAATGGCCTGTCCCCTTGGTAGATGTGGTGGAGAAGGCCTTCAGGGACCCATTGCCCAGGTCAGTTTGGTAACTCAACAATGAATCTCCCCATGCACGTGGAAATGTATGAAGTAATGTGCTCAAGAGATTGAGAGTGGAGGGTCAAGGCGGTTTCCAAATCGGGTTGGGTTGTGAAAAATGCTTGAAGCTCAGGGCGATTTGCATGCCCAACCTTAGTAAGGAATGCATCTAAAGCACTAGTAGCAGCCATGTCTTCTCTTTGCGTGATTGGGTATGCTAGGTCTCTCTGCAATGCTGGGATGAAAATGGTGAAATGAGGAGGTGGTCCTCCTTATATAGACATATTCTATCTCAAAAAAAATAAAAAATATGGATTTAAAAAATAAATTTACACCACCTTAAAACTCAAGTACAAAATCAAGTACAACACCTTAAAACTTTTCAAAATCTTTAATAAAATATCCAATATATAAACGATTAAAGTTACAAGCTAATTCACTTAGACAAGATGATTTCGTCTGTAGCCCAATCTTTGTAAACAAGCATAGTGGCCTCCATCCGCCTTCCAATCTATACAACCAATAATTGGCAATCAAAATACAAAAACCCACAGAAAATAAGAAAAGGTAGCTAAGGAAGCACAAAGCAGACCTTGCGTTGTTCTAGTTTGAAACTTGCATTACCGACATCCTCGAATCCCATTATGACAAAGTTTTCCCAAGGATTGGCAAGAGTCCAACGCGGATTCACTGCAACCACCTCCACCTCGTTATTGGGCATGCGGACACGAATTTCAAAGGATTGAATCTCTTCGGCTGTTAGCTGCAAGGGTATCCATTTGCCACGTTTGTGCATCCACCTCTCATAGCTAAACCGTGCATACAAGGTGCACCTTGCTTTCCAATACCGAAGGCAAAGCTGTGTGGGGGACACATTGCACTTATAACGGTCACCATCATGAAAACCGTCAACATAGCCCCAATTGACACCTAGAATGGTGTCCATTGCATCTATGTCAACTTCTTTGCAAACAAACATTGTTGGTGTTTCTACAATCGGTAGAGAGCGGAATGCATGCACAAACAAATGAATGGGACAATGCCAACTGAGACCCACCGATCTGGTTGCCTTACCAAACTTTTGGGACCCTTGGAAATCTTGCAGCACCTTGCGCTTGAAAGAAAGCAAAGCCCAATGGTCTGGAGTTGGCCATTCTACACTCTGCAATGAGGGTGTCTCCACGGCTTCTAACCTACCATAGCTTTGGCTTGACTTCGGCACCACGTACTTGTGGGAGTACATGAATATTCGCTGCTCGATAAGTTTTTTCGATGAAACATTAGGAAACATACGCTCCCCAATGTGAGCATGCACAACCATGAACGTGCCTGAGAGGCACTCAAGCGGCTGCTCCTCAACTAAGCTGGATGGAAAAACATCTTTACAAATGTCCTTAGTTAAACATAATGATCACATAAACGTAAACATGACATATGCATGGGATAGCTAAACCATGAAAACTTACAATGAGGTGCAAATTGAGTAGAAGCTCTCTTGAGGTGGAGCTTAGCTGCACTGTAGACGTGTTGCACGATGGCCACCATTCCAGACTTTGTTTCTTTGAATGTCAATAGCCGGCCCTTCCAATGACGTTCCAATACGCCTCGACACCGTAGGCGATGAGGTCCAGCACGTGACGGTTGCATGTTGATCCATGCACCCTTCTTGAACACTTGTGGGATCCATACCCCCTCTGAGTCTTTTGTGTTGTGCAACACAATCTCCTCTATCTTTGGTTTGGGCCGTCTATGCGTGGACATGCTTGGGAAGTTGGGCTTAGGAAGGGATTTGAAAGAGTTGAGTACTGTGGAGAGAGAATGAGGAGCTGAGGGGAGGGTGAGGTGAGCTGCCTATGGTGGATATGGTGGCTTTGACAGTGGAGATAGAGAAAGAGAGGAGTGAGAGGTAGAGAGGATAGTGGAGCTGTGGGCTATGGAGTGTGGGACTATAGAGGGTTGATGGAGGTGTGAGAGAAGGGGGAGCTATGGAGAGAGAGAAAGAGAGTGGTAGAAAGATTTTGGCTATGGCTGCCTTGACTGTAGAGAGAGAATGGGAGGAGGGAGAAGAGGGAGAGTGTGGGAGAGAAAAGTAATGAGGAAGAGAGAGAAAAGTGGATTTTGGGGGAAAAATTGACTTTTTAAAGTTAGTTTATGTTTTGGGGCAGTTTTGGAGGCAAATGGGTCAACTTTGGAACTTTTAAAAAATTTTCAATTTTTTGGGTTTTTAAGCATGCGCGTTTTTTTTTGGGGGGTCCCTCCCTCTTTTATGACACCTCTCTCCTCCTACTTACCCCCCCCCCTAGCCTACCTCCCACCTCTCTCTAAGAACCAAGCATTGAAGAGGGAGACAATTAGGCTGCACCCCTACCATTCCTCCCCCTATAGGTGATATCCCAAGAGCGTTCTCATTGGTTCTCCCTTAAGCCTTCACTAATCAAAAAGGCCCAAGGAGAGTCCATATTTTTCCTAATGTAGCTTGGAGTGTAATTACAAAGTAAATGCACTCACTTGTTCATGTCAATTCTTGATTGATTAATGTGATTCAATGTGTGCTAATTATTTGCTAAAATTAGGTGTGTAGTTCAATTGACCTACACTTTGCACCTAATTTGATTCACTTGGAATGAAATTGATGGTCAAATTTTGACTAATGAACTTTTTATGTATCTTAATTCTCATCAAGAATTCATGTGTGTGCATAAAAATCATTGTGTGTGTGCATGCACCAAAGAGGAGAAAAAACTGTCAAAAAATTCAAATGTTGGTGCACTTAATCTTGAGTGTGTGCATGCATAGGAATTGATAAAATTGATGATACATGAGTATGCAATCACGTAAATGATGTGTAAGGCTAATTCAACCATTGTATAAGCCTAATTGCCAAAAAATTGGGCAAAGATTGAGTGTATGTGTTCATCCAAGACTACTTGATTTTCTATGATTGATGGTCAATTAGGGCACCTAAATGATTTTTGATTGTGAAATGTTCATAAAAAGTATGTGCAATCATTAGTTGTAAGCCTAAATGCATTTCCAATTGAGCCAAATTTGATCATTTGTGCTTGATTTTGAGTGTGTGCATTACTTGATTGGGTAAAAATAGTGCTAAATTTTTAGAAATTAAGCATGCATGCATTCCTTTATGCTAGATTGAGTTTGCAATTTGTGCATTGCAATGTGAAATCGGTTGGTGAATTGCATAATTTTTTTGGCCTAAATTTGGGTGTGTGTGCCAATCAACGGCATGTACAATCCAATTTGTGAATGAATAATTGGTATCTTTTACCAATTATGATGATGATTTGGCCAAATAGTTGATATTGGTATCACAAATTGGGTCAAGTGTTGAGATAGATTGCTCAATTAATGTTCACCAACAAAAGATTGGTGTGTGCATCATTGATGACTCAATTGATATGCAATTGGGGATGATTTTGTGTAATACCATTGTCGTGTATGTTTAATTGATTGGAAATGGTAAGAATTTCAATGATATGTGCATTTGCCAATGCCAAAATCACTCATGAGTAGCCATGCAAACAAAAAATGACAAATCCGAGGGGTTTGAATGTTAGGGTTTTGAGATATGAGCGATTAATTTTGCAATGATTAAAAATCGTGTTTGAATTGGCCAATGTTTTGTGCCAATTTGGTCTGCGTAATTATGGAGAGTGGTATGAGTAACTCAAATTGCAATGATTGATATATGGGATCGAATTTGCATATGTGAGAAATCGTCCATTAACGAAGCTTGTGTGCATTTTGTGATCGATCCAATCAAATTCAAATTCAACCCCATAATTCCTTGTGCGTTCCAATCCATTTTGATGTGTATGGATCATCAAATGGAAGCAAAATGGACAATGAATGGAAGAACTTGTATAATCTTGCTTGGATTCAATGCAAACCAATGACTAATTATGCTTTGGGATTAACTTGTGAAGCATTGCTCTTGAACAACAATGTAAATTCGAGATGGATTTCAAACTTAAATCATTGTGAGAATTTTGGCTCATTATTGCGTATGAAGTATGATATCAAGGAGGAATACGAAACTTGTTCTATTTGTGCAAGCTTAGCGAATTTTGATTATGGATTGCGAGAAATTTTTGAAGTGCAATTTTGATCTTGAACTTTATCATGCCACACTCTCATGAATACAGGTAGGAACCACCTCATAAGAGGTTAATAAAAAGGGAAAAAACAAAAAATAAAAATAAAATTTACACCACCTTGCGCGCTCTTTCTCTTTCTCTCTGTTGCACGCAACTCACTTGCGGGTTTGTCTGGCTCATCCCCAACCACTTGCCCATGTGATGACCAACCTATTGTTGGCCGCCCTTGTCGCAATGCCATTACACACGCCTCATGTAGGACTTGCACCCCTGGATATCTCCCTCTCAATCGCTCTCGTCCAAAATCTTAGATCCTTGGCAAGTGAAAATTTTGACTCCGTCTCCTGCCGCATCAGCTACTGTGCCTGCTCGGGCCATTACAACGCACTCACAACGGGCACCTGCTCTCACGGAAATCATTCAAAGTCGCCTCTTATCTAAAGGTACCACACACACACACACGAGCCCACCTGCTCCAGATTGGGCCGCACACTGCTGCTGAACCAGGGCCGACCCCACCCAATATGCTCAAGCCGTTTTGGCTCGCAACACTCACACACACACACACCCCCTAATCCCGTAGCCTTTGCCCCTGGCTCAAGTTGCCATGATGGCTCCTGAGTCGCATGCCGTAATGGCCTCGTGAAATTTCCCGCCTGCATAATGGCCTACCTACAGGTGCTTGCCTGCGGTGCCCACCGTACCCGCACCACCTGCACCTCGTTATGCTTTTTCCTCTCGCTGGCCTGTGCCCCCATCCAGAAACCTCCCTTTAGCACCCACTCACGATGCAAGCTCAGAAAAAATAACAAAAGATCAAAAAAAGATAATAAATAAAATTAAGATGTGTTCCCACCAAAACCTTCCCAAACTTCTTCATCGCTCGTCCCTTAGCTGCTAGGCTCGTCACTGCAGTCAAGATGTCCACATCCTTACTTTTTGAAAACGAAAATGTAATAGAGTGAGATTTTCTTCACTCAATTTGACCTTCATGATCACATCTTTGCCAAAAATATAATCTTCATTGAAATCATGGCATGTAGCATCCATTGAGCATCATCCAATATGTTTAATTTTGATCATTCATGGAGAGCATCGACTACATTAAAACAACATTGAGTATAACTTTTGAGAAAGGATTGGCTTACGACATAAAAATCGGGATTATTTTGACCACTCATTAAGGGGTTGAAACTTGAGGATTTCTTCACATGCTGCCTCAATTATGGGTGCTAGATTGGTTGTGTAAGAGTCTAAATCTACCATTTTTGTATACATTCATTGACCATGTATTGCTTTGTACGAAAAACTAGCTACATGAGAGGATGGGATCATAAACTTTGTGCATCCACTGTCAATCAAAATGAATTCTTTTGAATGGATTGCATTAAAACCTTGGAACTTATGCAATTATAGTGCTTAGATTGACGAAGAATTTTCATCCTTGCACTAATGATGACGTTTTGTGTTGAACAAAATTCCAACATCGGGTTTTTTATTGATGAAATGAGTTCAAAATTTACTCTCTCTCTTATGATTTGTATGCCATAATTATTGTATGAGAGCTAGGATGTGGACATGGGTAGTGTTTGTGATGATTGTATATGAAATTAAATGATCTTCAATGCACAAAATTTTTGGTATGAGAATTCTTCTAGTGCTTTGTTTGATTGAAGTTTTCATTACACTAAATGCCAAGCTCTTTTTGAAAAGCATAGGAGCTTCATGTGAGAGTAACACTGTGGATAACGAGTGGTGCTTTATCCTTGAGCTTGGCATTGATTGATACATTTTCAGTGCTTGAATTGAATGTAAAAAATCATTACATAGCACTAAAATTTGAGCTTCTTAAAAGACCATGAGAGGGGCAGTAAAATTCCGGGCTTGTGATTGAGCATGCTTTTAGTGCTTGTATTGAATATTGAAATGCTTAAGAGCACTAATGATTTGAGTTTTTTTGAAGGGATGTGGCAAGGCATATGCTTTCATTCATCCAAGAAGGGGTCATCATTGCAAAAAATTGCAAAATGTGGCTATTTAGAGCCATTTCAATTGTTTGGATTAAAAGTTGTATATATGCTAGCTCAGCTTGGTCAAAAGTTAATTTTTTTCATTTTGAGCTAGTGTTTACCCAACTTTTTTGAGAAGCTTTCAAGTATAGAATTTGGCTATTGAGAGCTATTCATTTTCATTTCATCAAGTTGCAATCATCTCTAGATCATAGATTTCTCTTAAAATGTAAAAATTTCATGTGAGCTAGTTGTTAGTCAACTTTTTGAAAAGCTTTAAATTGTAAAATTCGGGTTTCAAGAGCCACTTCATTTCATCAAAATTGCATTATTTTAAGCTCTTGGCTTGTTTTAATTCCATATTTCATTGAGCTAGAAACTAATCAATTTTGAATTATGCATAAGAGACTTTAAATTGCAAAATTTGCTTATGAAGAAGCTCATTCTCTCTCATTTTCGTTATGTATATATATATTTTCTATCAAAGAGCATCATGTGCATAACCAAAGGCATTTTTTTTCCTTGGGTTTTTTCCCTTTGGTAAATTTGGGTATGCAAGACCCTAGCTTTAGGTTTTCATTAATATTTATTGTGTGGCTTTTCAATAATTGGCTTTTGGAGCTTGTGTTTACACTTAGCTTCAAAAAGCTTAATTCTAATAAAAGATCAAGAAGCTTCTCTACAAAGGGGATGCTTGCTCAAGGATGCACAAAGAGCATGAATAGGTGTAATCCTTCCATGATTTTTCTCTTTTATTCATCTTTTTATTCTCTATGCTTGGGTTAAGTGAAATTTTGCTTCTAAGCTATGGTTCTTTCATGTTCAAAAGCGAGGCATCCTAAAGTTTAAACACTTTTTCTTTGTGAAAATTAACTCATCAAAAAATTAGGTTTTATGTGTGCTAATCATAGGTAATTGTCCTTGACCTTAGGTCAATATAGGTTCATTTCTCATTAGTCCTAGACTCTTAGTGATAGTTTTAATACTCGATTATTTTTTAACATGACCTAGGGCTATGATTAGGCTTTAGTCCTTTAGTCCAATTTCCATAAACATCTCATGTTGGAAGCAATAAAAAAAGTGATAAAAAATGAAACAATGAAGCAAAAAAGTGTCAAGGAAAAGTAGCAAAAATTCTACTAGACACATGAAAAGAAAATTTCTATGTTATGTTGTGTCTATGTGAGGCCTAGCGCCTTATTGGCACTTGGCAAGCAAGGGGAACCACCTTGGCTTGTTTGGTCAAGGCCCTAAACCGATGCCTTGGGCTGAAAGGGATTAGCCATCGCCTTGGTAGGCTAGTAGGCTTTTGGAACACCTTCTTGAGGGATCAAGGAGCCGAGTTTTGCACTTAGACTTGCCTTGGGGTGGTAGCCTTGTGTTGTGATTTACTTTTTCCAATGAATGAACAAACACAAAACTTCCATGAGCTTCAAAAAAAGTTGTGACAATGTACTAATAGATTAGGAGTTTTTTTATAGCCCGTAGACATGATAGACTTGAATGATTTATAGTTTTTAGGCTGTAAGTTTATGAACTTGCATTAGCCTAGGGTCATAATTGATTGCTTGTGTTTCATACATAAAACTGAAATTTCAAGTGGTTTAATCTTCACGATAGTATAGGTGTTTTTTTGCTTTATGTTATCTAGTTTTTGACTATGATTCACCCATCTTTAGAAGCAAAAATTCACTTTGCATGATTGTTCATTGTACTTTATGTTTTATCCTTGTTGGCCTTCGATGCTCATTACTTGTTCTTACGTTTTGTAGCTCAAAATTTCTTCCATGGACTTGCTTTCTACCATGTCACCGTGTCTTGCTTCACCGGTACACGAGGACGTGCACCAAATTAGGAAGGGGGGAATGTTAGCAGCGGCTAACACATGCTACACCGAATATGCATCAAGCAGGAGATATGATATGGATGTCAAAATATTTCCCACTCACTTTGTATAAGTCTTGGGCTCACTTGGAGTTCCAAAGTTGTATATGATAGTTAGAAGGCTCAAGCTTAAACCCATAGTAGAAGGGATTGTGGTGAAAGCCTTTAAAACTTGGAAGCCTTTATGCAAGGGGGCTTTATTCTTGAGTATCCACTCTTGAGCATCCACTTTTGAGAGCTCTCTCTCTCTTCAGTGTTCACTCTATGGCCTAGCCTTGATCTTAATGCCCATGATTAAGAGGTTAGTGCTAACCATTGTAATTAGAGTAAGCTCTTCTTGATTAATCTAATCCCTATTTTCTCATTAGTCACTTCTTCTCTACATTTCATTATGTCATGTAGTAGTATTTCACTCTATGGCATAGCCTTGAGCTTAATGCCCATGCTTAAGAGGTTAGTGCTAACCATTATAATTAGAGTAAGATCTTCTTGATTAATCTAATCCCTATTTTCTCATTAGTCACTTCTTCTCTACATTTCATTATGTCATGTAGTAGTATTACACTTTCATTATTCTAGATTTGAGAGATGTATATACTTCTTGCTATTATCCACTCCTATTCTTCTATAAGCATTCGATTTGTGATATTAAGCATCACTAATTAGGTTGATAAGTTGGGTCTTAATCTTATAATTAGTGTGTGTTCCCTATTGTTTGCTTATATGTAGATAGGTTTTATGAAACTCTAGCACCATTCACCTCGTGTGCGTAGCTATTGATGAAGTGCCGTGATTGACATGTGGTAATTAGTGCGTGCTTATTATTAGTGTGCTCGGGGTTTCTAGTCTATGGTAAGTTGGACTTCGGTGGACTTGATGTATGTAGGAATTGATTGATTAGTGATTAGAGTAGGTTTAGAGTTAGTCTTGCCATGGCTAATCTCTACTTGCATTGGAGAGGTGATCTCTTGAATCCTCTATTTCTATTCATCCAATGCTTGTGCTTCCATGCCTTAACCGGGTTGCCGATCCACGGATTTGATAATTTTGTGTGGGTTGCAATTAGGTCGTTGCTACAACGCCTCCCAACAGACAACACCAAGCATTCCTCGCGGAACGGAGCATCTACAAGCTATTTGTGACTGTAAGTATATCAAACGATGTCTATTTTTTGTGTGCAATTAGTCATGAGAACGTGGAGACATAAGCTATGCATAGGTACTCACAGATTTCTGTTTTGGGTACTTTCGAAATCTGGCTCTGTCTTTATACGCGTTTTTTGCAGATGGGTCTAGAGAGAGGGTTTTGAGTGTAGAGGCTTAGGGACAGGTGTATCCTAGTGAGGCGATGGTGTTCCTTAAGTTTCGTACGATTTTGGTATGATTTGGTGAGTTTCCTTTCGTTCGTGTGTATGTGGGTTGGGTGGTGTAGTTGAGAGTAGTGAGACTGTAGGTTGTGGTTTAGTTGGCCTTCCAGAGTGTTGTATGTGTACGATGGTCTCAGCCTGACAAGCTAACGAGATTTCTTCCGTGTGCCTATCGTGTCATCTGTGTCCTCGATTGACATTATGTTGATCTAGGTTGTGTTACATGCACTTTATAGGTGGTATAATTTGCTCACGCAACATTGGCGCTGTTGCCCGGAATACAAGGACTTAGGTAGGTATTCCTTCTAACACTCGTGTGATAGTTTCTTGCTTTAGTTTCGGCTAAAGAAAGCATTTTTCTTAAGTGGATCCGAAAGAGGTTATTCCAAGATCAAGTGGACAGCCAGGAAGCGTGGGTCTTGCCGAGGGTATGCAACTAGGTAGATTTAGTTAAGATTTATAGATTAGAGTAGTTGTTGGTGGTCGAGTAGTTTGTGAGGTGATAAAAGCGTTTGGTAGTCCGTCTATGGCATTGAAACATTTTTTCTACTCGTAGATGCAAAACCCCATATGGTTTGTAGGAGTAGCTTTAGGTAAGTGATTTGATTTTGATCTACAGCTATTCATCGTTGATCTATTTGCTAAATGCTTGTTTGCATTTGAAATCACTGAAAAATATGCTTTTGAGAGTGAAATTGCAAAAAAAAAAGATTTCTGTTGACATTTTTGTATGACTGATTGGTGTTGAGTATATAAAAGGGCAAGTGCAAGGGTTCAGTGTACAAAAACCAAAATTCTGTAAACTTCGTATTTATACATGTATAAAGTCTCAAGGGACAGCTGGAGACCAAATTGCAAAAATTTGACTGCACCACTGTGTTTAGAAGGGGGGTTTTACCCTAAGTATACAATGAAATTAGAGTTTTGACCAACTCTTGACACTCAAAAGACAAAAGACGTAGTGTCAGAAACAAAAAAAAGAAAAACTTGAGATTCCGAGCACATTTTTGCATGAAAATTGGCAAAAGTGCTTAAAACCAGTGCTAGACACTTGGGGATGCCTGTGAATGAATTCTGTCCAAAAATTCATCAGCAGACATCATACGCGTATGATGTCTCAAGGGTGATTCTAGCAGCCAAAATAAACTTTTGACTTTATACCCATCTTCTGCATGTTGTGTTGAGCACACCCACTAAATCTCATATCATTTGGACATATAGATTGAGAGTTAAGGGGATTTTACTCTTTCAGGGGATTTCCTTGTAAAAGTGATGATTTTGAGCAATGTTAACATCCAAAATTTGCTGTAAGCACATATTCTTGTTCCACACACTAAGGGGCACCTCTGGTAGAAACATAACTAAAATCTGAGCAAAACACATCATACACGTATGATGTCGCAAGGCTAGATCTGACAATCAAAAGTCACATCTAAGTGTACTCTTGTGATCTACAACATTAAGGAAGAATATAGGCCAAATTTCATCAAAATTGGATCACTTTTGGGCTTGCAAAGACCATAAGACACATCTAGGCAGATGAATGCTTGTATTGGCCATAACTTGCTCAAAAAGTATTAAAATTCAGTTTTGAAACTTGCTGTGAGTTTCCAGTGTAGTGAGGAACCTTTGGAGTGAAATTCACTCAATTATCATCATTTAGACATCTAGACATCATACGCGTATGATGTCTAAAGGGCACTTTTAGAGACCAAAATTGAGATTTGAACTTACCAGGGTGTTAAGCACCACAAGACAAGCTCACAAACCAAATTTTGTCAAAATCTGAGCACATAGACTTCATACGCGTATGATGCCTGAAGACCAGATCTGAAAGTCAAAATTCACTTTTGACCACATAGGAGGTTGGAAATGATGTTTTAAGCCTGTTTGCAAAATTTCATGTCATTTTGAGCCAAAAGTCTTTATACGTGTATGATGTCTCATAGACGAGATCTTGGTCAAAACAGACATTTGAGCATATTTCAGTGTCCTAGAGCATAAAAGAAGTCCCTAGCCAAAATTTCATAGAATTTGGAGCTCATTTGGGCTTGCAAAGAGCAAAAGACAAGAAATTGTAGATTCAGGCTTATATTGGTCTTAACTTGCTAAAAAAATGTTCAAATTGAATTTTGAAACTTGCTGAGAGTTGCTTGAGTGATAAGGAATCAGTGGAACAAAGTCACCTCATGCTTGAGTGATAAGGAATCAGTGGAACAAAGACTTTATACGTGTATAATG
Organism: Adiantum capillus-veneris; assembly: GCF_014529385.1. Lineage (NCBI taxonomy): Eukaryota > Viridiplantae > Streptophyta > Polypodiopsida > Polypodiales > Pteridaceae > Adiantum > Adiantum capillus-veneris. Next base: position 134,702,066 of record NC_140949.1, on the reverse strand, counting down.
TCTCAAGTGTCAAAATAAAGGTCAAATTCACAAACTGAAACTTGCAATGGGTAGAGGACATCAAGGAGAGCTCACATACCAAATTTTGTCAAAATTTGAGCAAAAAGACTTTATACGCGTATAATGTCTCAAGTACCAAATTAGAGGTTGAAAGTTACATCTAACCTCACAGAAGTGTTTTCCGGCATAAAGTAAGCCTAATGACCAAGTTTCAACAAATTCAGGTCACATTTGGTCAAGATACAAGAAAAAATCCTTGATCCTGAAACTATTTTGAGTGTTGTTTCAAGTGCAGTTCACTAAAACTGCTCTAACTTTTGATAGAAAAATCCAAATTGAGTCAAGTATAGCTAGGAAGAAAGCTTGCGGGGAGTGCTTATTTTTTGCAAGCTTCTAATTTAGAGCTTTTTAGGAGAATTTATATTTTTTTTTGTGTGATGCTTATTTACCATAATAGCACCCATTAGCTTTTGATATTTCATTTGCAAAAAAAGCACACCTTCGTAGAATCCATTTTAGACCAGACAATTAGTTGCATTAATAAGGAATGCTATTCAAAATAGAAAATTTCATGGCAAGGAAGTTCTTATGATACCTAAAAAAATTTGCACTCAATGGAGTGTTAATTATTATACACAGATACAATTGGATTCAAGTCAAAAAATAATCTAATCTTTATTGTTATTCTTATAAACAAAACTTTCTACAGTCAACTTTGATCATACAAGGATTGGCAACATGCATGTGTTATGATTAGCAATTAAATGTCATAAACCATTGTTGCAAGTGCTTATTAAGAGTCTTGTGCTGTATACTCTATTAGATTAGTATTCACATGACCAAGATACTACCTTTGTAGTAAGCAAGGAAAAACTACCAAGATGCAAATGTAACTACATGTGCATCTACCAGGCTTAGAAGGAGAACAACTTGGACTAATAGTGGTCCAAACATCACCTCTATTGTGTCATTCACAACCAAGATATCCCTTCTTGTATACCATGGAAGTTCACTTTATGTTCTCCATGCTATGCACTAGGTTGTGAGTGTACTAAATAAACCTAAATTGTTAGGAACTATTACTTGAAGGAAATTTAGTGACTTCGGAGATAGGACCCAAAAATTGAGAGATGGGAGTGAGTTTTGTTCACTATAAGAGATAATGTTCATGCATTATTTTGTGTGTTTCTATCTTCATCTCTATCTACACTCTTTATCCCAAAAATTGAGAGATGGGAGTGAGTTTTGCTCACTATAAGAGATAATGTTCATGCATTATTTTGTGTGTTTCTATCTTCATCTCTATCTACACTCTTTATTTCTCTTGAATCCCCTCTACCAAGATGCACACGTGTGAGCTCCCTCCTCTCAACAACAAGTCTTACCCATACATGGCATGTGGGACTTGTCTTGATGCTACATACTATTTATATAACTACTGAATTAATTCATTTTTCCTCCAAAGTGGTGAAAACACTGAGGAAAAATCATTTTTGGGTATGCAAGCTCAGTTATGGGAATATCCAATGTCTGGTGTCTAGCTCATGGGTACAAACCCTTATAGCATCCAGGTTAGTCCAGTTGCAAGTCAAGTCTGCATGCAGTTTGCAAGGTCCAAAAGTTATTTATATTGTAAGGCTTCTATAATCAATAATAGCGTGTTCTTTTTCTTCAAGCTGAGTCGCTCTCTCTCTCTCTCTCTCTCTCTCTCTCTCTCTCTCTCTCTCTCTCTCTCTCTCTTGTTTTTCGTTGCTCATCATCTCTAGCCCATGAATCCCCTCCGGCTTCATCCTCCCTAGCCGCATTCCCAACATATGGTATCAGAGCTTTGGCAACCCGGCCTCGGCTTGAGTAGAGACGGTGAGAGCAGCCGCTTACACAGAAAAAAAAGGTGCAGTCGACTTGCAGCAAATTGGACAAGCCTAGCATCAACGAGGTCGCCCTGGCATGATGACGCTTTTTTGACTCTTGAGCATTCCCCAGTTTGGTCTTCCCAATAGCCCGCTACGACTCTCTGTGTATTGGCGCAGATTGCCCACGTTTGTTGTAAGCTTCCATATAAGCTTTGGTTTGATTTCATACTTGAGGCTTTAAAATTTAGCCTTTGTCCCCTCTATTTTTGGTTTTTCTCTTATGAAGAGGCCAATCTCACTCCCAGAGCTTCGGCGGTATCGGCAATCAAGCATGGATCCATTACATGCATTTCTACTATGGATCAATATTAATATTTTGCAGTTTTGTAAAACATTCAGCTTATTTGAGGCTGTGTCGATAATTATGCCTGATAAAAGTAATGCCGGAAAAGAGCAACAAGGCTCATCCAACACCATAGCTCACGTGATAAGCAAGTCACCTATGATAGGTGTAGACCTGCAGTTGCAATACATGCGGTGCATAGGCATATTCCAAGTGCCAAGCAAGCTTTACGACATGCTCAAACACATCTACAATTGCGACAACGAAGAAGAATCTGCTTCGAGCCTACAGTACAAGTTTTTCACCAACTATTTTTGCCAGTTTAGTGTCATAGTTTTTTCAACTTTTGTCGATTGTCAAAACCATCATAAAATTTTAGTCAAAGCCTTCCTTTACATTATTTGTTGTCAGTCATTATAATGCTTGTCAGTTGTCATCATGTCAAAATTGTACGAGTAATAGACATTGCCACCTAAAAAGTGGTAAGACCACCCTTTGTTGTTTGGTCGAGTTCTGGTATGTCTCATGCTGATGGTTGTTTGAGGGAAGTACACACACACACACACACACACACACACACCTATGCTATTGTCAAGGGGGGGGCTTCTACTCATGGTTTCAGGTGAATGAACTCTACCATGGTCTGTCTGTCTTGAGTCCATTGTCAGTACTTTGGGCTTGGGGGGGGGGGGTTTGTTGGGTATGCAAGACCAGTTATGGGAATATCCAATGTCTGATGTATAGCTCGTGGGTACAAACCCTTATAGCATGCAAGTTAGTCCAGTTGCAAGTCAAATCTGCATGCAATTTGCAAGGTCCAAAAGTTATTTATATTGTAAGGCTTCTATAATCAACAATAGCGTGTTCTTTTTTTTTTTCCAAGCCGAGTCGCTCTCTCTCTCTCTCTCTCTCTCTTGTTTTCAGCTGCTCATCATCTCGAGCCCATGAATCCCCTCCGGCTTCATCCTCCCTAGCCGCCTTCCCAACAATCACAACCCTTGAAAAAAAAGGGAGCCCCTTTATTGTTTACTACTTTTATTTGTTCATTTTATTCCATCTCTCATATATGACTCAACATTCATTTCAATAAGGACATTAGGCACTTTTGACATCATTATCCTAGGGAGGCACCAAACTGATAGTGATCTATTTTAGCCTATTTTAGGATGTAGAGAAAGAGTTTACCTATCTGATATGACCAAAATCGTTGAACGACATATATTTTCCTTAAACCATATGGATTCAAAAGAGTGCATAGAGAACATGGTTTGGAAAGTAAAAATCTTAGAAATGATTTCATTTCACTGTTTTCTTACTAGTGTCCGATCATTCACATCGTCTATTGATGCTCCTTAGTACATGTGATATCAACAAGCTTTGTATTTTTCCAAGTGATGTAGCACTAGCCCAAGCCTTGAATAAATAAACATTGTGAAGCTATGTTGCACAAAAATACAATAGAAATGTACTATCGTCAAGCACATGCTCTTGGGGGTTGAGTGTAGGGTTTTGACCATTGGCAAGTGTGCACTTGGGGGTTTGAGCAAGCTCCTCTTTACATACAACAAAATCAAAATAAATACAAGAATATTTTACTAATTGTGGAGTGTATATAAAGGTCACGAGTGGGGGTTATTATACATTTAGAAATACATTGTGCATATGCTACCTTAGCTCAAAAATAAATCTGAGTTTAGCTACACCTCCTAGTGCATACCTTACACATGTAATGCATTCTTAAAAACAACATTGTAATAACAACAAAATTCTCCTAAGGTACTAGAGGCATAAAAAAAGGTATACCTATATATAAGAGCACTATCTAGTGTCGCACCTAATTTAAAGCATTACCTAGTGTGACCTTGGTGGGTCCACTGTATATTCATGTTAGTCTACCAAGTGAATTCGATAGAAAGGGTAATTTATTTTTCAAATTTCAAACAATTTAGAAAAGATACTATAGCAACTTGGTGTTAATATAGTGGATCCCTTGAGAGTGTGACACATGTTATCAACATAGTTTGATGCATTATAGACCTCATACCCCTCATCGCATTGTTTACAAAAGGGTAATTGGCCAAGCATACTTGAAATGCACACATTGAGCAATCATAAGAATAGCTTTGTTATAGGAAAGTGTAGAGAAATTTGGTCAAAACAATCCTAAAATATTTTAAACAAGTACAAATCAAGTGGTCTCCACTACAAGAGGCTATTCATATTAGCGACGCTCACACAGCGATGCCAAAAAGAAAAAATCCCGGCGTCACTATGAGCGTCGCTATAAGCGTCGCTATGAGCGTCGCAAATTTACAAAGAAATTTGCGACGCTCATAGCGACGCCGACTGGGCTAAAAAAATAACAGAGAGCGCCCAAAAACTCAGATCTCCGATCTGAGTTTTTCGGCGCCCTCAAGCAAGGAGCAGGTAACGCTCTCCCCCCCCCCCCCCTCTCTCTCTCTCTCTCTTTCGTCTCCACACACACACACACACACACACACACACACACACACACACACACACACACGAGGAGATGAAGGAGAGCCAGGTATGCTCCTTCCCTCTCCTCACTCTCATGTTCCCTTCCCCTCTTTCTCTCTCCCTCTCTCTCTCTCTCACACACACACACATACACACACACATAGTGTTTTTTTGAGAGAGAGAGAGAGAGAGAGAGAGAGAGAGAGAGAGAGAGTACAAACATAAACAAAAATGCACACACACATACATAAACAAAGAATGCACACACACATTGAGAGAGGAAAAGAGAGAGAGAGCATGCATAAAAAAAAAACGCACACATTGAGAGAGGAAAAGAGAGAGAGAACATGCATAAACAAAAAACGCACACATTGAGAGAGGAAAAGAGAGAGAAAACATGCATAAACAAAAAAACGCACACACATTGAGAGAGAAAGAGAGAGAAACTAATTTAACGTCGTAGGAAACTAATTAAAATTAAAAGACCTAAAGATCTAGCCAACGAGGAGTTGAACTCAAGACCTATTATTCAAGAGGGAAATGGCATAACCAATCTATCATACTTGGCATGGGTGATAGAAAGGTAATACCATTTATCTCTTTTTATTGGCACACACATCCACACACGCGCACACACACAAGAAGAAGAGAGTTATAACGTCGTAGGAAACTATCCTAAAAGACGTTAAAGATTAGGTTAGATGTAGACTTACGTTAAATTAGATTTAGGTTTATTTAAGTTAAATTAGATTAGATTTAGGTTTATTTTTAATTAGATTTATGTTTATTTACGCTAGATTTAGATTTACGTTATATTAGATTAGATTTAGGTCTCCATAGACTGCGATGCCTGCATGAAACGGGTGAAGAAAGCCCTCAATGGAATATAGGGTATTGCTGCCTTCACTCATGGTGGGCTCCGTCGATCCAAAAGTACTGGTGAAATGTCTTCAGAAGATAGGGAAGAAGGTGGATCTTCAGGGCGGCAAGAGTCACTACATCCCTGACACAATGACCATCTAGACAACCTCTAGTCATTGAATAGCAACTTCAAAGTTAGTAACAAGAGCAAGAACGGTCTAAAGGGCCAATTGCTGTCGTCAGATGTGGATGGAGATGAGGCAGCGTCACCGCCGGAAGTTAACTCTCACATCTTTAGTGATGAGAATGCCAACTCTTGCCGAGTTATGTGAAAAATTATGTGTTAAATCAGTTTTAAGGTTCTTATAATCCCTGTTAGTTTAGTTCTTTGTTTTTAATATAACATAATTTACATTAGATTTAGATTTATGTTATATTAGATTAGACTTAGGTTTATTTAGGTTTACCCACACACACACACACACACACACACACACACACACACACACACACACACAAGAAGAAGAGAGTTTTAACGTCGTAGGAAACTATCCCAAAAGACGTTAAAGATTAGGTTAGATGTAGACTTACGTTAAATTAGATTTAGGTTTATTTTTAGTTAGATTTACGCTTATTTACGTTAGATCGAGTCCACGCAAGAATTACTTACAGTTTAGGGTTTAGCGTTAGACGAACAGTGAAAAGATCTACTGTGAAAAGATGTTAAGATGCTGTGAAGTGCTACAGCTAGAGAAGAGGCAAGGGGGTTTTGTCAAGTACGTACAGTATCATGTAGACGTGGGTCTGTAGATTTCTTGTACCCACAAATATAGGTATTGACCAATAAAGACGAGATTATAACCCGGTGGTTCTGATCTCCGTGCACCTCTAGACCGAGGTGTGCGGGGATTGGACATGACTAGAGAATGTGAGGTAAAGAGAGAGAGAGAGAGAGAGAGAGAGAGAGAGAGAGAGAGAGAGAGAGAGAGAGAGAGAGAGAGAGAGATAAGACGAAGAATGCCAATAGAATATTAAATTTGTTGTCCAGGTTATAAGATTTTTATCCTCATTATGAGTAGGGACGAGGATGTGGGACCGTCCAACCAAAACACCTATCTCTCAACGAGGGTCTTATGTCCTTGTAATCAATGCAAGCATGCTGTGCGACGGACAAGACGTGTTTCTTTGCAGCACGTTCACGAATTTGGCGAGTTTGATCCATCTATTATAGATCGAGTTGTTGCCAATTATAACTCGTCGGACTCTGACGCTGGCCAACAAGCAGCAATCTTGCAACCCAATAGACGTGTTCGCAGGCGCTTTGGTCAAGCAGCATATGTGAGGCCACAAGATGTAGCCTCTGACAGCTCGGGGGATGATCATGCAGAGCACATTCCCAACGAGGCAATGTTTGAGCCCGAGATTGATGAGATGATCGAGACGATCATGTATTCAGAAAGGCTTATCTATGATGATATGAAAAGTGAAGCCGATACGCCATTGTATAATGGAGCACGTATGTCTAGATTGAAAGCAATCCTGGTTCTTCTCAACATGCAGGCAAAGTTTGGATGGAGTGACACTAGCGTCACAACGCTTTTCAGGTGATCTATTACAATTAGTTTACTTTAATAAAACTCTAAATGTATAATGATCTGATAGATTTTTACACGAGTGTATCGTATTTTTATGTTGTGTAGATTGCTTAAAGAGCACATACTACCAGCTGACAATGTGATGCCAGATTCCCGAGATGAAGCAAGAAAGATTTTGCGAAACTTGGGGATGGATTACAATTCTATCCACGCTTGTCCTAGTGACTGCATTCTTTTCAGAGGGGAATACATAGACATGGAGAAGTGTCCGAAATGTGATTCCGAAAGATATCGAGTAGATCTCCACGGGACAAAAATTCCACAAAAGGTTTTGCGACATTTTCCTCTACTTCCTCGCATCAAGCATTTCTTCGAATGTAAGTCCATGGCCGCCCTAGCATCATGGCATGAGGAGAATAAATCTTCGGATGGTGTGCTACGAATTCCTGCAGATTGCGCAGCCTGGAAACATATAGATGGAACATGGTCGGATTTTGCCAGGGAAGCTCGAAATTTGCGCTTAGGCCTAGCTATGGATAGCGTAAATCCATTTGGTCAAAGATCAACATCTTACAGTGTATGGCCCGTTGTCATCGTCAACTACAACATTCCCCCGTGGTTGACTACGAAGAAGGGGCACCTATGGCTAAGCTTGATTGTGCCAGGGCGATATAAAGTGGGGAATATGGATGTGTATCTTCGTCCACTATTGGAAGAGCTACAACAATTGTGGATTGGCATAGTGGTGGTGGATATGAGCCGACACACAGGACGACGGAATGCTTTGATCAGAGGCATTCTAATGTGGACCATGCATGACTATCCCGGGCTAACAGAATGCTCAGGTGATCTATTGACACTCCTCACTCAGACACTGTAAATCTTGTTTTTTCCCATAGTTGATCTATTATCATGTGTATACATGCAGGGCTTCAAACAAGCGGATACAGAGCATGTGTCACATGTGGACCTAGACTGAATGCACGTAGGGCGCCCTCACTGAAGAAGCAAATCTACGAAGGTCATCAAGCGTATCTTCCAGAGAATCATGTGTTACGCGACGGCTTTTTGGGAAGAGAGCCACCAAGGATGTCTGCACAAGCATGGTTGGAGCAGAAGGAGATGTGCGATGACGGATTGCCTCCAGGGATGAAGAGACTATCTCTATGGTACGAGTTACCATACTGGCCCCGACTCATGATCAATCACTTGCTCGATCCAATGCACATATTCAAGAATGTGGGTAATCTACTATGGGACCATCTGACTGGTAAGAAAGATACTTTGGGAGCCAGAGTTGACCTTAGAAATGTGGATCGTATGGAGCAATATTGGCCGCAAACAGCGACTGATGGATCGATAAAACTCCCTAAAGCACCATGGATTTTCACAGGAGCCCAAGAACGCAAAGTAAAAGAGACCATTCCATCTTTGCGGACCCCCACTGGCGTAATGCACTCGCTCCGAACGTGTTTTACTAAAGAAGGAAAGCTTACCGGTTTGAAGTCACACGATTGGCATAAAATGTGTCAGGTACGTTCATAGTGGACTTTAATATCATTGCATAAAATGTGGACTTTAATATCATTACTGCACATACTTTACAGTTTATTTTACCGGTTGCCATTGAGGGATGTTTGTCTTTCGACATCCGTAACACAATCTACAAACTTGCAAAGCTGGTGCAATGGATCTCACAAAAGGAGATCAACGTAGACTCCATACCATTCGCCAAACTAAATGCTGCGGAGCTTGTGTGCATGTTTGAGAAACATTTTCCTACTACCATGCTAACCATTCAGGTGCATCTTCTTGTTCACATAGTTGATGAGGTGGAAATAGCTGGCACAATTCATTCCAGATGGATGTTCTTCTTAGAATGTTTCATGAAAACGCTTAAGGGATATGTGCGTCAAAAGGCACGTCCGGAGGGTACCATGGCAGAAGGTTGGTTGGTATCAGAGTCCCTAGTAAAGAAATAGATGGTCTTAACGAATTGTGGAAACAAGTTAGAGAAGCCAATGAAGCAAGTGGGCTAAGCAGACGAGTAAACCAAATGGGTGATGGAAGATGAGCGTCTCTTCCACCAATAGAGAAATTTGAGACTAGATCTCAAATGAATCTAGAAGTGGAATCGTATTGGGGAGACAAAGGATATGTACAATCTATGGACAGTCAACCCCATTCGCTAAGAACACTACCATCCTATACGAGAGAGTACAAGGCCAAGTTATAGGTTGTTGCAATCCCATCACAGAGACTGTCTCCCAACAAGGTCATCAAGGGCTGATAGAAATTTTGTCAACAAAAGTCACCTGTACAATAACGTTAGTCGAGTTGCTTAGAATATGACCAAACATGTGGGCTACTGTGGGAAAATGCCTAGAGAAATTTGGTGTTAAAAAATCAATGACTCAGATCGAGGAAGGGATCAAAGAGCTATAAAGTCCTCAATTAAACACTTGCCCAGTGCCGTTAAACAAGATAGAGGAGTATTATGAGGGAGAAAATGGGAAGACCACTCTTCCCGCCGTGGAATTCCAAGGTGTCAAAACCATGGCAACCCTTGATAGTGGAGCCGATGTTTCCATCGCAATAAAAGAGGTTTGGAAAAAATGGGAAAACCAACAATGAGAGCTATAATGATGAAAGTGTAGCTTGCAGACGGACACATGGAAAGGCCCATAGGACTGCTAGAAAAAAACCTAGGTACCAACGTCACCGCTACAATCATAAAGTGCAAGAAAAGTGGATTCCAAAATCCTTGGTGGAAATGCAACTACAAAAAGAATCCTCATACGTGGCTCCTATACATGAAGAAAAGACTCAACCAAAAAGAGCATAGCCATGTCAACGAGCTACCAACACTCTAATCAAGTGGATACCCAAGTCATCCCAGAAACAACAACCTAAGAGCAAACAAACAGTAACTTTCCATAACCAGCCAAACCACAAAGGGGAAGTGTTAGAACGCAACCTTGCTAAGGATAGCAGCGACAGGGATGATTCTTATGACTTTTCCTACCAACAGCTCAGGTCATCACCCTTACTAACAGCTTCTGTAACAACAAAAGAAGGTCAGAAGCAAAGAACAACGAGTTAGAGCCAAAAAGATTGACAAATTTGGATACCAAAGAGACAAATTGGCCAAAAGCAAGCACGGATCAAGAAGATCAAGACCTTTGATGAAAAATCACAAGATCCAAAACCAAAAGGAAAACCGTCAAAGCCTGCAAGAACATTATACAAAATCCCAAAGGCGCAAGCTTTCACAACTCAGATTTGGGTTTCAAAGAAGTTGATTCAAGCACAAAAAGGTCAGGAATTCATTTGGATTCCAAAACAGTTAGAGCATCAACTCCCAAAGGCTGAATCTTGTCCTCAACCAAGAGTACAAGAGCCAAAGCAAAGACCGCTGAAGACTCACACAAAGACAAGGTGGATCCCAAAGAAGTCTCTTCAAACACAAACGAAGCAAGGACAAGTATGGGTTCCCAAACGAGTTGCATCAACAAAATAGCAGGTAATCATGAAGAAGTGGGTCCCAAAGAAAATAAAAAACACTAATGTTACTGCACCGCCGCTTGAATTCTTTCAATTCCTCCTATGGCTACAATATAGTTAGAAGAGAACCCACTCTGAGTAAAAATGCCAGATACAAAAACCAAGCACAAGGCTAAGCTGGATTCCAAAGAAACATCGTGACAGATAAGCCTTCGAAAACGCTCTACAACATTCAATCAAACAAAATGGCACAGGAGCTTCAACAAAAATCACATTGACTAGAGTAGGAAGCTTCACCATCAAATGCCAATAAGCAAATTGCTTATACCCATATCTTGCACAACATAAATATTTTCAATGCATTCACTGTGTATGGATAATAGGGCTACTGTACAAGGCCTGCATAGGCCCATTTTTTGATTGCCCAAGCACAACACATACCCTTGGTGATACCCTGTTGTCAAGGAGGACTCCAAATAGGAGGGGGGGAGGCATTGTAAATGCGGACATAATATATGGATATTAGAGGGCAATGTTTTGTGAGTTGTATTGAATTTTTGTGTTTGATTGTGATAATTTTTTGACAAAATTCAAAGTATATGCCCTCATAGTAGAGTTACAAGAGGAGTACGGGGACAAAAGCCATATATGAGTCCCTAGGGACATGTGTACAATTACATAGCATTTAGAATTCTATTAGAATGATTTTGCTTTTCAAGTTGAGTTGATTTTTGGTTTTATTTAGTTGTTTTTTGAGATTTATTAAAAAAAAACAACAACCATAATCCAGATGAAGAAAAGACTGAAGAGATGCCAAACCGTTCAAAGAGAAGTAGGTCCAAGAAAATGACGACACTTCATGAAGCATGTCTCAATAGCCATATGCACAAGGCTAGAAGTCAGAGGTTAGAAAGAATGTTGATCAACCTTCGGCAACAACATGAGGCAAAAAATGACTAGAATGGTCATTAAACTCCAGGATGGCCTACAAGGACAAAGAAAGTTGGTGATGCGACTAAACAAACACACCCATCAAGTGTAAAGTTTCCTATCCAACATTTCATGCGACTACAAGACCATATACACGGAGTAGATCTTTATACTGTAAATCTTCTATCTTGTATGTGACTTAATGAAGCCTAACAAACAAAAGGGACTAACAATACTGAAAAGAACAAAAGGGGAAAAATGATAGTCCAATCATCTATCATGAAATAGGTTACAGGAGCAACCAAGGGCCAACCCCAATTCTGATCATCATCATTGGTTCTACAAGTGTTTGGCAACTAGAGGGTGCCAACAATGCCCATCAGTCATTCTCACGACTGAAATCCAAAAAGTTAAGCTTCAAAAGCCAAATGCAAGTCTGAATCAAGCCAAACTTTGTCAGGAGGCTACAAAGCTAAGGGTTTCAAAAAAAAAAAAGTATAACCCCTAGTTAGCCAAAGATGCATTTTTTTCAAATCTGAAGCCATGATAGACATTTACATACTCTGTGCATCATGTATATGAACTTTGGAGACAAATGGACCATGATAGCTCATAGATGGTCATATATCACAAATGATGTCGGATAAGCCCTTTTGATTCAAGCTACAAACTTGAGGAACTAACTCGGGTTTGTCGGGCTATAATTAAGTCATGTATAAAGTAGAATCAATATAATGATTTACACAGTACATAAAAGCTAACAATGGTGGCAAATGCGACTTTGATAACCTAGATGCAGGAACAAAGGAATCACCAACGAAGAAGAGCAAACACAAGTGGTAGACAGACCAACATATCTTGTACTTAATGAGGCAAATCGAATGCTAGACATGGGTCTTGAATCTCAAGTCAGAAAAATTTATCTCTCAGATTTGGCCTGACAGACAAACTTTGCACTGGAGTGCAACTTGGCCTAAATAAGTTGAAGGTTTAGCCATACAATTTCTACAAAATCCTTACAAAGTTGTCATTGGCTCACAAGATCTGGAAGCCAATCACTCAATTCTACAGATTGTAGAGGTTGAAAATGAGAAAGACACAAAATTGGCAAATGTTCGTCATCAATTATGATTATCCTGAATCATGTGAAGACTATGTACATCGAATTGGACAAACAAGACGAGCTCGTGCAAAGGCTACAACCTATACTTTTTTCATGATAGTAAAATGAAAACAAAGGCCGCATCGACATCGACAACCAGGTCATGTCAGGGACGACATGAATGCGGAGGGGGGGCGTGTTGACGGCTGGGTCAACAACACGACATATCTCAACAAAGGCCTTATTTTCTGAGAGTTATAGAATGCTTTGGATTATGATAGAAACATCAATTGTAATAAGTAGGTAGTCTAGTTGCAGAAGTCGGGGTGCAATGGCGCTTCCAGATTGTAAATACCAAGCCATTTGACCCCTCAAACTCTATTTTTTGTTAACCTAGGTGACCTTAGTATATAAGGTACCTAGGTCATTTTGAAATAAGAACTTTTATCATAATCATAAGTTTTAAGCTACCGTTGACTGTGTGTGAGAGAGGAAGAGAGAGAGTGTGTGATTCATCCTGGCACTACTCCTCGCTCGCTCATTGCATTGTAGATCCAACTGCACCATTGCGCTAGCCTCGGCAAGAGCTAGCAACAACACCAAGCATTCCTCGCGGAACGGAGCATACGCACTCGCGCATCTATGAGCTATTTGTGGCTGTAAGTATATCAAATGATGTCTGTTTTATGCGTGCAAGTAGTCATTAGAATCGTAGTAGTGACATAAGCTACTCATAAGTACTCACATATTTCAGTTTCAGATACTTTCTAGATCCGGCTCTGTCTTTATACATGTTTTTGCTAGATGGGTCTAGAGCGAGGGTTTTGAGTGTAGAGGCTTAGAGACAAGTGTATCCTAGTGAGGGATGGTGTTCCTTAAGTTTTGTACGCTTCTGGTATGATTTAGTGAGTTTCCTTCTGTTTGTGTGTATGTGGGTTGGGTGGTGTAGTTGAGAGTAGTGAGATTGTTGGTTGTGGTTTAATTGGCCTTCTAGAGTGTTGTATATGTAGGATAGTTAGCCTGACAAGCTAATGAGATTTTCTTTGTGTGCCTATCGTGTCATCTGTGTCCTCGATTGACATTATGTTGATCTAGGTTGTGTTACATGCACTTTATAGGTGGTGTGATTCTCTCCCACAACAACATCGCCATTACGTCTGGAACGGCCAAAAACCCCATTCTACAATATCAAAGTGCTCAAATCCGAGCTCAAATGAATTGTTTACGGCAAAAAATAGGCTCCAAAAACAGCAAAAACTGCATAGCGGCTCTTCATCCTCTTCTCTCCACATTTTTTTGGTTTTTTCTCTGATTTTTTAGTTTCCACACTTCACTCTATCCCTTGAGCACCTTTGGCCTTTTGATTGACCTTAAACGGACCCCAAAAATGCCAAAAAATGGCATCGCAGTGCGTTTTTGTTACCCTTCTGCATCCATTTGCACACCCGACACTAAACTTTTCCCAATAATGCATCCCACAATCACGTGAAATGGCCCCCAAATATAGTTTTCATGATAACCTTTCTGCATAATTCATCACAAGAAAACACTCCCATTGTGTCGTCACTTATCCACGTGAAAGTATTGATCTTATTGAACCTCCTGACGCCACTGGATGTCATCTGACGCGCCTGCTTACCTCATGGCATGATCCCGCTGATGGATTCCTAAAGAAGTTTTACGCTCCACCAAATCCTCATTATTATAGAAAAACACACTGATACTGGTGATAATGAAAATCAATGTACTATGTACACACTGTCCTACTTGTACACATGTGGGCCATAGTAACCACCTAGCTCTAGACACTGGCTATGGACAATGGAAAATTCTTTAATCGATGCACCATGCATGTGTATGTACCTATGCGCAATCACTTCTTCCAAAAATTTCCTAAGATAATTTGCCCATCCCCTAGCCTGCTAGATCATTCATGATCAGCAGTAGCAACAAGAGATATGAGACTCACTGCGTCCCAGGTCTCCTCATCCCTTACATACATTACTTGTTCTGCAGAAAGCTCATCTTGATCCACCATCATTAATCTAGAATGATATAATTTAAGATGCAATCCATTTACCCTTGACTTATGTAGAATCCCATCCAGGTTAGCCAACTGATATGTACCATTCAAAAAACATTCAACTACCTTGAAAGGGCCTTCCCACTTAACTTGAAAGGGCCTTCCCACTTAACTTGAAAACTTGAAACTTCTTTTGGAATTTCTTGTCCAACTTACTGTTGTAGCGTAAAACCAAGTCATGTTTCTTGATACCTTTACTTTTGACCTTTCATTCATCTTTGCTAAATCCTTATGTTGCATCTACCCATAATGTTCCAATGCGCTCATTCTATCCAACTAAACCTCTTGTAATTGTAAGAACCTCTCTTTGAATGCATCATTGGGATGCCCAAGAAACTTCTCTAACATCTTGACCGCAGGCAACTCTACTTCCACAGGCAATAGTGCTTCTTTTCCATATACCAAATGAAATGGAGTAAACCCTGTACCTGTCTTCATCGAAGTACGATAAGCCCATAATGCACTAGGCAATTCCAAATCCCAATTCTTTTCTTGGTGCTCTATCACTTCCAAAAGAATTTGTACCAACTCACCGTTGAATCTTTCATTTAAGCCATTACATTGTGGATAATAAAGAGTGGTATACTGGTGCCTAATATTTATCTTCATGCATAAAAGGTATGATAGTTTAGCTCTAAATCCTAGCCCCTTATCCGAAAGTAGCTCCAGTGGAACCCCAAACTTGCAACATATTTCATCGTACACAACTTTTTCCACATCCTTTGCCTCTGTCCATCTAGAGAGATAGTCTATTGCAGCCAAAATATAGCTTTTGCCCCTTCTTGTGATAGGTAATGGGCCTATTGCATCAATCCCCCACTTTTCAAACATATCAAATGCCATAATGGTTTTTTGTAGCTCTGGCTTTAGCACACTCTTCCCAAATGCTTGACATCTATTGCAAGACCTACAACAATGGTAATCATCCTTGTGCAAACTAGGCCATACATACCCCTCTTGCAAGATCTTTTGCAAGGTGATCTTTAGAGAAAAATGTCCGCCACATGTGCCTTCATGATTCTCTTCCAACACTCTATAAAGATCCTCCCGCCAAGGTACACGTCTCAACATGAGATCAACCCCTTTCATGTACAAGACATCACCAATCAATTTGTACTTGGATGATCTACGCACAAAACCATACTTAGACTTCTGAATGTCCTTCGGAATGATTCCTGTTAGCAAAAAATCCTCTTCTTGAGCCAAACTTTCCTGGCCTTGATAAAGAGGTAAATTAGTCCTTAACACAAATAACTCCCCAATCATGATTTGAGCTGCTCCATGTGCCTCTCCATTTAGAGCACGTTCAATGTGTCTGATGCTCCATGCTTTGAACTTTTTTAACAGGCCTTTAATTCTGAAACACATTTTCTTCAATGAGGTGTTCTTGCTCTTCCACACACCCAACACTTGCTTCACAACTAGCAAGGCATCACCTTTTATGATCAACCTGCTAATCCCATGCTTCAAACAAATGTGTAATCTGGATTCCAAAGTAGCATATTCAGCCTCATTGTTACTATGAGCATCCAATTTGAACCCTCTCTTGCATACTAGCTTCCCCTCTGGATTGTTAAGTGCTATACCCCTTGAAGCTGCATCATGGCTCTTTCTGTATGAGCCATCAAAGAACAACACATGTGCATTTCTGATATGTGGAACTTTTTTCAACTACCCTTCTCACCACCTCTTCCTTAACAAGAAGGGGATTCTCCTTGTAAGTCAACAAATCAGCTAGGGTAGCTCTTGTATTGTCTTCCACTAAAACAGAGAACTCAAACTCTTGCAGCTCAATTACCCATTTCTTGACCACATTTGACATATTAGTGCATTTAATTGATTGTGGCAAAAGGTTTAACTTGTTAAGAAAACAAAAGGTCGTGGTAGCAAGTAATGATGAAATTGTCAACAAGCAAATATTACACTGGCCATCACTAGCTCTACTTCCAACAATTTTCTTTATGTTACCAAATTCACTCGACTTGCACAATACATTGGCCTCATATAATGGCTACCCTTCCCCTTTTGCAATAGCATGGCTCCAATGGCATCATCCCCTACTGATGGATTTGCATAAAACGCTTGCTCCCAATCAGGAGCCTGCATGACTGACAACCCCCCTAACACCTCTTTCACCTATTGAAACACTTCTTTACACTTGTCATCCCATTGCAATGGATCATGATTTTCCACTTGTTGTAATGGATAAAGGTGCTGTGAAGACAATGGAATAAATTGCACCATGTACTTCACTTTGTGTGTAAAGGTTGCCAATTGCTTTGTACTCTTAGGTGATGGACGAAGAAGAACATACTTAACCTTGTATGGATCAGCCTCAATGCCATTTTCTGACACCATATGGCCCAATAACTTCACCCTTGGCTATGCTAGATGACATTTCTTTGGACTTAGTTGTCCTCCACATTCATCATATTGAGCCAATACCATCTGCAACTTCTCATGGTGTTCAACCCTACTGCTGTAGACACAAAAGTCGTCCATAAAATCTTTAACAGAGCTACCAATGAATGGTGACAATACCCAAATTTCTCTCTCTTGATAGAAGGATGGTCCATTTGACAACCCAAATGGCGATACCGTATCGAAATAACAACCCCATGGCATAATGAAAATTGTCTTTGTTTGGTTTTTAAGAGCAATCTTCAATTGAAAATATCCTGAAAAACCATCCCGCACATTGTACCTCTCATAACCTGCCAATGAATCCAAGATCGCATCGATGAATGCAAGAGGATATGGGTTCTTCTTAGTGGCTACATTTAAGGTTTTACATTCTACACAAATCCTCCACTTTCTATCATTCTTTGGGCTGACTACTACTGGACTCACCCATTCTGTGGTCTCCAATGGGACTATGAACCTTGCCTTTAATAACTTGTCCACCTCTTCCCGCAAGGCTTCCATCTGCTCTTGACTCATCCTTATTAGCCTTTGCCGCACTGGCTTAGCACCTTCCTTCAATTCTATATGCATTTCTTCTCCTTTGAATCCTCTAATCTCTTCATATGAAGTAATGAACAAATAAAGAAAACTAGCCAGCATGTGCAAATATATCTCCTTCTCCATAGCTGAGAGGTCTCCACTGATCATTTGTGTCATAAATTCTTTCTTCTTTGACAATTCAACCTTGGTTTGCATCATCCCTTCAATCCCTTCATAAGGCCCTTCACTTTCATCTTCTATATCATTTTCAAATGCAACTAAACCAGACTCATGGATTTCTTTGTCCATCAAAAGAAATGCAACATCAACATCCTCATCACTCCTGGTAGTACTATCACTGTCCTCATCAGACACTGTGAAAGAGTCTTCATCACTAGACTCATCCTCATCTTCCTAAAGTTCCTACAATAGTTTCCTTATGTCCATATTATATAGCTTCTTGGCACCTCTTTGCATAGAGGCTAATCGTACCACGTCTCCAATCTTGAACAACTCGCACTACACGTCACTATGGTCTGCCCAATATAATAGGATATACTCCCAACCCCGCTAGCATCACATGAAAATAAACCATCACCTTTGCATCATACAACTCCACTTCTAAGCTCTTTACAACACCCAAAAATTTTACTTTCTGATGGTTTGCCAATCTGATCCGAAAGCCTGACACCCCAATCACTGTAAGACCCATCTTCTCAACGGATGAGTGTGTTATGATACATATTTGGACTCTGCCATCAACATAACCTTGTCCCAGATTTTTTCTTCTGTGCCACACTACTATTGGGAAAATGTGGTAGCTCATCCATCACCAACACCTTCACGGGACCTCTCTATGGGCATAATGTGTGTGAGATGAGAAATGCATCGTAATCATGGGCTGATATATGTAAGGATAATGTGGTTTCTATATATCCTATCACGCAAGCCATTGTCTAAGAAAAGAATGTAGAGACTGTGGACACTCAAGAATTGCAAGAACGACAAAAACGCTCAAAGAACACCGTCATTCGTGGAATCAAGGAGGAAAGCATGCAAAACACCCCAATCTCTTGCAGTTGCTATTGAAGGGTTTTTTGCTACATAATTTGGCGTGTCTGGAATCATGGTTATAGTGCACATTGAGTTGGAAAACAAGGAGTCCCTTGCTTGGGAGAAAGACCCATTGTATGTACCATGGCTGGTGAGAGAGAGAGAGAGAGAGAGAGAGAGAGAGAGAGAGAGAGAGAGAGAGAGAGAGAGAGAGAGAGAGAGAGAGAGAGAGAGAGAGAGATAGATAGAGAGAGAGAGAGAGAGAGAGAGAGAGAGAGAGAGAGAGAGAGAGATCGGCTTACAGGTAAATGGCAAGAACAAAGGCAACTGCAAGAGAAAGACAGACAAAGGACCAGGTTTGGCTGCTAAGGCAGGAGGAAGATCTGCTAGTAAAAAGAAGAGGCCAAGAAATCCCATGAAGATGTTGAAAGCTCCAAGGATGAATAGGATACAAAGACACATGAGACTGTTCAAGGAAATCAGGAAGGCTAAAAAATGTATCAAGATTCTAGTACCAAAGCTTCCATTCCAAAGACTATAGTCAGGTCAATATGTGAGGAAGCATGTTTTGGGACCATGAGGTGGAAACCTGTTGCACCGCTAGCACTACAAGAGGTAGTAGAAGATTTTTTGATGGAATATTTCAATGACATAACAATTGTTGCAGCACATGAAAACAAGGTAATGATTATGGACAAAGACAATGAAATTTTGAAAAGAGTAAGATGGAGATATGATAAGCTACTCCAGCCCAATGACTTTATAGATAATAAAATAAAGGAAATTTTGCTTATTCCTCCATCAAAGCCAGAGGCAGTGAAGATTGTTGAAGTCACCCATGATGTGAATACTAGGGCCAAGGTTGAGCACGAAAATCGGCATGCAAAAGAGGTAAAGAAACTGAAAGAGAAGGAAAAGGCAGCAGATGCTATAGAAAAAGAGGTTAACAACTACCACATTGTTACACACAAAATTGATGTTAGCAACAACAAAATTTTGTCATCTATGGAGGAAGGATTAATAGTAGATATACAACAGAAGATGGTATAAGAAGGCTTGCATTAGATTCTATGGATATCAATATATTGTGGGATCTAGATGCTCAAATCACAAATTCAATTGTATCTATCTTCCTGAAGTAAGATGTTTCACCATCTCTAGCATATTTATATTCATCATTGAGGCTAGAGACTAACAACATCAAACTGCCTTGTAGTTTGATAAAGAGATAAATACCTCCACAAACCCATGCATAAATATATATATTGGATTCCTAGATTTCTCCCTTTCTCAGAATGAAAAATACCCCTGTCGGCACATTCGAGAAATGGCTTGCTTATTGTCCAATGTTGCAAGTAACAACCATAATCTTTCCATATGAGAGCAACAACCATTGGAGCCTTGTTTGCATTGAACTTGACAAGCCAGCTATCTAGACACTAAACTCAATTCGAGGAATGCATCCAAAATTAAGACTAAGTATTGAAAATTATAAGTTGGTTTTATTTTTGATAGACAATGGATACAATTATTGTGTTGGGTTCTTACCAACTCCTCCTACTTGCAGATGCATAAAAAGACTGTTGCACATATGTGGAAGGCTATGAGGAAACCTAGAGCTGTACATGTCAGAAATTAAGGAAGTCATGGTGCCTTTAGAAATTGATGTCAACTCGTGTGGATGGAGATGCCTCCTCCATGCTGAGTATATTCTGCAAAGCTTTTTTGCATTAAAGCCATTCATGTCAAAGGTATGCATTTTGCACAACCTTATTATAACATTGTGACAGTTTGGACAAAAATGTGTCTTAGTTTTTTTTTTTTTTTTCATTTTGTCTTTTGCAAAGTGCATTGGAGAAGTACACCATAGAGTATTTGCACCGATACCATGCCACCCTAATCCAACATCTGCTTGCAATTTCACATACCATGAGCATGGATGTAGAACAAACCCTACTGGATGACCACATTGTAGCGTTAATGATGACTACTGATGGACTACATCAAACAAATTCCATAAGGGCAGTCGAGAAAGGACAAGAGCAAGTGGAGGGAGGGACTTCTAAGAAGAGAAATGCTGCAGAGGGAGAGTATGACAAGGAGAAAAGTCCAAATGAGGGGAAGCCCATATAGGAGCTATATCACACAGATCGAGCGACTGAAGATGAAATAAATGTTGAAACTCCTTCTGTGCTTGGAGGGTTTCAGAAGGATGCAGTTTATGCAGAGGGAGGGGCTAAGAAAGAAGGATCTAATCCTCAAGCAGAGCATACCTCTGCCACTCCTTCACTTGTTGAGCATGAAAATCAAGAGTCTTTTATGTCTGACACACAAATGGATCATAGCACATTAGAAGCCCATTCAATTGCATGGGAGCCCTCAACACTGGAGACACAAGAGTCTTGAACAACAGAAGAACAAGAGAAGACGCTCCAGGATGTCAACACTAGACAAGACAACCTCAATGGCAGGCAAACCAAATTTATTGCTATTCTATAAAACTTTTTTTCAAATCCATGTCCCACATGATGATATCGGCACTTTGTTGATATAGATGACATACCCCATAAGGGCTTGCTAAATCCACCAAGCACCATTCTCTCCTCAACCTCATTTGAAGGTCATGACCATGACTTTTACCTAGAGGACATTTTGATCCCTTATCTATAGAATTTGTATTTCAGCTCATTGACTGTTTCAAAATTTGTACTTACAAATACTCTCCAGAATGCTAGCTATCTAGCTTAATATGATTCTTTGTACTCCTCAATGTAATTCCATGGAAATGTGTGTGTGTGTGTGTGTGTGTGTGTGTGTGTGTGTGTGTGTGTGAGAGAGAGAGAGAGAGAGAGAGAGAGAGAGAGAGAGAGAGAGAGAGAGAGATTATACATCAAACTCTGCATACGTTGTTCAAAATATATAGTAATCACACTACTAGCTAACAAAGGGACATAGGTAGAGAGGT
The DNA here is from genome assembly GCF_014529385.1 of Adiantum capillus-veneris. NCBI lineage: Eukaryota > Viridiplantae > Streptophyta > Polypodiopsida > Polypodiales > Pteridaceae > Adiantum > Adiantum capillus-veneris. Next base: position 134,680,353 of record NC_140949.1, on the reverse strand, counting down.
AGACCTCATCTTATAATTGAAATAAAGATATAACAAAAATTTGGGATTCATCTCACAATTGAAACAAAAGATTTAAATTGCAAGAAACGTTGGAATGGAAATCTTGAATCTAGTTTCATTCAAGTTGATTTGGACTTGGCCAGTTAGTTCTTTACAGACAATCTCTTTTTTCCTTTGTTGCATTACTTTGCGTCCACCAATTAAGAAATAGAACAGTGAGGGCTCGTTCTCCACGAACTCATCCACGATGTCGTGCTGAAGTTGCAGAAGGTTGCACTGCTCTCTTATTGTGACCACTGTCACAAGGTGGAGGCCTTTGTCAAATACCTCCACATCTATGACACCATTGTTCTCCAGGCCTGCTGACTCTTGGTCAATAGGAATAAACTTAGAGTAGCCTACAACAATTTGGGAGCATTGGTACTAGAAGGAAATGAGAAGGGACTATGTGCCGATCATGTACTTGGCCATCAAAGTGTCGAGATATCCACCTCCTTAACATACCATCCTCTATCAAGCAGCTTATCACAGAAGCAAGCATCTAGAGATTTACATACCAACATTGTCTTTCCAACTTGTATGTGGCAGGTGTGAAATAGTTCCACAAATAAACTTATAGGACAAAAATTGGCAATCTTTACCAATTTAGTGGGCACTGAATCTTGTAGGGACCTCTACATATCCCTAAATAACTTGCTTCTGAGAGCTTTACACATAGTCGTGTTCGGGGCTGGCCAGTCAATACGACTCCAATTGGTAGGGAGAGGGAGTTTAACCAGAGTACATTTTTTATTTTTTGGGTTGAGTTGGTAGAAATTCTTGTAGAAGAAAATTCCCTCATTTGCAAGACTCTTGCTAGTTCTTCCATCATACTACAAAACACCAATATGAGCATGGTTTATAGAGATGAGACCTATAATACACTCCACAGGCTCCCATTCCTCGTATGATGAAGCATAGACATTTGCAATTGCAACAACAAAATGTAATAGACGAATGAAGAACTTATGAGAACTTGATCTCGCTCTATTATTATTGTTCTACCTCTTCAAAAGAAAATAGAAATAAAGAAAACAGCAAGGTCTAAAAGAAAGAATCGAGATGGAAGGATATGAACACACTCATAGTTGCATCGAGGATGATAAGCCAATGAGACATCTCCGCCATTAGCAATCACATCGGAGTGACTATAGACATGTTGTACCAAAACCTCCTTGACAGTTTTCTTGCCCACCTCCACTTCAAAATCTAGCACTCATGCTTTCCATGTTGAACAAAATAGATTAGCTATTGAGGATCTTTTTCTCCTTCTTGGTTGCATAAGAACCCAAGAACCTTTGTATATTGTTTGTTGTTGCCATTGACTATCTATATTGGTGGAGTTTGAGATACTGATAGAGCTTATGGTGTTACTTGGCCTCCTTGGGAGACTAATGGCGAGAATGTCTAGGGAGAGAGCACAACAACCCCTAGAGCTATTATGGTGGAAAGAAGAAACCATAGTTCTTTTTGAGTGGTAGACGAAAGTGTGAACTTGCTTCCAAATAAGGGAAATTAAATTTTGAACGCTTGGTTAATGGAGTGAGAGATTTTGGTGGTGGGATAATGATACATTATCATAGCTATATTTCAATATCATAACTACATTCAGACCCTGGGCCCACAAATAGATACCTTCAACGCTGTAAAAACAAGGTTTTACCTCATGTTCTTCTCTTTCTTTTGAATTTTTGATTTATTTCTTCCTATTTTTACATTATGTTTGCTTGCTATTCATTGGATGCGCCTCCTTTTCTCTCTCCTCAATAAGGCCCTTTAAACGACCTCCCAAATTCCCTAATGCAAGCTAAGCACCCATTAGGAAAAAAATGGACTCTCCATGGGCCTTGTAAGAATCCCTAATTTAAAGGAAGCCTGCCAAGATTAAGGGGGACAAAGGCTTTGAATGGGGCTATTTTGGTAGGGTCTCCTCCACCTTTGACCCCTAAAAAGGTAGGGGGAAGGGGGGGGGGTAACCATTTAAAAAGTAGGGAAGGGGGGGGTAAACCATTTGAAAAGTAGGGGGGTAGGGGGTCTTCTCTCTCTACCTTTTTGGCCAACTTGTAAGTGGCCTCTTAACTCTCCCATGCCACCTAAGCAAATCCGTGGGTCAAAGAGGTTAAAAAAATGACTTTTTTCAAAAACTTAAAAAAAAACTCTATTCCCCCCTAAAAAGTACCCCCAACATATACACATAATAAAAAAAAGTTTTTTAAGTTAAATTACTCAAAATTCAACATTTTTTGACTCCCTCCAAACTTTTAGAAAATTCCCCCCAAAATTGAAAACTCTCTCTCCTAATCTAAGCTCCTCTCCTACACCCATCCCCCTTGCACCTGCACCTGCTGCTGCACCTACGCACCCATCTCTCCATCCTACAAGCTCTATCTCTCCATCCTTCAAGCTCCATCTCTCCATCCTACAAGCTCTATCTCTCCATCCTTCAAGCTCCATATCTCCATCCTACAATGCCTCTTGACGACGTGACCAATGTCCCAGCAAGCTCTTCACGCGATAGGTCTCCAGGGCTTTTCCTACGCCTACCTCAAGAGTATGTTCCGACAAAGAAAACATGCTTGGGTACATTACCTTCAGCCAACAAACGCCGCGCTCAAGGGGAGAAGAATGTGGATCTTTGAACAGACGGATGCTTGTATCCAAAGGATCCTTCTCTCAATGTTCATCCGTCTTTTACAAACATTCCATCACTGTTGCAATACGCTGGAAATGGAGAGCAAGGTTTGTTGGGCTACTGCAAGAGACTCAACAAACACGAGATTGCGCGGTCCGAGATCTACTTGCGTCATTGGCAGTTGCTCAATGGGAGTTTCCACAATCTTCAAGCTCAGATGAAAACAGCTACTAGTGCGCTTGAGGAGGCAAAGAGCACCATCACAACCAAGGAAAATGTAATTAAAAAGCTTGAGGATACTCTTTCACACATGAAGAGTACTGCCATGGGAGGTAGGGTGAGGAAACGAGAGTTGTCCGAAATTCAGATGCATTAAGAAGTCGAGGAGTCACGGAAAACCTATTCCCACTTCCTCACAGAGTGTAGATTGCCAAGAAGGTGTCAAATGAAGATGTTGTTCACCGATTAGGGGACTACTTGTATATTGAAGACACGATGCCTCTTCAGCTGCTTCGTAGAAAATCACAAGGAAGGAAGGGCCACGGGAAGGGAAGCTGTGCTGTTTCTAACAGTGTGTTGCGGACCGAAGGGTTTGTTTACACCAAAGCCAAAGCACGTCGATTTTTCAAGAAGATGTCAAAGTCTCCAATGCAGGTATCCAAGGCAAGTGTCGATCTAGCAAGTGAGAAGCGGTGGGAGTTGTGGAAATATTTGTGTTCATGCACGACGGACAAAGATCCCAATGTGGAGGTTGCTAACCAACGCAAGCTAGTATGGTCATCCTTTCAAAAGGTTGTGCAATTGATGAATCTTTCAAGCACCACCGTTGATCAGCGAGAGGAGTTCAAGAAGGTGCTTTATGAATTCACAAAGGCCGCTAAGGACCGATGGTCTGAAAGCAAGATTACACACTACATGGTTTGTTTTAACGGACTTAATACATATGCAATGTTTGAAAATGTAACTTTTTTATTTGCTTATCTCCTTTTTGGTTGTTTTAGCACACTCTCTATGCGCATGGTGCATACTTCATGGATCGCTATGGTTCGCTTGATATATGGAGTACACAAGGCATGGAGAAGTCCCACTATCGAGCAAAAGGAGTCCACTTCAAGAATACTCGGCATGGTGGTGGTAGTTCACACTCCAACTACCTCCAAGAGATGTTTAATTGGTTTTTTAGGCACACCTTTGGGAGAACTCGTACTATTGAGAAAGCAAGAGAATCGATGTTAGCAAAGTAGTTACGCAACGCTTTCCGTACTGCAGCATCCGAGAAGTGGAAACGCTCGCGAGCGTCCCTCGGCCACGAAGCTTGGCGTGCAACTAAATATCAAAGAGGCAGCGTTTGGGCGTCGCGTCAGCCGTCCGCATGATCCTGGTTTAGTTGTTGAATTCAATTGCTCTATTTGAGTTTCACTCAATTGGCCGCATAGTGTGAAAGGGCCCAAATCTCAAAAAAACCTATTTAAAGGTTGAAGGGGCTCATTTTGTCATCTTCCCTACTAGGTGCAACCATGGCACGAACAAAACAAATTGCTAGGATTGCATATCCAGAGGGGCCGGATGGCCAACGACTCAAAGGTACAACAACAGAAGTTGAAACTTCACAAGCTCAAGGTGAAGTCCACACAGAAGAAGCTGGAGCTTCAAATCAGCATGGCTAGTCCTCTACAGCAGCAAAAGAGAGACGGAAGCATCGTCTTGTTGTCTATTCATCGGACTCCAACGATTCTGATGGCAAGCGGGAGGATAAGAGCGACCAGGGCAAAGAAACAAACAGCCAAAAGCAGTCGTCAGAAGGCTCCGAACAGACACAAACGGATGAAGATGCCCCATGGGTTGGCATCCAAATACAAACTTATCAGGCTCACATGTCTATTGGGGGTAAGACACTTCCTAAAGGGAGTGGACCTACACCATCACATCCGATCGATAGTGAAGAGCACGAATTAGATGGAGAGTGGGTGGAATCCGATATGAGGTGTTGGAAGTGCCTGTGTAGAAAAAAAAGAGAAAGAGCATTGTCTACAAGAAGAGGAAGCAAGCTGCCCCGACTCGTGCCAAAAATGCACCTCCACGTCGACCTCAGAAGGTACGAAAGCGCAACCGTGCTTTTGCGGATATTCGACACTATCAAAAGAGCACCGAGCTCTTGATTCGGAGGGCCCCTTTTGCAAGGCTATGCAGGGAGGTTTTGCAATTGTACAACACTCAATTTCGGATGGGCGCCGTGGCCATAGAGGGAGTCCAAGAGGCAGCAGAGAAATATTTAACTGGCATATTCGAGGATTCTAACCTCTGTGCCATCCATGCAAAGCGTGTAACCATTATGCCCAAGGATATGCAGCTTGCTCGCCGTTTGCGCCATGAGGAGTAGCTTGTAATTAGGCATCAACCTTTTTGTATTTACGGAACTCCAAGATTGGGAAGAATTTGAATACAAGCGTCTTTTGATTCTATATCCCACTCTGTGCATTGTATTGGGAAGAATTTGAATATAAGCGTCTTTTATTGTATACCCCAGTGTGCATTGTATTGTTTTAATTGTGCACCATGCAATGTAGCAGTGGTTCAAGTTTTGTCTACCTTCTATTGTATGTATGTAGCCATTAACTTGTTATTGTGAAAAATTGCCTACGTTTAGCACCTTGGCTAAGTGGGGCATGCACTTCCTGATGTATCCATGCTATGTGACTCACTATTGCATGGCAAAAAAATCTACAAAGTGTTCAAAATGGCTTGGAATGCCCCCAAGTTGGCTGCCACAAGGGCGCGCATTTGGGGCTTCCAGAGGCCTATGGATGGACATAATGCGCGCCCTTGTGGCAGCCTCTCCTAGTGCTTTGCTGACACTCTCCAGTGGTTTCCACACAATTTTGACAAGGAATAAGTATGTTTTGTTTGCTTCAATGCTTCAATTAGCATAGATGCTGCTGGAATTCATCCCCCATTAGTCCATGTCAGTCCTAAACTCCAGAAAGGGCTTAGATATTGCCACAAAGTTTACTCTTGTGGTTTGTTAATACAACTTTAGGTATCTGGGGAAAGATGGGCTTAAGGTTACCTGGGTATCCATGTCTTCCTGTTTTGCAGCTGGGTATTATTGTCTTCTCACTTTGTTTTGTAACTGGATATGCTCCTATTCTCCAAGAAGGGTTTAGATATTGCCATAGTTTTGTGGTTTGTTAATACATCTTTAGGTATCTGGGGCAAGATGGGCTTAAGGTTACCTGGGTATCCATGTGTTTCTCTTTTGTAACTGGGTATTAATGCCTTGAAACTTTGTTTTGTACTTGGGTATGCTCTTAGATGTGTCCAATTTAATCTGCCACAAGGGCGCGCATTTGCACACTTCATCTGCTGATGGAAAGCCCTAATGCGCGCCCTTGTGGTAGCATTGTTTAGGGACTTCCAAGCCCTTTACTAGGCACATACATAACTTTGGAAGCCTAGATATAACAAAGTATACATTTTTTAAATTTTAATGCCTGCCAAACCCTTTAGTAGTCATAGCAAAAATTATGGTGCTTCTCATACACAATGGAATCCCAACATATAAGAAATTCAAAACCTTGCAAGAAAGAGAGTCATAGACAACAAAAAGTAGTTTTATTAAAGAAATCAATGCTTTACATGATATCCGGCTTTTGCTTTAGGATCTTTCTAATTACAATTTTCTGGCGCTTGGCCTTTTGGGGTGGCTCCCTATTAAGTAAAGTGGTCGTGATTTCTTGGGTGTCATTAACCCCTACAGCTTGGTTCATGCCAACATGGGCAATAAGGCGCCCGCGAAAGTTTACACCGAAAGTGGATATTGCAAAATCTTTCTTTACAAGCACTACAAAGTTGGCCATTTGGGCAAGTGTTGTTAAACACAACGCCTTGGAGAGTGAACGGAGAGCAAAAATGTTGTAGCGACCATTGGGAGAGTAGTTGGCATGGACAAACACCACGACACCAGTGGGAAGTGTGCTGAGGTAGTGAGCAAGTGCCGCTTGAGGTCCGAACGGCGTCCTCCTCCTCCCTGACCGTTGCGCCCAGGCGTCAACCTCCAGAACATCCTGCAGAACATAGGCTTTCTGAGATATGGAACAGAATTATGATATAACATTAACAAAATCATTTGTAACAATCAAATGTAAGTGAGCATCTATACCTCTTGTCTACGATCCTCCTCATCGGCATCTGGGTGCAAGTAAAGATCCACGCTTGACTTCCCCTTTGGATCAAGCAAAACAGGTGTTGCAGCAGGTGGTGGTGAATCCACTCTTGCGCGTTTAGCCAAACACATGGCTTGCACGGCCACAAAATCCCCCTCAGAGACCTTGGCTTGCTTGGCCGCTGCCACCTCGGCTTGTGGAATCGCCACTGTGTCAGCCAAAGTATTCCCCATGGGCAGTAGGAGATCATCGTCATGGGAGGTGGTGGTATCAAGCTCAAACTTTCCATGGGCATCGAGGATGGCGAAACACTCATCCATGCGAAGCTCAAAGGATTTCTCCAGATCGTGCATAAACACAAACTCCTCCCCACCCACCACAATGGAGGAGAAGCGGGTAATCTCTACCTCAGGGATGGAATACCGAGTGGTGGTTCCTTCTGGCGGTCCGGAGGATGAATCGACTGATGGAGAGGCCTCCAAGAGGCCTTGAATCCCTACAGGGTAGGTCAAGGCAAGCGTCCTCTCCTCTGCGGATGAGTCAATGGCCGCGGGCTTGGGGTCCTTCACATTAGCCAATACCCCGCCGATCTGCAAGTGAGATAGCACTACGTCAAGGCCTGCTGGGCACTCGTGAAGGAGGAAGATCATTATGGCCTGAACAGAGAAAAAAGTGTTTCCGATCCTTCCCTTACGCATTGCTCGCACATCATCAGCTTCAAGCCGCGCATATTGTCCGGCGGGTTGTGCTATGGTGGTAAAGCGTGCAAGCCGCTGATGAAATGGCCTGTCCCCTTGGTAGATGTGGTGGAGAAGGCCTTCAGGGACCCATTGCCCTGGTCAGTTTGGTAACTCAACAATGAATCTCCCCATGCACGTGGAAATGTATGAAGTAATGTGCTCAAGAGATTGAGAGTGGAGGGTCAAGGCGGTTTCCAAATCGGGTTGGGTTGTGAAAAATGCTTGAAGCTCAGGGCGATTTGCATGCCCAACCTTAGTAAGGAATGCATCTAAAGCACTAGTAGCAGCCATGTCTTCTCTTTGCGTGATTGGGTATGCTAGGTCTCTCTGCAATGCTGGGATGAAAATGGTGAAATGAGGAGGTGGTCCTCCTTATATAGACATATTCTATCTCAAAAAAAATAAAAAATATGGATTTAAAAAATAAATTTACACCACCTTAAAACTCAAGTACAAAATCAAGTACAACACCTTAAAACTTTTCAAAATCTTTAATAAAATATCCAATATATAAACGATTAAAGTTACAAGCCAATTCACTTAGACAAGATGATTTCGTCTGTAGCCCAATCTTTGTAAACAAGCATAGTGGCCTCCATCCGCCTTCCAATCTATACAACCAAAAATGGGCAATCAAAATACAAAAACCCACAGAAAATAAGAAAAGGTAGCTAAGGAAGCACAAAGCAGACCTTGCGTTGTTCTAGTTTGAAACATGCATTACCGACATCCTCGAATCCCATTATGACAAAGTTTTCCCAAAGATTGGCAAGAGTCCAATGCGGATTCACTGCAACCACCTCCACCTCGTTATTGGGCATGTGGACACGAATTTCAAAGGATTGAATCTCTTCGGATGTCAGCTGCAAGGGTATCCATTTGCCACGTTTGTGCATCCACCTCTCATAGATAAACCGTGCATACAAGGTGCACCTTGCTTTCGAATACCGAAGGCAAAGCTGTGTGGGGGACACATTGCACTTATAACGGTCACCATCATGCAAACCGTCAACATAGCCTCAATTGACACCTAGAATGGTGTCCATTGCATCTATGTCAACTTCTTTGCAAACAAACATTGTTGGTGTTTCTACAATCGGTAGAGAGCGGAATGCATGCACAAACAAATGAATGGGACAATGCCAACTGAGACCCACCGATCTGGTTGCCTTACCAAACTTTAGGGACCCTTGGAAATCTTGCAGCACCTTGCGCTTGAAAGAAAGCAAAGCCCAATGGTCTGGAGTTGTCCATTCTACACTCTGCAATGAGGGTGTCTCCACGGCTTCTAACCTACCATAGCTTTGGCTTGACTTCGGCACCACGTACTTGTGGGAGTACATGAATATTCGCTGCTCGGTAAGTTTTTTCGATGAAACATTAGGAAACATAAGCCGGCCCTTCCAATGATGTTCCAATACGCCTCGACACCGTACGCGATGAGGTCCAGCACGTGACGGTTGCATGTAGATCCATGCACCCTTCTTGAACACTTATGGGATCCATACCCCCTCTGAGTCTTTTGTGTTGTGCAACACAATCTCCTCTATCTCTGGTTTGGGCTGTCTATGTGTGGACATGCTTGGGAAGTTGGGCTTAGGAAGGGATTTGAAAGAGTTGAGTACTGTGGAGAGAGAATGAGGAGCTGAGGGGAGGGTGAGGTGAGCTGCCTATGGTGGCTATGGTGGCTTTGACAGTGGAGATAGAGAAAGAGAGGAGTGAGAGGTAGAGAGGATAGTGGAGCTGTGGGCTATGGAGTGTGGGACTGTAGAGGGTTGATGGATGTGTGAGAGAAGGGGGAGCTATGGAGAGAGAGGAAGAGAGTAGTGGAAAGCTTTTGGCTATGGCTGCCTTGACTGTAGAGAGAGAATGGGAGGAGGGAGAAGAGGGAGAGTGTGGGAGAGAAAAGTAATGAGGGAGAGAGAGAAAGTGGATTTTGGGGGAAAAAATTGACTTTTTAAAGTTAGTTTATGTTTTGGAGGCAAATGGGTTAACTTTGGAACTTTTAAAAAATTTTCAATTTTTTGGGTTTTTAAGCATGCGCGTTTTTTTTTTGGGGGTCCCTCCCTCTTTTATGACACCTCTCTCCTCCTATTTACCCCCCCCCCTAGCCTACCTCCCACCTCTCTCTAAGAACCAAGCATTGAAGAGGGAGACAATTAGGCTGCACCCCTACTATTCCTCCCCCTCTAGGTGATATCCCAAGAGCCTTCTCATTGGTTCTCCCTTAAGCCTTCACTAATCAAAAAGGCCCAAGGAGAGTCCATATTTTTCCTAATGCCAGCACCCTAGCTACGCATGACGCGTGTGCTTCATGGTATGATGTTGTTGATGACGTGACATTGCCTCCCTTTGAAACAAAGTTTACGCCCTCGTTAACATCATTGGATCCCATATGGTAAAAAAATATCCTTGCATGAGTTCAACTTAGAACCCTTTTTCTTCCTTTCTTTGAGAGTTCTCTCTTTATAAAAACTCTTAGTTGCTTCATAAGTTTACTACAGTGGTATGGATGAAAGCATTTTCAAGAAAAATAACAAGGTGAAGGGTGAATATATTGTGTACATTGGATTGCGAGAATAGAGAGAGAGAGAGAGAGAGAGAGAGAGAGAGAGAGACAAGAGTGGAGGGTGAAATAGAGTGCACAAAGACACAAAATAATGAAAACAAAGAACCTTTAAATGTCCTAAATAAATGAAACATGCAACCCTGAATTAATGCTATAAAAGAATTTGGGTATACTATAACATCAAAAATATAAACGACTAGCAGAGTACCAAATCTTGTGTAGAGATTGACTAGTCCATTGATACACTTCCGCTCTACTGCAGACAGAGAGAATTTCACTTCGCTAAGAGTGAGCCAGAATACCTCCAACTTATCTGAGCAAGACATAACCTGATGCCGCTTCACCTTTCTCCATGAACTCGAGCTCTAAAAGGATTCCAAATACCAACAAGTTGTAGGAAATCAACACCAACCATACTAGCTTAGGTGCCACGCCTCTTCGATACCTAACATAAAGTGTTTAGGAAAATCCAAGGCAAGATTCCGACGTGTTAGCTGTGTAGGTCATTCAACTCCCGACGCACCAACTGTGTAGATGAACTTTAAAAAATAAGAAGATAGAAGCAACACCCCTGATTTAACAATGCCTCAGGTCATCGACCTCTTCATCTAAGGATAATCGACGTAGGTGATCCTAATCTTGTAATGATGCTACTATGAGAAACATAACACATGAGTCCAATCACAATAATATTTTTCATCAAAGGCACAAACAATCTTTTATAAGCAGTCACACTGTACAGGGTTTCTACCCTTACACTTCCATCATAAACTATCAAAATCACTTCATGATTCAGTCCAAAACCAGAAACCATAATCCAATCCTATCGCATGGGTGATTACTCCACCGAAGTTAGGATGATGCACATCCAATCTTGCAAAACCACTTTAGCACATAACATAGTTGTAAAAATTTCAACAGCATTTTGGCAACACAGCCATATCCTAAAAAAAGAAAGATCCTAGAGCCACACTAGCTTCCATAATCAAAATCTTTACCATAATTCATGAGGGATCTCAGCCTTTGACCATTAACCATAGTCCTCAGTGAACCAACTCCCACACTTGTAGTTTGACTATACTCAATGCAATCAATTGAATTCAATACATGGCCCTTAAGAGATGAAATTTTTAATGCATAAAAGATCAGCGAGAGATGACTAGAAATGACTTGAAAATCCCATTTTAAAAATGCATGCAAGTGCTACACTATGACCATACCCCCCCCCCCCCGCCCCAACAACACATAGAGCTAGTTTTGACCTAAAAGGGTGGAAAGTAGTATCCGTACGCACATGCGGCATCCACATCCATCCATATGATTCCATACATCATATGAAATCGGCCCATCAACTTAACCATGATGCAAAATAGCTCCACCACTTTGGTCAAGCACTTGTCATAGCTTCACACATATGTAAAAACAACTTTTTACTATTTTTGTGTGCATGGATAACATGTAAATGAAAGTATTCAACCTCAAACTAATGCATTAAGCTGATTCCCATAACATACACTAACACCTTATCACATCACACTATCCATATGCGACTTATGCAAACAACCGTGACAAAGAAAGAAAACCACTTTATACATATTTGTCTGTACAATCCAGGTTGTCGAACCATACATCCCCATATAAGTTTATGGAAATCAAAGACTTGAAATCAACTCACCAAAACAAACCATGAAACATATATTAACCACTCATCAAACTCACGATGCTATATGGTACTCCCCCTTGGTAGCACCCCAACGCGCATAGGTAACCCCATATAAAGAATGATCAATAACTCACACTCACGAAGTGATATAATTGAAGTAAATACATTTATCAAAAATTTTAATCAAGGTTTTGATTTTGGTTGAGTAGATTTGTTCATCTGCCTATCTATTTTGGGAGATAGGATCAAAACAATGTTCCTACCGCCTACATGACGTGAAACGAAAGCGCTTTTATGCACCTATCGATTATAAACACACTGTGTACATAAATCAACATGCTAAACATGATGAAACAAGCATGGATCATCTTTGTACACATTTGGTAAGCCCATACATGGCCTGATATACAAAAAAACAGCCACCAAGAGGGTAGTCAAAAAGGAAGTAGAGAGAGAAAGAGATGATGGCTATGGAGTTTAGAGATTCTTACCATGCTTGAGAAGTGATTACCAAATATCAAAAGACTTCTTGATTTGCCACAAGAGAGCCATGATGAGAGCTATGTAGAGGTTTTTGCCACAAAGTCGATGAAGAAGGCGCACACCGTGAAAACAAAAGAGAAGATAGTAAGCAAGTAGAGAGAGAGAGAGAGAGAGAGAGAGAGAGAGAGAGAGAGAGATTCCTTCTTCTTCTTCTTCCCACGAAAGAGAGAGAAGATCTTATGGAGATGGTGATGGAGATCTTGCACCACTCCATATAATACATACATATAACTGTACGATGGTAGACGTAATCGTCCGTACCAAAAATTGAGCATTATAGATCAATATATAAACATTTGATCAGGTTAGATTGTGTCCCAACAATGACTAAAATTAGTATTTTTATATTTAGGTCATCCTAAAAAGCACATTGCTTTTCAAGAACTCCAAAATCACGAAAAGATAAAAATAAAACAAAAAAAGCAAAGTTTTCTAACATTGAATTACGGGTTTCCCTTGTCCACCCGAATAATAATCATTATCCAACAAACCTTCCCTCAAAATCTCAACATGCATTAAGACCAAATATAAATCAAGCGGTTGGACTATGCCCACATCTAGACAAGGCACAAGTCTTTGTACTACCATGTGCATGTGTGCGCATGTCTAATATATTTAGAGCTAATGCGGCCTTGACTAGCCATAATGACCATAATTGTACACTACCTTCATAGTACTAAGAACCTATCAGCCCCCTTCTAGAGGCACAACATCTCTTTGTAGGCTTTCCATTAGCTGGTCCACTTGACAAGACCTATAGCTATATGAATGCGGTAAACTATCCTAAAAGGCATGTAGTTGACATGATGGATCTGGGATCTGCTTTTGTTAGAAGCATCCCTCTTCATGTACTTGAAACTATGCATTCATGCAAAACAGCTGCAAGAAGAGGTAAAATAGACTTAGAAAAGCTAAATTAAGTCATCAACACCATTTAGATCTTCAAGATCCCCATCAAAGTAACACCAATACAGAAGCGAACATGGCTGGTAACACCATCCCAAACTTGATACTTTCATTGACTAAAGGTATCATAAAAAAATCCAATACACTTTGGATGCATGCACCATATGTAAAACTTCATCAATGTTTCTATGCATGCATGCACACACTAGATAATCAAAACCCACAAAGACAAACACCTGAAACATCAAAGAATATAATTCACATTGAAATAGAGGAAGCTAAATGGATAACAATCTAAAATTGGTGCTTGAACTAGTATCAACATAGATTCATTTAGAGCACATGCTATAATGATGCAAACATACCCTGTTGAACTTGCCCTCATCTTGCATCTTCCAAAAGCTTGTTGGCTTGCCTCCAAGAATGCTTTGAGGATGCTCCCCTGGGTTATGCATCTTGCAAGACTCGCTCAATCGGCACTCGCTTAAAACAATTGAAAGCAATTTGGGCCCACTCCTTTCACATGTAACATGCTATTCATGCTATTTACAATTAGCATACTGGTTGTTATTTACATTGTGGTTGTTTATGGTTTATTCTAGCCAGAACATGCTATACTTATATGCTAGTTCAAATCTTCAATATGTTGATCACCTTATAGAGTGTGTTATTTATCATATTAGTAATGCTAATTAGTATACAAGCCATACCTGGAGGCACACTGTAAATGCTAGTTAGCATACAGTAAGTGCTAGTTAGCATATGGTAGGTTCTGAATAGCATACTATAAGTGCTAGTTAGCATATTATAAGTTTAAGTCCCCTTTGTACTCAAGGTGCTAGTTAGCATAATGTAAGTGCATCATAGCATACTGTAATGCTAGTTAGCAATTTGTATGTGCTTACTAGCATACTATAAGTGCTAGTTAGCATATTCTAAGTTTAAGTCCCCTTTGTACTCAAGGTGCTAGTTAGCATAATGTAAGTGCATCTTAGCATACTGTAAGTGCTAGTTAGCATATTGTAAGTGTGAGGTCCCTGCCCCTTTGTCGAGAGGAGCGGAGTACCTTTGATAGGTCTCCAATCCTGAGAAGGAAAAACCAACGGACATTGCCTTAGCTACTACGTAGCCACGGGCATGAACCGTTAGTGAAGAATTGGTCCTATCTCGCTATGGCGGAGTGTGACCACCATAACCCTATCTAAAAACTATCTATAATCAATTATACCTAAAAGTATAAATCTTAGAGTGACCAACATGTGCACTTTTTTCCCCATGTTTCAGAAGCACAGTCGCCAAGGTTTGTCTCTTTTAAGATTTATGACTTTAAAAAAAAAAAATTCTAGCGTTGGAAAGTTACCCGACTCATCGGGTCCACCCGTCCATAAAATGATACCGTCGGGGTATCATTCTCCCACTTTCCACACCACACTCACCCTTCTTTTGTTATCTAATTACTACCACACTGTTTAAACATACATGTTCCTTTACTTTATTTATGATACTAGTTCGTTAAACAGCCCTTCAAACAGTATTACAAACAATAGTCAAACAAGAAGTCGTCCAATTTTAAACCAACAACCCTTGGATTAGGTTCACTCAAGAATCTCTACTGGCGCTATTATGTCCGATTGGTATATACATTATTTATAAAAACCCTTGTTCTCATGAGCGTCCCATACCGCTCGACAAGTACTCGTTGTGCTAATCTGGACGTACTCCCGCCACAGCAACAACGGTGCCAATCTGGGCGTCATCCTCACGCCACGCCACGGCAAAACAAAACTGTAGTATCCAGCTAGGCTAATCTGGGTGTACTCCCACCACAGCATCAGCGGTGCCATCCTAGGCGTCATCTCACGCCTCGGCAACTGCCACATAATACCAGCGCTAATAAGTAGAGAGACTTGAGAGAAACCATACCGAAGGTTTTGGACAAACGTTCTTTCCTATAGCAACCAGTTTAACCAGACAATCTTTCCTACTTGTCAAACATATGACGAGTTTCTTGGGGTTAAGCCATCACTGTAATTCGTAATGACCATAACGAGTGTTGAAAGCTGTTTTGGAGATATCAGCCTCCTGGATTTGAATTTGATGATAGCCACATCGAATATCAATCTTCGTGAATATTTTGGCTCCATGTAATCTGTCTAGCATCTCATCGATATGAGGAATTGGATATTTATTCTTGATGGTAACCTGATTTAAGCCCCTATAATCTATGCAAAGTCGAAGAGAGCCATCCTTTTTCTTTTGGAAGAGAACAGGTGCACCCCATGGAGATGTACTAGGTCAGATAAACCCTTGCTCAATCAACTGCTTGAGCTGCTCCTTGAGTTCTATAGCCTCTGGAAGCGACATCTTGTACGACGCTCTTGAGACTGGTTCACTACCTGGAAAAATTTTGATTTCATGGTCTACCTCCCTAGGTGGTGGTAGTTCAGAAAGTTCAGCAGGGAAAACATTCGAAAATTCTTCTAGCCACATTGGTTCAGGGTTGGAAGAAGATTTTTCTACTTTGTTTAGCTTGACTACAAAAATTTGTTGACCCTTGCGTAACCCTTTCAAAAGACGATTAGCTTTGACCAAGTAAGCTTTTGGTCGTCCATTCTGGCCTTGAATAGTGACTTCTTGACCTTGGTTGTCCACAAAAGTAACACTTCCTTGGGCACAATGGATATTGGCATTATGACTGGCTAACCAATCCATTCCAAGAATTCCGTCATAGATTCCTATGGGTAAGGTTCGAAAAGTAGCAGAAGTAGAGTATTCTCCCAACTTGAAATCTATTTTTCCCACAGTGTACTGAGATAACACCTCCTTTCCATTGGCTAATTCAACTCTCATCTTTCTTGCAGGGTGCTGATTAAGTCCTAACCTCCTTAAACATTTAGGTGACAAGAAAGAATGAGTACTACCACAATCAATAAGAAGCTCAAATTTTTCACCTTGGTGATTTGCAGGTGTTTGAATGACAACATATTGTTGTCTTGCTCTTGGGTTATCAATTGCAGCATGTAGAGTTGCTCTTTCCTCTTGTTCTTCTCCCAATGTTGGTTCTCCTATGATAGCATTGACTCTGGCATCCATTCCGCGCCCTCGACCTCGTCCTCCATTTCTTCCTCCACGATTTATTATTTGTCCTCGTCCTCTAGCTCGATTAGGTGTATTTGTTGCGGAGACTCGCCTAGGACATACATTCCTGAAATGTCCTAGCTCGTTGCATTCATAGCATCTAAGATCTGCATTTTGAGCTCCCGAAGCTGCAACTATTGGATGAGTTTGGTGAACTAGGTAAACTTGCCTTTGGTTCCACATCATAGGCCGTCCTCTCCTTCCAGCATTCCTTAAATTTCCATTTCGTACCCTTTGAGATTTTGACATCTTTTTAGCTAAAGGTTTAGCTCTTAAAAGAGCATCTTGCTAATTTACAGGCCTCATGGCTTCTAGACGAGTATTTAAAGGAGCATTTAGCCCTTGGCAGAAACGGGCTACTTGTTGATCTGCGATCATTGGCGGAGCATAGCGCCTAAGAGTTACAAATTTGGAGTAGTATTCTTCCACTGTAAGATGAAACTGACGTAAGTTGAAGAATTCATTCATCTTAAGGGATTCGTGTGCGGGTGGAAGATAACGTCCTTTGACAGCATACTTAATGTCTTCCCAAGTTTGAGTGTTTTGAGCTACTTGATTATCTTTGCAGTGTTGTTTCCACCAAAGCTTGGCATCCCCCGTGAGACGAAACATAGCCAACATTGCTTGGTTATCGGGAGTAGTACGAGCAGCAGCAAAATAATCTTCCATCTCTTCGAGCCACACTTCTGCATCGCGCTCAACTAGGGATCCTTCCCCTTTGAAAGAGGGAACTTTAGCTTGTTTGAGAAGTAGTTTTTTCTCTTGAAGAGATGTGTACACCGCACTCTGTGCAATATAGATTAAGTGAAACTTTATTGGATACTCTAACTTTAATCCACTTTAAGGCAAGACTTGATCATACAATAATACAAACAAAACATAATATTAATCCAAACTTTATTTATACACATGTTATTTTCTACCAAGGTTGGTAGTCTTTAGGTCCAAGGATTGTAATGTCTCTCTATTTTGAGTTTAGTGACTACAAAAGGATAGGCTAAAGGATCAAAATAATAAGTTTCCTTTGACCCTTGAAAGCTACGAGATACACATATGGGTCGAATCCTACCACCATGGATAACTTTTGTAACTTGGTTATAGACCCATTGAGTCTGAGATATCTTTTCTCCTCCCAAGGTAATGGTAGCATCCGGATTCTTAGTACCAAGGAAAAGATAAACTTCGATGACTTTTAACTCCTCTGCCCAACGAAGTTTCTTGAGATTGGTATCCATGTACCATATCTTGTCAGCATCGATGGTATAGATTCCTCCAGATGGACTCCAGTTGATACCCCATCCTCTATGCACCCTTGGAATAGGTGGTGCAAACACCCTATCCAAAATCATCATCACCCTTTTTCGAAACTGATAATTTGGTGATTGGCATGCATTTTCAAACATGATGGTGAACACCTGGAATTTCTGGTAGGCTGAATGAACATGTTCCTGTACCAGGAAATTTCAGTCTTCAATACCATATAAAAACTCAAAACAATTTTTCTAGGTTCTTCTATTATTTCAAACATTCGTATCCTTCAATATCAAAACATCAATCTAAAAATCTCCCCAAGCTTTAACCTAGGCTCTGATACCAATGTGAGGTCCATGCCCCTTTGTCCAAAGGAGCGGAGTACCTTTGATAGGTCTCCAATCCTGAGAAGGAAAAACCAACGGACATTGCCTTAGCTACTACGTAGCCACGGGCATGAACCGTTAGTGAAGGATTGGTCCTATCTCACTATGGCGGAGCGTGACCACCATAACCCTATCTAAAAACTATCTATAATCAATTATACCTAAAAGTATAAATCTTAGAGTGACCAACCTGTGCGCTTTTTTCCCCATGTTTCAGAAGCACAGCCGCCAAGGTTTGTCTCTTTTAAGATTTATGACTTTAAAAAAAAATTCTAGCGTTGGAAAGTTACCCGACTCATCGGGTCCACCCGTCCATAGAATGATACCGTTGGGATATCATTCTCCCACTTTCCACACCACACTCACCCTTCTTTTGTTATCTAATTACTACCACACTGTTTAAACATACATGTTCCTTTACTTTATTTATGATACTAGTTCGTTAAATAGCCCTTCAAACAGTATTACAAACAATAGTCAAACAAGAAGTCGTCCAATTTTAAACCAACAACCCTTGGATTAGGTTCACTCAAGAATCTCTACTGGCGCTATTATGTCCGATCGGTATATACATTATTTATAAAAACCCTTGTCCTCATGAGCGTCCCATACCGCTCGACAAGTACTCGTTGTGCTAATCTGGACGTACTCCCGCCACAGCAACAACGGTGCCAATCTGGGCGTCATCCTCACGCCATGCCACAGCAAAACAAAACTGTAGTATCCAGCTGGGCTAAGCTGGGTGTACTCCCACCACAGCATCAGCGGTGCCATCCTGGGCGTCATCTCACGCCGCGGCAACTGCCACATAATACCAGCG
Source organism: Adiantum capillus-veneris (assembly GCF_014529385.1). Lineage (NCBI taxonomy): Eukaryota > Viridiplantae > Streptophyta > Polypodiopsida > Polypodiales > Pteridaceae > Adiantum > Adiantum capillus-veneris. The sequence goes on along the minus strand of NC_140949.1, from coordinate 134,661,503 downwards.
CTAATAAGTAGAGAGACTTGAGAGAAACCATACCGAAGGTTTTGGACAAACATTCTTTCCTATAGCAACCAGTTTAACCAGACAATCTTTCCTACTTGTCAAACATATGACGAGTTTCTTGGGGTTAAGCCCCGTGGTTTCGGTCCGTGTTTTCTTTTCATAAGGTAAATAATATATTCCTATGGTCTCGCATATGCAATGATGCATAACCATAAATTGAAATACTAACCTGTACCATAGCTCCGATTGGTCCGATTGGTGGAGACATAGCATGTTCAGCAGGGGTTCCACCGTTACTTGTACCAGCTTCATGATCATTAGCGCCTTGGGTTCGAGCACGCTTTGGAGCCATTTTTTTGTACTACACTTATGTTATACACTTAGAACTTTAAATTGGTCAATTTCCCTAGTAATCTCTTGTTTCCAAAGAGAGTATGTAATTTGAACCCTCGCCAACTCGGATTCACACTTATTGTTGTTGTTTTACATCTAATTTCTATACATCAAATATTTGCTAATCGTAATTAATTAAAAATTAAATGTGTAAACTATGAGTGAAAGTTTAGGAATGCATTACTTTTATGCTTCACATTTCTAATCCAATTCTAACTTCAATTTCTATACTTTAACTAAATCAATTTTTAGTATTATTCAAAATTCTACTTAATCTAATTGACAATAAAATTGGTGAATGAGAATTTCATCATGTATAATAAGAATATGATGAGTTCTTTTATGTATTAACTTTCAATTAACTATGCATAAGTTAATAGTGAAGATGTAATGACTAGAGAGAGTAGGTATACTTAGAGAGATTAAAGTAAGAGAAAACATATACACAAATCTTTTCTAAAGTTAATTGAATCTTACTAATCCATTAGAAAATTAGAGTAAAAGAGAACACACACACATCCTTTTCTAAAGCTAATTGAATCTCACCAATCTATTTGAGAGATTAGAGTAAGAGGTAGCACACATACACACATGTCCTTCTTAAAACTAATTGAATCTTACTAATCTAGTAGAGAGATTAGAGTAAGAGATAACACACACACACACATAGCTAATTGAATCTTACTAATCTATTAGAGAGATTAAAGTAAGAGATAGCGCACACACACACACACACACACACACACACATATCCTTCTTAAAGCTAATTGAATCTTACTAATCCATTAGAGATTAGAGTAATAGATAGCACACACACACATAGCTAATTGAATCTTACTAATCTATTAGAGAGATTAGAGTAAGAGATAACACACATACATCATTCCTAAAGTTAATTGAATGCTTGATTAATACGCACCTTATTAGTCCACTAGAGTTTTTGTTCTCTTAGTGGTTTGTGGACGCCTTCTCTCTAAGAGAAGTGGCAGCACTTCGTGAGCACTATAGAGGCAATCTCTATATCTAAAGTGTGAGCATGGATGCTCTATTTATAGCAGAAAGAAAACGTCCAACTTTTTTTTTCCAAAAAAAATAATAATTTCCCCCCCCCCCCCCCCCCCCCAAAAATCATACCCGCGTTTTTGGTACCCTTGTGGTACCCATCAGCTTGACCACTTTGTCATTATCATCAAAAGATAAGGCTACACAGGCCCCCCTCATTAAGATTGGTCAAGACTAGCCTCTCCTTTTCATGTGACAGTGTGTCCCACTTTGTCCCCTCCTATGTGAGTCCAGGTGAGTCCATGTGCCTTCATTTGTCATCCCTGTGTATTCTTTTGTCTTTATAATTATTTTACTTATTTCCTTAATGATAATTTACTTTACATTTTAAAGTTAAACTTTACAGTCTTATATTAACTTTACAGTAGTAAAAGAAAATTCTACAATCAGTAAATAAGTCTTGCAATAAGTTAATTAGTGATTCATATAGCTAATCATGTCAGAATTTTGTAGCGTAAATTTTAAATTCTAGGTTTTCTCAGCCTACGATTCATAATTTGAACTCGAATATCTTAAATAATAAGTGGTGGTTAAAGAAAATTCAACTGCGTAATAAAACTTGTGTGAAATTTGAAAGTAGAGACCTTACAGTAAGTGCTAGTTAGCATATTGTAAGTTTAAGTCCCCTTTGTACTCAAGGTGCTAGTTAGCATAATGTAAGTGCATCTTAGCATACTGTAATGCTAGTTAGCACTTTGTATGTGCTTACTAGCATTTTATGAGTGCTACTTATCATACTTTAAGTGCTGGTGAGCATACTATAAGTGCTACTTAGTATATTGAATGTGCTAGTTAGCATAATGAATGTGCTTGTTAGCATAATTTGTGCTAATTAGCACTGTTTGTGCTAATTAGCATATTGAATGTGCTAATTAGCACACTAAATGTACCAATTAGATAAATTGAATGTGCTACTTAGCATATTGAATGTACCCATTACCCTATTGAATGTGTTAGTTAGCATACTGTCAGTGCTAGTTAGCATATTCTAAGTGCGAGTTAGCATAATGTAAGTGCATCTTAGCATATTGTAAGTGCTAGTTAGGATATGATTAGTGCTAGTTAGCACTTTGTATGTGTTTATTAGCATATTGTGAGTGCTAATTAGCATACTTTAAGTGCTACTTAGCATACTAAATGTGCTAGTTAGCATAATGAATGTGCTTGTTAGCATACTGTTTGTGCTAGTTAGCATATTGAATGTGCTAATTAGCACACTGAATGTAACAATTAGCTTACTAAATGTGCTACTTAGCATACTGAATGTACCAATTAGCTATTTTAATGTGTTAGTTAGCATACTTCACATGCATGGAAGCATACTATAAGTGCTAGTTAGCATACTGTAAGTGCTGGTGGTTACATACAATATGCTTTCGTGCATGGCTTGTATACTAATTAGCATAACTAACATAATAACCGCTTTGTAACTCTCATACTTGTAGGTTGAGATCTTCTACAGTTTCAAAGAAAAGCATCCAGATTGCAAAATAGGTATGAGAATGTTTGAGATGATGAAGCCATTTTTTGTACGGCGGTTGAAAGATAGATATACATGCTGTTGCGAATATCATGTGGATGCTCTACTCATATTCTCTTTGAAGGTACCCAAGTTTCCCAAAACTCTACCAGATCTTAAGTTCATATATGGGTTCACATAACTTAGTTAGACATCTATACTTCAAACATGGAAAGTTGTCCTTGGCTTCGTATACAATGCTTCACTCCTTGTCTCACTTTTGTTTTTTCACGGCCGTAACTCCCTACACATCAGCACCTCAAACCGTATGTGATTCCACAATTGTCAATCTAAAGTTACAAAATATCTAAAAATCCCTTTCTACAAGCATTGGGTACACCCAATTTGCCCCAGCTATGAAAATTGGATCTGGCTATCTTAGGCGCGCCTAAGATGGCTTCACCTATCTGTGAGGGTACTTTCATTCTTTATCACATAGATGGAGTCCCCACAGCTTGACAAATATTTATTTGGTGTCAAAATGACAATATTGTCTTTTTGGTGAGAGATTTAAAATTGGAAAAAAACCACTGACTATAGAGAAAAATTAACAAGGAAAAGTCAAATCTGGCTAAAACTTGAAACTAGGGTGTGGGTAAATCCTAAAACTTGTGGGAAAATCAATTTGTGAAGAAAAATGAAAAAGGTTAAAATCTGGTAGGCAAAGATAGAAATCTCTCCAGAAAGAGTATTTTGTAAAGATTTCAACTCGCAGGGTTTAGTTGGATAGGTCAATCGGTTTTGGCATTCGAGCACTTTATGGATTCCTCTAGATGTGCTCTATCTATTCCTAAGGTCAAAACCCCATTTTGGTATGTGTATTATGCATAGGGAGCAAAAATAGCTCGTAGACAGGCACAACTAGTAACACACTTTTATCGCAAGAAGCTTAAATGAAAGAGGTTTCACCCACAAACACATTGGTATGCTCACAAAGCAATGCAACACCGCGAGAGAGACATGAAGAGTTGAAAAAATAGTAGACTCACAATAAGTTTCTACAGTGTACGCTCACTTCATTATCCAAAAACTTAGGTCAACAGTTACAAAAATTGGATTGTATACCTTAGTCAAGGTTCAAAGAATGGATTTCTAACTATTTGGGCTCAATAACAAGGCTTAAGTACTACATATAGTTACAAACTTGGAGGCCCTCCGCCCCTTTAGACTCAATGGAAATCAATAATGTTACAACGGCCTTGGACTTTGTGGGATTTCTCATTAATACAATGGGGTTTAATACAATCAATTGGGATAAAAAATGAGAGTGGTGTCCCTTCGATGTTCTTTTCTGGTTTTGTTAGCTGAGCAGCTAACAATTATTCTTGATGCCAAATTACTTTATGGGAAGAGATGGAGTATGTAGAGGAGTCAGATCATGTTATATCTTTTTTAAGATTAATTTTGATAAAGCGTATGACAGAATTGAATGGGAGTTTATTTTATAGAGTCTCTTTGATATGGGTTTTTGGTGAGTGTTAATGCCTTGAACCGAACATAATTTCAGGAGAAATTTCAACAATTGCACGAGTGTTCATCTATGCATTGCATGTAAGTGTTTTGTTTCTTGCTCATGAGCTTTGCATTTCTATCCTTTTTTCACATTGCATGCATTCATGATTCAAGCATATGTGCCTTTAGCCGAACACAATTTCAGGAGATTTTTCAACAATTGTGAATGTATTGTTTCATCTATGCATCTATGCAGAAGGGTCTTCTTGTATACTATTATCATACCCTGCAGGACAAGAGGGTTTACTAAGAAAATGAGGAAGTTTAGAGTTCAAAATATGGTACTCTATACTACCAAATTTGGTACTTTACAGTACCAAATTTGGTATTGTACAATGATAACTCTGTATAGCCTCAAATTTGGTCAGTACCAAATTGTGCATTGGTAAGATCATCTGTGTGACCAAAGGGCTATTTAGGGTGTAGGGTTTAGTTTGATATTGCTGAAATGTTGCCAATAGAAGGTCATTTAGGAAGCATGCTTAAGTATTTGGATTGGTAGATGGAGGTCATGTCTAACATTTGAGCTTTGTGTTTCCACATTGCAGGCAAAAACAAAATGGAAGAATACCCTATTTTGACCAAGTTCTATTATACAGCCGAGGAGCTTCACGAAGAGTATGGTCTCATCATGGAGGGGGTGCTTGCAAAGGATCTTGGGGATGAAGACCTCCCTCACGACGAGTGGATGACGGTGTTCAAGCAAAGCCACCAAAAGAATGCAAAGATCTACTTGAATCACATGCACCCAAGACTCCTTGAAGATTGTAGGTTCCTCTTCCACAAGGTATATCAAGCCCCTCCATCTTGTGGGGAAATCTTTGCAAAATTTTCATGCTTCTATGCTTTTGAGAGATGCCATGCGACAACAAAGGACCCTGCATGCCAGTAGTCTGATAAATCTACTGTTTTGGTCGTTTTGGTAGTTCTGGTTGTGTTGCTAGTACCACTAAACCCTTACAGGTAGCTTTTGGTAATGCTTTGATAGTTTTTGAGTGGATCTAAAAATGTTATTTTGGTAGTTTTGGTTGCTTTTGGGTAGTTTATTGGTGGACTTGGGTGTATTCGTAATGCTTTTGGTACTAACTGGTAGCATTTGGTACTATTCTGGCACTCCCTTTGGTAGTTTATGGTTCTTTTGTAACGACACTACTTTGAATGTATTGGTACTTTTAGGGTAGCTTTTTACAATGCTCTTTTGGTGGCTGTTATGATTTTTGGTACTAAATGGTAGCTCATGGTTATGATTTGGTACTTATTGGTAGCTCATGGTTATGATTTGGTACTAATTGGTAGCTCCTGGTTATGATTTTGGTACTAGTTGGTAGCTCATGGTTATGATTTGGTACTAATTGGTAGCTCATGGTTATGATTTGATACTAATTGGTAGCTCCTGGTTATGATTTGGTACTAATTTTGGTAGTTTATAGTTGTCTTCTGTATTAATGACCTGCTAGTTTTTGGTACTAATTGGTAGTATGATGGATTGGTACTATCTGCTAGGTTCTAGTACTGATTAGTAGTATGATGGCTTTGGTACTGTGTGCTAGTTCTTGGTACTAATTGGTAGTATGATGGCTTTGGTATTGTCTACTAGTTTTTGGTACTAATTGGTGATGGCCTTGGTACTGTCTGCTAGTTTTTGGTAGTAACTGGTAGTATAACAGCCTTGGTACCGTTTGCTACTGTTTGGTCCTAATTGGTAGTATGATGGCCTTGGTGCTACATTTTGGTACTAATTGGTATCATGGTGCCTTTGGTACAGTCTGCTAGCTTTTGGGTTCTAATTTGGGATTGTTTGTATTATTGCGGGTTGACAACAGGCTGATTATGATGTGCTGGAGGCAACATGGAAGGAAGCACAAGGTCATGTCCTATTTGTGAAGCAGACGATTGCTGATGTTCAACGCGAAGAGATTTATGTTATATCCTAGGCCCCAGGTTGTTGATTCGAGGGAGATGATCCATGTGTTTGGAATGTGTGTTGCATGTGGTGAGCTCTTGGAGTCTGCAAGAGTTGTAGGAACCTTTATGCTTGAGTGCCGATATCAGTATACCGCCTTTGCTTTAGTGCTTTGCTACTAAGAAGGGATCATTGTGCCAAACCTGATTGTAACATGGTGATCCCCGAGGTGGCAAAGTCTTGGGTCGATGGGCATCGTGGTGTGAAGAGTAAGTATGAGTGTGTTTTGCAAATCATATGCTTACCTGCGCTGAATGTGAGGTTGTTTGTAAGTCTGTGTTGTCTTTCTCTATTTTTGTAGAGGAAGAGGATGCTGCAGTGGCTAGGCCCGGTGGGAAAAATGGACAGGCAGTCAAGGATGGACCAGATGCCACAAAATCTGTTGGAATTACAGTTGCAAAGAGACACACACAGCTTGGAATAGACGAAGGAATCTCAAGGCACACAATAGAGAGTGTGTTACTTAGTGTGCAATGGAAAGATACATAGCCCTGGAGTGATGGGCGTATATACAATGCACGGGGAAAAAAACCTCCTAATGAGGAAAAAAATGCCCCGGCGGTACTAGTGTGTTCACACACATCACTACCACATGTATATATGGTAACAAATCCCCCCTGGAGTGATGCGGTGAACGAGAGCTGGCACATGAGTAAAGGGAAGTGCCATGCCCTTAGGACATGATCAATCCACAAAGGGGAGTAAGCCCAAAACTTTGTGGAAAGCTTCAAGCTTCTCACGAGACAATGCCTTTGTGAAAAGGTTTGCAAGGTTGTCCTGTGTTGGCACATAAGCCAAGCTGATCTCTCCTGCTGAGAGCCTCTCGCTGACATAGTGGTAATGCACCTCAATGTGCTTTGTGCGAGCATGAAAAACTCGGTTCCTTGCAACTGCCAATGTGCTCTGACTGTCAGTGTAGATAGTGTTGGCAGTGTCCTATCTAACACCCAAATCAGCCATAAGGCGTCTGAGCCATACACACTGTAGCTGTGAAGACTACCCTGTACTCAGCCTCACAATTCGAAGTGGCCATAGTAGGTTGCTTCTTGCTCAACCATGATATACATGAATTACAAGCATGAAACAAAAACCACTTGTGGACACTCGCGTGTCAAAACAACCAGCCCAATCTGAGTCCGAAAAAGCATATAAGTCTGGCGGCAATGATCCCCCCTTGGGATAAAACAAGCCAAGATGTAAAGTGCCACTAAGGTAGTGGAAAATCCTCTTGACAGCCTGCCAATGCTTAGACCCTGGGCTACGCATAGATTTGCTAACCTGTGAGATTGCAAACTGAATATCCGGCCTCGTGTTGCATACATAAATGAGGAAGCCAACAACAATTTGATAAAGAGTGACATCAACAGGATTTCCAGCATCATGTAGACTCAACTTCAAACCTGTTTCCATGGGAGTGGCAATAGGTTTGCAATCCTCAAGTCCAAACTTACATAGCAATGTCTCTATGTAACTTTTCTGACACAAGGCAATACCACCATCACAGTGCTTAAATTGTATACCCAAGTAATGATGCAACAACCCCAAATCTTTCATCTTGAAAGTAGCATTCAAATCAGCCTTAAATTCAGCAATATGTCTCTCATTTGGTCCAGTGATCAACAAATCATTGACATAAAGAACCACAATGAGAAGTACATCACCCTCACGCTTTACATACAATGTGCTTTCTGTTGGACTGTTACGAAAGCCTCGTTCAGCTTTCTCATACCAAGCGCGAGGAGATTGCTTCAACACATACAAAGCCTTCTTACATCTACACACTTTGTCCTCTTGTCCTTTTATGACAAGACCGTGAGGCTGCGTTACATAAACTTCCTCAAGTATTCCACCATGTCTGATTGATGTACATCCCAACCAAAAGGAGCTCCCAATGCACATAGAAAACGCACAGTAGTCATACGACACGTGGGAGCAAAAGTCTCTTCATAATCTATGCATTTTTGTTGTGCATAACCCTTTGCAACAAGTCAAGCCTTATGGCGATTGATCTCGCCATCCGGCTTGCGTTTCAACTTGTAAACCCACTTCGTACCAATAAACTTTTTTCCAGGAGGTAAATCACATAAAGTCCATGTGTAATTTTCTATAACAGAGGCTTTCTGAATTTTCTGAATTTTGTGCTTCATCAAAAGACAGAGGCTCCTCAACATCATGTAAGCTAGACACAGCCAAAGCATAACAATCTGATGCATAAGATTCATGGTGAGAGCCTGAACGAGTACGACTAGACAAAGGTGCATCCAATTTATTGTCACGCAAAGTGTGTACCAGCCATTTTGGCATACCTCTAGCCTGCTCATTTTCAGGCCTTTCCTCATCAAATACATCTGCATCAGTAAACAGGCTGATCTGTAACATTTTCAAAAACCCCCATAGGCTGTACATTTGCCTCATTGGAAATTACATTCGTATTTCCACCACTAAAAAGAGGCAAAAAAGTGTCATAAATGTCTTGTGAGCTTACATTACTGTCTCTAGTAGATGACAGCAAGGGCTGAAGAGAATCTTCCACAAACACTACATCCCGTGAAACCAAAATACGCTTTGTTTGCGGATGATATAACATGTAACCTTTGCTTTCAACACTATAACCAACAAAAATACATTTGATAGCCTTATCATCCAATTTTTTGCACTATGTTTGTGGCCCCAAAGCATATGCCAAACAGCCAAAAACACGCATGTGCTCAATAGAAGGCTTTCTATCATGCCATGCTTCATATGGAGTAATAGACTGCAAAGCTTTCATAGGACACTTGTTAAGTACATAAGTGGCACACATGATGGCCTCAAGCCAAAAAGAATGCGGCAAAGCTTGAATTTTGACCATACATCGTGCCATTTCCGTCAGTGACCTATTTTTCCTCTCAGCAACACCATTTTGCTGAGGTGTATAAGGCACTGTACATTGGTGTTTTATCCCACGACTAGCCAGAAATGCATTAAATTCATGAGACATATACTCCCCCCCTCGATCGGAACGGAGGGTGCCTATAGTACATTTCGAGACATTTTCAGCCATAGCCAGAAATTGTTTGAAGCACATAAAAACTTCCGACTTTGGTTTAAGCGGAAATACCCATGCATGCCTGGAGTAATCATCAATGAAAGTCACGAAGTAAAGGTAATTGCCCAAGGACGGAGTTTGCATGGGCCCACAAACATCACTATGCACAAGCTGCAACTTGCATGTGGCCCGAATTGAACCATCCTTTGGAAACTTAGAACGCTGCATCTTACCCAAAATACAACCTTCACAAACATGTTTGACAGGTGCTTCAAGAGGCGGCAAAGAAGCAGCCATATCAGATTTCTGCAAACGCAGCAAACTGGCAAAATTCAGATGACCAAAATGTGCATGCCAAATTTTTGCATCTGAAATAGCCCTTGAATCTGCAACAGCATTTGAAAAATTTTGTCCACACTTGTCATAAAAAGTGAGCTTATATAGCTTATGACACAAAAGGCCAGATGCAACAATTTCATCACCAAAACTGACATCATGAATTGTACATCTCTCATCCACAAATTTGACTACAAGTCCAAGTCTAGCAAGTGCGGATACAGTTAAGAGATTCTTCTTGATCCCAGGTACATAAAGTGCATCAACAAGTGTGAAGGAACTGCCATTTGCAGGAGTAACCACAATCTTTCCAACTCCCTGAACCGGATAAGAGGCATTGTTGGCACAAGTGATTGAATTCCCATGAGGGACAAACTCAAGAGAGGTAAACAATTCACGATGTGAGGTAATGTGCTTTGTAGCAGCACTGTCAAAATACCACACATGTGAATCTGCAGCAACTGACAAGCATGCATCATGGACATAAGGATTGTAAGTGCACTCTGCACTAAAAGCCCATTCTGCATGAACATCAGCAACACAGTCTCCTATCACAGAAGACTCAGCAATGGCTGCATTTGTAGTGGAACCAGCATTTGCAGTGGAACCACCCTCTTTCTTCTTACCCTCTTTGGCCTTCAACTTAGGACACGACTTGATTAAGTGATTATTAGCTTTACAATAATGGCAACGCATCTTCTTTTTGCCCTTATCACCAGAATTTCCAGACGAAGTACTGCCAGCAGAAGCATTAGGAACAGAAGTTTTGCCACTCGCAGCAGAACCATAAGAAGTGGCCGCATTGCTGTTACCACCCTTTCTTTGAGAAGCAATAAAAGCCTGTTCAACTGCACGCTGCCTAGTTCTATTTTTTCTGGAAAGTGACTCTTGCAACAGCAATGTGCATAATGCATCAAACTTGACAACTTCAGGATTTCTTTGGGTCATCAGTCTCCAAGTACCAGCCAAAGTCTGGTAGGAATCTGGTAAGGCATCAAGAACAATCTGCACAAGGGAACTGTCTGAAATGACTTCACCTGCATAAATAAGTTGCTCATTGATATCCTTGACACTAGCAAGGAAAGTGTCCATATCATCTTCCTGATGCATAATCTTCGACTCTAGCTCTTTACGCAGCAAAGCAATTTTAGCCTCATTGCGGCTTGCATAAAGACCTGCTAGAATATCCCAAGCCTGTTTTGCAAATGTTGCTGAACGAATGTGAGGAACAATGGTGCGCTTCACAGACAACGCAATCAATGCATGAGCCTGCGCATCCTTTACATCCCAACGAGCTTGTTCTGCCGTAGGCAAAACAAATTTAATAGTAGCAATCCTTGTAGCAAGACCTGCAACATCCTCAACATTGCCTACATCCTCAGAACCAGGACGTACATCAATGCCCTGCACAATGTTCCAGACGCCCTTCGACACAAGAACATGTTGCATCATATAAACCCACATAGGGTAGTTGTCCCCATCCAACCTGTCCTTAGCAGCAAACATCTTGAACACATCTGTGTTGTTGTTGTCAGCCATGGTAAATGCTGCATCGGATGTGAAAACTACCCGAAAATAGGAGAAACGGAGCGGGAACAACACATGCTATATAGCACAAACTGTAGAAGACTGTGAGGCACCTGTTATGCAGAAAAAGGCACTGATAGAAATTTTGCACAAAATGACGAAATAGCCTGTGTAGTACTGCCTGTAGTGGAAACGGAGGCCGAAATGAGCCTGAATAAAAAATCTGAGCAGATTGAGCTCTACGCACTCACCAAAATTTTTGTCAACATGTGAACGCTTGCCAAAGCTCACTGAAATCGGAGAAAGTGAGCAGGCATGTGCTGCAGCATGGCGACTAAGCCGGGGAGGATGCAACCTGCTCTCATACCAATTGTTGGAATTAGGGTTGCAGAGAGACACACACAGCTTGGAGAAGACGAAGGAAGCTCAAGGCACACAATATAGAGTGTGTTACTTAGTGTGCAATGGAAAGATAGATAGCCCTAGATTGATGGGCATATATACAATGCACGGGGGAAAAAACCTCCTAATGAGGGAAAAAATGCCCCAGCGGTCCTAGTGTGTTCACACACATCACTACCACATGTATATGGTAACAAAATTGCTGCAAGTCATGCATGGGAGGGGGATGAGGATACTACACAGATAAGGGATGTTCTCTGGGATTTAAAGCATGGTGGTGTGGAAGGGAAAGGGATTGAGAAGGGACACCATTGTGATACCATGCGGGATAACAAAGAAAACAGTGAATGTGAGGACAAAGATGCTAAAAGGAATAAAGACAACATTGGAGGTAAAGTGCCTCACATAGTGGAACTGGATGGATCAGATGCTGTTGCCAAGGGGCTTGAGGATTGAGTCACTAGCGAGGACGAGAATAGGCAAAGGGAAGGTGCAGGGGAAGAGGCCACTATGGGGGAGGAGGACAAGGAGGGTGTTGAGGGGGAGGCCAAGAGGGGGGGTGGAAGCCAGGGATGACAAATGTGCAGAGGATGCCAAGAAAGAGGATGATGGGGAGGCCAGGAAGGGGGAAGAGGCAGAAAAGGAAAAGGCATGCAATGCAATGAACGGGGACGGGCCCGAGGATGCCAAGAAGGAAGTGGCAGTGGAGGATGCAAAAGTGGACAGTACTGACGGGAGTGCGGATCCTGAAGCTGAAGATGCTGTGCAAAAGATGTCAGTTGATTCCATTGATTCGGTGACCCTGTTGGAGCTTTTTAGTCTGCAAAGAAAGAAGCACAAATGCGCCCATGACCAGTTTTCTCGTGCATGCAAGCTGTAGCCCTTCTCATATGCTTATGTATTTTGCACAATGTGCTTTTCATTCTACCAATACAATCAACTTTTGGCTTTTGTCTTTCATCAGTTGTGTTCCAATGTAACTGTTCACTATGGTACAATACAGTTTTCCAATGTTACTGCTCACTATGGTACAATGCACTTTTCCAATGTGACACTTCTACAGTGTAATACAATACCCAATTTGGTACTGTATAGTACCAGATTTGGTATTGTATAGTACAATGCAATTTTTCAATGTTACATTGAAGTTTGGTACAATGCAATTTTCCAATGTTACACTTCTATTGTGAAATATTGTACCACAATATAATACTATATAGTACAAAGTAGTTTTCTAATGTTACACTTCTACTGTGCAATATTGTACCACAATATGATACTGTATAGTACCCAATTTGTTACTATATAGTACCCAATTTGGTACTTTGGTACTGTATAGTATCAACTTTGGTACAATACAATATCAAATTCTGTACAGTACAGTATCAAATTTTGTACTTCTTATGTCATAGTGGTGCTCTATTTTTATATAATTTTTGCATTGTATATTTTCCACCACTCATTTGGAATGTTGGTATTGTAGTAAGATCTTGGTGGCAAGATGAGACACAACCAAACACAACACTTGCGGTTGATCTGGCTGCTAAACCTGGTCGGCTGATTGTGCTTGACCTTAATGGGGTCTTATTGACAAGCTACATAGAGCTGCCAGAAGGCCTTTGGGTTTTGCGGATGAGCTTCAACCACGGATCGTCCATGTCAATAGCTTGCTGGTTTGTTGTATAAGGCCAGATGCTGATGAGTTCATACGAACTCTTAAGAAGAAAGCCAAGATAATTGTGTGGTCCTGCTATAGAAGGTAAAAATTGATAGATATGTTGAACCCTTGCTTCCCCTAGCATGTGAGGTAGAAGTATTTTGTAGATAACAATGCCTTGAGTGCTTAGATGTTAAGCTACTCAGACTTCTAACCGCCTTTATGGCATGGCAAGTATATTATCACAAGAAGACTGTGAGACCTGGCGGCACAGTATGGCAGAGGTGCCGCACGTGCCCGACGTTGTGGCCAACAAGCCTGTTTTTCTGAAGAACCTACGGACAGTGTGGACAAGGCACCCCCATTTTGATGCTAGCAACACAATATTGGTGGATGGCTGCAGATACAAGTCGCTGAAAAACGACTATGAGAATTGTCTTGCCATTAGATCATATGAACCTCTGGTGGTTCAAAAAGATTACCCTTATTACCTGATGGACCATATTTTTTCCCTGGTTGCAAGGATGGATACACGATTGGTACCCAACAACATACACTTGCAAAAACCCAATTTTTGACACACAAGATGGTGTCTCTCCATACGTTGCTGATTACTTCATAAAGATGGAGGGGTACTCTTACAAATTAGATCCCCCTGACCTACGAGATTTTTAAAGTGTTGTACTTGGTGAACTTGTGTATCATGTCACATAAAATGTAATGGAGATTCCTGAACTTCGGTACTTGAACCAAATTGTATCGTGTCGTGCACATATATAATGGAAACCCACTTTTTTTGTTACACTGTCTTGGAGCTTGATTTGTACTGTCTTTTTTTTGGTGTTGTCTAGTAGTTTCTAGTCTAAAAGCATCTTTTTTAAGATCCTTGACATTGGTGTTAATACAATGGTATCAGTAAGTACGAGTACTGTGTGTATCTGGGTTTTACACAGTACCTGATTTGGTACTTCCAAAGTACCAAATTGTCTGTTTGGTACTTGAACCGTATTGTCTTTTTTTTGGTGTTGTCTAGTAGTTTCTAGTCTAAAAGCAACTACTTTAAGATCCCTGACATTGGTGTTAATACAATGGTATCAGTAGGTACCAGTACTAAATACAATGGTATCAGTAGGTACCAATACTATGTATCTGGGTGTTACACAGTACTTGCTTTGGTACTTGTACTCACAGTACCAACTATTTGCTCTCTGTTATTGGTACTATTAAGATTGTGTTACAATACCTAGTTTGGTAGTCTACAATACCCAGTTTGGTAGTTTGTAGTACCAACATTGTATGCCAAGGTTTCTTCATCATTAATAAAGATATTCCTTTCAGTATATCATTTTCTCTCTCATACATTTCAGTTATATACTTGTCATTCTCACGTATGACACAAAGATCCCTTAACTCCCCTATTTTTCAGATGGTATTAGAGTGAAGGGAAAGTTTTTAGAGAGAGTGAGTAATTGGAGACCCTATTGTGCATACTTGTATTTGGTAGCCTAGGGTTGCAGCTTGGATCCATGGTCTTGTGATTATGCAAAGTTGGCTAAAGCACCAAATTTTGGTACTTCTTGTCATTATTTTGGTACTGGTTAGCACCCTTTTGGTACTAGTTAGTATTAGTTTAATTTTGGTTAGGGGCAAGTCTTAAGAGACAATCAATAATTGGAGACCCTACTGTGCATACTTGTATTTTGGAAGTGAAGGATAGAAAGAACAACAGTAAACCATGAGGACAAAAAGATATATTTTGACCAAGAGGAAAAGCATGGACTTGCCCACTTAGGGGTTTTGGCATTGTGTAACTTCAAGTATTATGGATGCACCATCATCACTATCATCATCATCATATGGCATGCTATTGTATCTATTTTGATATACTTTAGCAGATAACTTGAGCTGATTAGGGACTCCAAAAATAGGCTCCATTCGGAAACGTATGGCCCTTACAAGATGTGAGTAGACCATGACTATAGGTGTCTGATCTAGTAATCTATATGTATCAACTTTCCTTTGACTTGGCCATAGTAGAAACCTTCAACACCCTTCCCGCCTCCAACAATCTTGTTATGCCACATATCCTTTTGTGATCTCACCGTCTAGTACACTCCTTCATGAATTTGATAAGGTAGAAGTCCTCTTTAGTCTCGGCTGCTTTGACTGCAAAGTTATCCCCAATGGACACCATTTCACATAACATTTCAGGGCTACCTTCATACAATGGCAGGTTAGAAACTTGGCTCATCGGCACAAAATCTGAATATCTGTCATCCTCCCCATCATCCTCTTCATCGTACCTTCCTCTATTTAAAGACTCTGGAAGTGGTTCGATGGAAACATATTTCCATTCTTCTGTGTGTAGTCTATTTCTGCATCTTCTCCATAGCCCACTCAGACACCTGGGGTTTCACTCTATAATTTTTAATATTGGGAGATAAATTATTGGGGGCCTACCCCTAACTTATATGATTATGTAACTTGTAAAAGAACCCCCATCCCCTGCACTTACATGGTGCGGTAAGTTCTCCATGGTGAATCCCCGGGACTCATACATGGATCATAGAAGCATGAAAGGGTTCGAAAGCGCACAGCGCACGAGTTTTCCTTTGAATACCCATCAGCACAATGAAATGAGCGGGAGCCCACAATGCACTCACAGTCCCATTGGAGATCACATTGCACATCATCCACGCCAATAAGCCAGAAGAATCTCTATGTAGTACACTTGTGAGACTGATCTCTTGGGCTGAAATGTTGCATTCCAAAAGTTCACCACATCAGCCGCACACTTCATAGGCCAGACATCCGGTTTCAATTCCTCATGTGTCAAGGTTCTCTTGATGAATGCTCCTGCCCCATCATGCTCTCCTTTTCCATGCTCGGATGCTGAGAAGTTATGCATCATGTGCAAGCATGTCTTTTGATGATACGTGGCCACAAAATAGTGAGGTCTACGTGATTTGAATTGTGAAGCCGCACCATTTGACCACACCCAATGGTGCTGCAAACAATGTCCTTGCTGTTTCAACCACCTGTCATGAAGCAAGAGAGAATGTTGTACAAACAATGTATCATGCTTCTTGTCATCGGATATGTAAAAGTGCAGTGTCTTTTGAACACCACCTACTGCATTTCTTACATAAGTGATGTGCACAAGTATTGTGAATTGGGTAGATCACCAATGCATTGACTGAATCTCATTTTGAATTTTAAAAGAATAATTCTCTGCAAAGTCAATAACTAATACAACGACATTTCTAGGAAGCAGTAGTACCAAAATTGGTTGTATACAGTACCAAAGAAGTATTGTAGAACCAAAATTGGATGTAAGCAGTACCAAAGATTGTATTGTAGAACCAAAATTGGTTTTAAACATTACCAAAGATATTAATGTACCACAATTGGATGTACACACTACCAAAGCTTGTACTACAGTACCAAAATAGGTTGTAAATAGTACCAAAGATAGTAATGTAGAACCAAAATTGGATGTAAAGAGTAGCAAAGATTGTACTGTAGAACCAAAATTGGTTGTAAATAGTACCAAAGATAGTAATGTACCAAAATTGGATGTACACACTACCAAAGATTGGATTGTAGAACCAAAATTGATTGTAAACAGTACCAAAGATAGTAATGTACCAAAATTGGATGTACACACTACCAAAGATTGTACTGTAAAACCAAAATTCGATGTAAAAAGTACCAAAGATTGTACTGTAGAACCAAAATTGAATGTATACAGTACCAAGGATAGTATTGTAGAACCATAAACAATACCAATTTTAGTAATGTAGAACCAAAATTGGATATAAACAGTACCAAATATTGTAATGTAGAACCAAAATTGGTTGTAAACAGTACCAAAAATAGTACTGTAGAACCCAAATTGGTTGTAAGCAGTACCAAAAATTGTACTATCTGTCTGCTTTTGACTCATTTTAGAATTGTTTGCAGAAGAGTACCCATATGGAACTTTGCAAGTGCTTTGGTGATAAACAAGAATGTTTTGGTACTATACAGGGAATAGTTTTGGTACTGCTCAAAGACTTTGGTATTGCACAAGTAGGCTTTGGTAAAATAGTGAGGCTTTGGTACTAAATATTGAGGCTTTGGTGTTTGTAGGGACAGAAAAGGTACTATGCAGAGGCTTTGGTACTGTACAAATAGGCTTTGGAATCATTAGTATGCAGCAGACTACCAAATTTGGTACTGCACAGGGGCTTTGGTTCTTTACAGGATAGCTTTGGAGCTACATAGGAGTGCATTGGTACTGTATATAACCTTTGTAAGGTACTGTATACCACCTCTACCATATAGCAGACTACCAAATTTGGTAATGCACAAGGGCTTTGGTTCTATAAAGGATAGCTCTGGAACCACCCAGGAATGCAATGGTTCTGTATACAACCTTTGTAAGGTACTGTATACCAACCACCACTTCCATATAGCAGACCACCAAATTTGGTACTGTCTTGACCAAATCAGCCTTAAGAATCACCAAATAAATTACAATTGCTAAGATTTGTTGGTACTTGAGAGTCATCGAGTAGATGCACAGGATGTTTGACAACACTTTTCCTTCCAATTCTCTTCTTACATATGTCCTTCTTGTTAGGTGAAACTCTGGTTTCTGATGTCCAAAAGGCATACACCAAATCTCTTGTTTCATTAGTGATAATGGTTCCTTGTGGCAATTGTCTCTCACAAGCACTCAATGGAAACACTTCATCCTCATATTTATTCTCCATCCTTGAAGTCGCAATAGCTATATTCCTTCGATGGACACCTAGGACACTAGCAATTTTGGATTGGTTTATAGAGGATGATTCAATAAGATGAATTGAAGGACCTTAATTTGAATTGAGTAGATGAATTGAAGGACCTTAATTTGAATCAGTGAGAGTAGATTCCATCTTTGAGCCAATCACTTCAAAATAAGCTTCATTGTTTTGCAAACAAGGATCAAAATTCTTCAACAAAAAATCCTTTGCTTTGACAAACACTTCTTCAAAAAGATTGTGAGCTTTGGCTGCAATTTGTAAAGCTATGCTTTCAAGAAGCACATTGAAATCCAAAAACATTAGCTCCATGTTATTTGTGCAAAGAGAAACTCCATTCCTTGATGAAATTTGGACTTCAAACCACCAAACACGATCTCCTTCTAGCTTATAATGAGAAAAAGCCATTAGATCTTTGCATCATCATGCACAAAAATAAGCATTAGTTTGCTTAAAATCACATCATCATCACATTTCCTAGCATGGATAAGCATACATGCCCCATCATGCTTTATATAGGCACTAATTGTGTGGATAAATACACATATCCCATCACAGAACATTGCCTCAAGCAAACATTTATTTAGCATACCCTCAATTTGTGAAATAGGTTGCTTCAAAGACATCACAATTTGTTTCTCATGTTTCGACATTTCATCAAGAAGAACTTCATTTTGGTTGGTTGCCATTTCAACATCATGAGCAACAAAAAAATCTTCTCCTGGTGCAAGAGAATTCACAAAAGCATCGATCACATCATTTTCTTTGTGAGCAAGAAGTGAGAGTTCATCATTTTTATCATGAGTTGTCTTCAATGTTTCTTCACAAATTTCAACAAAGCATTCATTTTTAGAGTTGCAATCATTAATTTCTTGAGCCATCTCATGGTACTCAGCTAACAAATCCATGTCGTCATCATTATTTAAAACCTCAAAATTATGCAATTCTCCATAAAAACTGATGGAATTTGATCCACAATGCTTTGGTTGATGGTGCAAGATGTGAGAATGAGGCTACTCAGGGACTCTCCTTGGCTCTCTTGGCTCATAGGGTCCTCTCTCTTCACTCCAATCTCCACCCTGTTCCTACCATCCCCATGTTCATCATGGTCGTCATGATCACTTGAGTAATTATCTACTCCATTATCAGCTACAATATGCCATGCTCTCAATAAATTTTAAAGAAATTTTTGTTGATGAAGAAACTCATGCAAATTTTGAGTATTCTGGTGCAACTCTTTAATGAGATCCAAGTGCAGATACACATTGTGTGTGCTCCATCCATGCTTGTGAAACCATACATATGCTTTCTTTATTGCACCAACAAAATCGGTCACCCATGCCTTGGGTTTATGCAAACAATTTTGTACAATTTCATGCTTCTGGATAAGTCTGTAAATGGCCTTCTGCTCAAGCTACTCCTGCCTTTCCGTGGTCATTTCCAATTCATAAGGCATGAGAGGATGATAGGTTTTGTGTCGGGATCATAGAGCGTACGTTTGCCTTTTGTTAGACGAGTTCTATGACAATGCGAAGCTGTATGGATCCATCCTTCTGGAATAGGCTGATTTGTTTAATCCTAGCTTCAAAGAGAATCTCATCCATCTCTTTGTACTGTGGTCCCAGGCCTGGTTTAGCCGTAGCATCCTTTTTAAGGATTTTAGAGGACTCCACCGTAAGTTGCAGCAGCTCGAGAATATAGTACTTCTCCAAAAGTACTAATGAGAAATGCTTCTTTTTATGACTCTCATGATCACATTGCATTGACAGTTTTCGAGAACATTTTTCCCAATTATGGTCACATTCTCCACAAGAAATACAAGGTGGCTTGATTTTTTTCCCCATGCCGTCATTTTACATCAATAACGCACTCCAAATATGTAATATGTTCATTCAACTATCGTGAAATTGTGTTTTTGCACCGGAAATTTACCAAGGCTCTTCCATTGACCACTTTTATACACAAATTCTTTTATCATTGACGAACTTCACAGCAATCGTATGGGAATTGTCTCCTAGTAATCAAAGAAATAGTTTATATTTTTTGAATATTAAACACCAATATACTCCTCGGTGATATGATTTCATTCCCATCTCTTCAAGAAGAGACACCAGCAAGGATCTCCATATGTGTTGGGGTTCAAAACAACACAAGGATTTCATTCTCACACATACGTATTAGCACATAGATAGAAGAACACCCAATTCATGATCAAAAATACTGTAGAAGCTGAGCAAACATTTCAGACTTAACAAGAACACGAAATCAAACAAGATCAGACATAAAAAATCTTTCTTCTTCTCAAACTTCATACAACTCTATCCCTTTCTACACACGACTACTTCTATATCCCCAACCAGTTATAACTTCTCTAACTGACATGAACATCCGACTTAACAAGTCCGAATATCCAATCAGAGCAAAATCCGATTCAGATCCGATTTTCAGCCAAAATCCGATAATCCGTCTAAGCATTACTTCAACTAAATAAGTACCCTGTCAACATTTTCTTGCGCCAACATCGTGCCACCGTTGCACAAATGTTCTTCCTTGACCTGCTTTCGATAATCCAAGTGCAAAAGAAGGATGTCGTTCTTTCCTTCTCTGTGCGCGTTTCTTTGCAGCCCAATAATCATGAAGAAAAGCTTGATTAGTGACACATGTCTCAATGGAACTAACAATGGGATGGTTTTGTATCTGTTCATCCATGCCTGATTCCTCCGCATCCAACTCATCGAAAGAGAGTAGTTGTGAGTCACCCGAGCGGTAAACTCTTGTAGTATTGTCCATTGGCAAGGAGCAAGAGAGACACACACACGCATGCGCGCGTGTGCACACACACACACACACATAGAGAGAGAGAGAGAGAGAGAGAGAGAGAGAGAGAGAGAGAGAGAGAGATGCAGCAGTGGTCAATAAACATCAATTAAAACCAGGGTTTTGTGCGCATCTTTCTGGTGCAGAGTTTGTGTGAGAGAGAAAGAGATGCAGTGGCTGGTCAACCAGGGCTCAACTTGCTGGTGGCGAGAGAGAGAGAGAGAGAGAGAGAGAGAGAGAGAGAGAGAGAGAGAGAGAGAGAGAGAGAGAGAGAGAGAAAGAGAGATAACGAGAGAGCAACCCAAGTTAGCTAGCTATGGAGCACGGAAGGTGCACAGGAGCAACACAAACGTGTGGACAGAGAGAGAGAGAGAGAGAGAGAGAGAGAGAGAGAGAGAGAGAGAGAGAGAGAGAGAGAGAGAGAGAGAGAGAGGTGGTGTCGTGAAAGCCACTAACCATAATATGGGTCCAGCCCTCTCCCCCCACCTCCTCTCTTGGAGTGGCACCTCCAAATAGTGAAACATCTAAAAACAATGAAATATATGGCCCCTCTCCATTTCCAATTAAAAGGTCCAATTTATACACAAATGAACCACCAAGCCCATGTTGTGTCAAGGACAATCCTTTTTGTACCACCATTGCATGCTTTCATCCATTTGTGATGAAGCTTGATGAGTGCCAGATTGTCAAAGGTCAACGGATCAAAAGGGTAAGCGTTACTCTTATGAACAGAGCCTTGGTGGACTTTGATGTTAAGCTAAATGCCAGCGACGAGAAGGAAAACACATGTTTAGGTGTTTAGTCCGAGAAGAATATTTGGTGGTTGGCAGCTTTTCATCTCCCACATGAGACACATGAGTCTCTCAAATGGTATTTTAATCGCACCCCAATCATTGACGTCATTCAACAACAACAAGAAGGACAATGATTGCAGGTTTCAAGTTTGGGTATGTTCCAAGTGGAGTGGCATTTGACAAGAGACTTGAAAAATCTCAAGTGTATGTTAGGATGCAAGCAAGGTGCAATGACCCTCTTTCCATGCATTTGTTGCTGCCACAATAAAGTCTCATTAGGAACTGAGGGCAAGGGTAACGGTAAGGGTAAGGGTGGCAAAGCTGCAGTCAATTCTGTGTGACCACTACACAAACAATGGGTAAAGCACTCCAACAATGGTTTCAAGGTATCCTCAATTATAACTAGAGTGTACCCCCTAATCAAGACATGGACGATCCAAATTGGGATCCTATTCTACCGATTCCTCTGATAAATGTGCATGTGTGCACTCTTCATGCCCGTCTACAAATTCTTGACAAGTTGCTTATGCTTCGTATTAATTATTCTTGGAATATAAAGCCTGCAAAAAGAAGGGAAGAGTGTATCAGAGAACTTTAATCTATTCTATCAAGCGTTGGCCTGCATCATGGGTGTAGTAGAGCTATCAAAGAACAGGAAGGCATCCGGAAGTACACAGAATCATCCTAATAAAATATGTATCTCACACACACACACACACACACACACACACACACACACACACACGTACACCCATGTGGCATTACGTAGGCCCTAGTGAGATCCTCACCTTGTTCATGTTATACTGAACATCATGATCTTGTTGGGGTAAAGGCGATGTGCCTCTTATCCCGATTGGATGTGCAAGAGGCGTATGACCGCCCATCATTTGTACACACCTTATTCTTTAGTAGATAGGAGAATAGGGGGCTCTCTCATGAACAGTGGAGAGTAGCTCCACCCACACACAAGTCACCTTCTTCTCTCACGCACGCACACTCGTACAATTGCATCGTCGCTCTCAATCCTCACAATTCATACCACTTCTGAGGATCAGGGAGTAAGTGCGAGTATGCGAGAGTGTGTGCATGAGAGAAGGGAAGATGCTTGTAGTGGTGGAGTAAGCCTCACCAAAATCTATGAGAGAGCGAGGAGAGAGCCCCTTATTTTTATATCTACTAAAGAATAAGGTGTGTACAAAGGATGGGCAGTTGGACGTGTTTAGCACATCCGGCCAAGTAAGAGGCACACTACCTTTATTACAACAATCTCCCACTTAAACCAGATAAGTGATACTACTATAGGACCTAGTAGTATAGGGAGGAATCTCATCTCAACATATGCTCACAGGCTCTCTTGAAGTCGATGCATGTTCCCTTATAGGCTCTAACGGTGTGTGGAAGAGTATATCCCCGCTAGAATCAACATGCATACCATGTATGCATCTTGTAATGCACTGCCTTACTCTATGGTGCATCCTGCTAGTGTCAATCATCACACAAGTGGAAATCCTAGCTGCAAATACTCCCATTATGGCTGTTATACAAGGTCACAACATTAAGAGGTGGTACATGAGAGTCCCAAAGTGTGATGACAAGCACATTATCTCTTTCAGCATATTCGTGGCAATTGCATCAACGCCATTCTGCGTTGAGTTTATGCTCCTTGTACACATGAAACTTTGCCAGAATTTCCCCAGGTTTCTTACCTCTCTCAATAGTGGTCGACTTTACTCCCACTTTGACGGGCATACAATTGTTTTGGACACAGGAAAGTGTTGATGTAAACACATATACAAGAGTGCATATGAGATGTATTCTTGTGTGGCTACGAGCTAAGCAATTACTTGATAATTCCTCAAGCAATTTTAGCATGAGCATGTGCATCAAAAATCCCTTGAAGAATATGCACATACATAAATCAAACATGCCAATTGCACCAATGCAAGAAAATTAGACAGTGTGACAACATGCAAAAAGAAAAATAAAAACTGCAAGTTAAGATCTAATATTGCATAAAAATTTGGTAGAGATAGGCTAGAAAACCAGTGAATTAATTAAGAAATTACTTGATCATTCCTCAAGCAATTTTAGCATGAGCAGGTGCATTAAAAAGCCCTTGAAGAATATGCACATACATAAATCAAACATGCCAATTGTACCAATGTAAGAAAATCAAAGAGCGTGACAACATGCAAAAAGAAAAAGAAAAATTGTAAGTTAAACCTCAACTAGTTACTTTAAATCATTGGCTAGGATAGTGGCCATGTAGAAATGCCCAAATCCAATGCTAAAGATATTAGGGATGAGATTAATTATGGAAAATCTTAGTAGACATTGAATCAACTTAATGCCGAGTGAGGAGCATTAAGTCTAGCATATAGGATCCAAGAGTGATTAGGATATACTAATCACATTACAAACTCTGATACTAATTGATGGACTATGGTGAATACACCAATGTAGCATTCATAATGGGACAATCATAATTACAATAATTAGTTAAGAGACAAAGACTAATCCACGTGCTTATCAAAATTATCACATGATGTAGAGAAATATAATAGCTTGCATTGATTCAAGAGAGATAGAAA
This sequence comes from Adiantum capillus-veneris, assembly GCF_014529385.1. Taxonomy (NCBI): domain Eukaryota; kingdom Viridiplantae; phylum Streptophyta; class Polypodiopsida; order Polypodiales; family Pteridaceae; genus Adiantum; species Adiantum capillus-veneris. The sequence continues at coordinate 134,637,115 of NC_140949.1, read as the reverse complement.
TGTGCACAATGCACTACAAGAGGCACAACACATACCCACGGTCGAGATACAAATGATTTCTCACGCCGTCGGTATAATCGTTGGTAAACATGCAGGAAGTACATTAATTTTTTCTTTTAAAGTAGTTACCGACGCATATTCCAAGGCTCTTACCGGTAGTTCTACCGATAGTTTTATACCGTGGGTAGTATCAGAACATATTTCAAAGCCCGTGAGTAAAAGGAGAAAAAACCTCTTTTCTTTCCACTATGCAAGTTTGCGGGTCGAGACCTGTTTTCTTGCGTTTTTTGACTTTGTGCACAATTTGCTCTCTCTTCCACTCACATTGCCCCCCATATTCATACACACACACACACACACACACACACACACACACACACACACACACACCTCCTCCCTCTCTCTGTCTCTCTGTCTCTCTCTCTCTCAGGTGGAAAATCTACACTCGCTATGGAAATGATGCAAAATCTCCAAGGAATTTGGATGTTAATCCAACCACATCGTCTACAACGAAAGCAATGATCATGGCTTACTTAGTCTCATCACAAGAAACCGTCAACAAGCAAGGTGAAGAGTTGTGTGCACTTGCAATGGAGAATGGCACTTTAAGAGTTCTTGTTCTGGAGAATGAGCACCTCAAGGAGGTTCTTGAAATGCAAACAACACGCTTGATGCATCTTGAGAATGAAGTTCATGAATGTAAGCTCTCTCTTGTTGACATGAATGTAATGAAAGAGTGCTTGAACAAAGTTTGAGAGTGATAATGCATTAAAAGAAGAAACGATAGATACAATACGACATGATGATGTAAGATGAGAAATGCATCCAAATCATGGGCTGATATATGTAAGGATAATGTGGTTTCTATGTCTCCTATCACGCAAGCCATTACAGTCCAAGCAAAGAATGTAGAGAATATGGACACTCAAGAATTGCATAAACAATAAAAACGCTCAAAGAACATCGTCACTCGTGGAATCAAGGAGGAAAGCATAGAAACACCCCAATCTCTTGCGGTTTCTAAGAAGAGTTTTTTGCTACATACTTTTGCATGTCTGGAATCATGGCTTATGGTGCACATCGAGCTAGAAAACTAGGAGTCCCTCGCTGGGGAGAAAGACCTATTGTATGTACCATGGCTGATGAGGTAAAGAGAAAGATCATCCTTGACAATAGTTGGATCTACCTCAAAGGAACAGGTTGTAATGTATATGAGGATCTCACTCTTATGCAACAAAATGGACGTTGCAAATCATATAAGGAAAGAAGCAAGAAGATTAAGGTGTCATCTCAAGAAGAAAAATCACTTGAGGAGCATGCAAGTCCACCCAAAAAATAGGGACACATGATCTATGAGACCAACTCACGCTTGTGAATAAGCTTTTGGAATTGTAATGGGTATCCATGGAATGTGGGAATTGGCATTGATGAGCTTACCAATGACTCTGATGTGATACTTCTTGTCGAAACATGGGAGTATGATGCGCAATGAATTCTTGGATTTGACAAATACGATGTGCATTCTTTGATGTGGGCCAAAAATGCAAAGCAACGTAGAGGCCAAGGAGGCATAGCATGTATGATAAAAAAGGGTTTGAAAGATGTTTCCATTGTCAAAGAAGATAAGTATAAACGCTACTTATGGCTGAAAATAAGTCCACCAAATGGTCAACTCATGTTTGTGGTTGGTTGCTACATTCCTCACTACGACTCCAAGTTTTATGCTCGCTTGGATATGGATAGAGATCAGCCCTTTGTTGAACTAGAGGAAGACATTGCTCATTACAAAGACCAGGGTGAAGTCATTGTTTTCGGAGACATGAATGCTCACACAAATACGTTACAACATGACACACAACAAGTCAGCATGCCGCATGTCTCAAAAAGAATGGATGACTCATATATGTATACTCAAAGTTCTAATGATGCAAAAGAATTGGATCACTATAGAAATTCACTTCTACATATGTGCAATAGTACCGAAATGCTCATTGCAAATGGTGTATCTTTATGGCAAGGCACCAATGACTTTACATGTAGAAAGCACAATCATTGATAGCATGATTGACTATATGTTGTTTTTAAAAGCCACTCTAGAATGCATATAAAGTTTTACACTTGGTGAATTGAATTCATAATCGGATCATAGGATGTTATGTATTGACCTCAAGTGTGATAAAAGACCCGAAAATGTAGCCTCCAATCATGATATAAATCATTCGTACCTATGTCTAAACTTCAAATGAGCACTTATATATGCTAATATGGTGGACCAAATGTTAAGCATGATAGAGAATCAAGAGAGCCCAACATTAGAATGCAAGTGGAAAGTTTTCAAATAAGTAATTTGCTCTTGTGCGAAGGAAGGCTTTTCGGTGAAACATATGTCTTGCAAAAGGTCTAAGAAAGGTAGCACCAAGAAGAAATGGTTTGACATGGAATGTAGTCAAGCCCTAAAACACTTGCTAAGTTTGGATGCAAGCAAATACAAGGAAGTTTACTTGGAACGTTCACACATATACAAAGCACTTGTTCAAGAAAAGAAGAGAAGGTGGGAAGTCAAAAAACAACTTCTTTTAGCGCAAGAGAAAGCACATGCATGTGGCAAGTTTTGGCAAAATCTAAAAGGAAATCATATTGAGAGCTTTGGTGACGACTCTTGAGGATATGCATATTGCAAGAACCTATATGAGCAACCCAATGTTAATAAGATGGAGTGTTGTAGCTCCCTTTCGTTTATGCCTCCCTTCTTTACCATTGAAGATGTATGCCGCGCTTGAAAAACTTGCTACTCGCAAGGCAGAGGACCTTCAAGTTGTCAAGGCTAAAATGATTAAATGGACAAGCAACAAAACACGATATTGGATACGCGATATGTTTAACCTTGCACTTCAGCATGGCATGCCTCATGATTGGAGTGCCAATTGGATCAAACCTTTGCACAAAGGAGGAGATATAAACAATGTGAACAACTATCACACTATAATGGCTGGTTCTTTGATGGAAAAGTTATTTGGATGTATCATGGAGATGAAGATAAGTGAATGGGCTGAAAAGAACAGAAAACATGCGCTTGGCCAAGCAATTTTTTGAAAGCATCATACCAGTATTGATCACCTTGTCACTCTTCTAGTTCTTATGGAATCGTCTCGATTGAAAGGAAAAAAGTTGTATTGTTGCTTTGTGGATTTCAAGAAAGCTTTTGACATGGTACCACAAGGAAATATTTGGAGAAGTATGCAAAGCCTTCAAGATGTGAGAGAATTTATGCATGTAGTCTTTCACATCTACCAAAAAGTGATATGTCGACTACGTATGGGAGATGTAATTTCAAAAAAATTTGCAAGCACCATTGGTGTCAAACAAGGGTGCCCACTTTCCCCAACCCTCTTTGGGCTACTCATTGATGAATTGGAATGCATGGTTCTTGATTTTATGAAGCAAGAAGGCATAGAAGAGGTCAAGATCGGAAATGCGGTGATCATGATTTTGCTTTATGCCGATGATGCAATGCTCTTGGCACATACTTTAGACGATGCACAAAAGCTTATGAGTGTCTTGGAACTCTTTTGCCTACATAGCAGGCTGATTGTAAATGGATCCAAAAATAAGGTTATGCTTGTAAAGACCCTCAATACAAGAATGAGCAACTTGAAGTGGTAGATAACTTCAAGGACCTTGGCCTTGAGGTTCCATCCAATCATAAATGGAAGGATTGCGCAAGGCGATGCTTCATAGCCGGATACAAAGGGTTGTGGAGTACATGCTTAAGACACAACGTAGCCCTTTGTATCGACTTCCTAGAATCGCATATGAAGCAAGTCAAAAGATCCAAAAGACATGCAAGAGCAAAATCCTAAGTTCGGGCTAGATTCTTGACATGCAAGAGCAAAATACTAAGTTCGGGCTAGATTCTTGACATCAAGAAATGGTTTGGAAAATGGAATGCATGTCACTTGGTCAACGATGCGCCGATCGAATCCCAAGTTAATGAGGCCTTCTTACAACGCCAATGTATCATGGCTTGGGAGAAATCCGGAGGTTCTTGCTTCAGCCATTACACCACACATGTTGCCCCAAACTATAAATCTATCTTCTTCTCCAAATGAGGTAACTGAACCCATCCCTACATCCTTGATCCCATCCCGTTGAGTGGGATCCACACCATTGCCTCCATTCATCTTAGCTCCCATTCTCTACGCTGCGAGACAGGACGTTGGGGCACTGGCGAGAAGTCTCATCGACTTTACACCTTATGCCCTCGTCAAGTGCGAGAGAGTGAGTACCGCACGCTACTTGAGTGCTCATCTTTTAACCACATTAGGTCCTCTTTTCCCCATATATTCAGCCATGAGCTCTCCCTACATACCTTTCTCTCCCAGCCACGATGGGGACTCTCTATTGCAACACTCATTTCAGCCATTTTTGAGCATTGAGGGTCACTTATGACCTCCACTCACACCACGTGACATGTTCATTTGGTCCCATAGGCCATATTTGACCTCCAAGGATGATAATAGAACTATCTATCCATCTCTCTCTCTCTCTCTCTCTCTCTCTCTCTCTCTCTCTCTCTCTCTCTCTCTCTCTCTCTCTCTCTCTCTCCCCGCCCCCCTCACACCACACACACACACCCCTCTTTCTCTCCATGGATAAGTGATATATATGTGCATGTATTTGCATGTGCATATGTGTGTGAAGTAGAGAGAATGACATGCTAATTTGTGAGCTTTGTGTTGCGTTTTTGTAGATTTTGCGTTGGATTTGGGTGTGATCAAACTTCTTTCGACTACCGGAAATTCAATGTCAGTTCTCTTAGCCGTGTTCTTGTTTGTGTGTGTGTGCATGTGTGTAGGGGGGGGGGGGGGGGGGGGCAGAGAGAGAGAGAGAGAGAGAGAGAGAGAGAGAGAGAGAGAGAGAGAGAGAAGAAGAAGAAGAAGAAGAGAGTTTTAATGTCGTAGAAAACTATCCCAAGAGACCTTAAAGATCTAGCCGACGAGGAGTTGAACTCAAGACCTGTTATTCAAGAGGGAAATGGCAAAACCAATCTACCACACTTGGGTGATAGAAAGGTTATACCATTTTCCTCTTTTTATTGGCATACACACACACACCCGAGAAGAAGAGAGTTTTAACGTCGTAGGAAGAGAGAGAGAGAGAGAGAGAGAGAGAGAGAGAGAGAGAGAGAGAGAGAGAGGGATGGAGAGAGAAAGAGAGGAAAAACCTCTGAGAGAAAAGAGAGAGAGAACAAAGAGAGAGAGAGAGAGAGAGAGAGAGAGAGAGTTCTATTATCGTCCTCGGAGGTCAAATATGACCTATGGGACCAAATGAACAGGTCACATGGTGTGAGTGGAGGTCATCAGTGATGCTCGATGCTCAAAAATGGTTGAAACATCTCCTTCTAAACGTGCAACCTCTTCCTCCATAGCTACAACATCTCCTTGTAAACCTGCAACCTCTTTCGCCATAGCTACAACATCTCCTTCTAGATCTGCAACCTCTTTCTCCATAGCTACAACATTTCCTTCCAAATCTGCAACCTCTTTCTCCATAGCTCCAACAACTTCTCTTCCAAATCTGCAACCTCTTTCTCCATAGATCCAACAGCTTCTCTTCTAGATCTGCAACCTCTTTCTCCATAGCTCCAACATCTTATTCTAGATCTGCAACTTCTATCTCCATAGCTCCAACTTCTAGGTTCCCAAGCCACTTTCGCTCTCTTCCCAAGCTTGCATCTCTCTTTTGAGTTCCATAATCTCTTTCTTGACGTGCAACATCAAGTTTCCTACTCTAGCTCCCTATCTCCTTTCAAAATCCTTTTCACAGTTGCTGCAACATCTCCTTCTTTACTGTGTGTATGTGTTTGTGTGAACTATGCACTATGCAAGTAATTTCTAGCAAGAGTGTACTTGCTCATAGCTACCCGGCAAAGGATTACAATGCAGTAGAGATCTATTATACATGGTGCCAATGTAGTAGAATGCAAGGGGTGTCTGTAAGGCTTATGAAGGGTCATAAATTTTCAATGTTGGCAAAGGATCCTAAGGTAAGTGTCAGTTCTTGCAAAGCATGTGTGGTTAGTGTATTTTTTCCATGAATGACTTATTAGAGCTCTTTTTCTTATGAAATTAGAAGGATTCTTTATTAATCATCTCTTGTTTTAGTAGATTCTCCTATATTCAACAACATTGAAAATTGGTACTATTGCCTCTAAAAGATTTATTTGAAAGCTGTTGTCAATGGTTGGAAAACTTGACTCCAATGCATTTCAGCAATGTAGGCCACAATATGGGCTGGTCTAAATTCAACAATGTTGAAATACTTGCTCTTGGAAGAGGTAAAGTTGTAATGTTTATATTGCAATCAAATTCACCTATGGATTTAAGAAACTCACATTTTATTTAGATTCTTATATTGTAGATCCATGTGTTCACTTTTGATCTGCAGAAGGTGTAGTGCAAAAGTTAATAACGTGGAATTTCATGCCTACAATATTTGAAAAGTCAAGCCCTAGCGAGATATAATTAGTCACTTTGTGGCTCAATTGCAGACCAAGAACCAACCAAGCCAAGATGGACATTCAAGTGTGGAACCAAATCTCAACAACCAAGAATCGGTTAAAAGTGTCTGCTAAACTTACAATTGCAAAGAAAGGTGCTGCAAATGGAAGGCAAGATGAAGGGGCCAAAAGACGGAGCAATAGAGTGGTAGCGAGAGAGAGAGAGAGCCTAGCTCTGTTTCCCATGTATAGAACATTTAAGTACACCACTCATATGCTAAGCGAGTGGGCTTATGTAATTGATTAAGGCAATACAATTTTTACCATCTTATTGTGTCATCTCTTTACTTGCACTAAACTTTGTCATTGTTTTGAAGTTACTTTATGTTGTCATTCAAATAGTGGTTAACTATGTGCACTTGTCTTGAAATTCTATTGTTTCTCTCATGTTTTAGGCCCCACAAAAATTTGTGCTAAGAATCAAGTTAGCCAATAACTTTTGTAGTTGATACATTCTTGTACTACATAATTGGATTTCAATACGGCTGGTGAAGGGATAGTCAAAAGGCACCATAAAACAAAGGAAAAATCATTATTCATATTTCTAAATGAAGGCATCTAAATCTAAAATGTGAACAAGAAACATATAGCTGCTAATAGTACAATCAAACTTTATAGAAATAAGGAAGAGAATGGGATATAGGAGGGCCTCTTTTTTGGAAGTTTAAGTAAGTGCTCAAAACTTAATGAATCTTTGAACAAATTTCAGAATAGTGGGGGAGGTGATGGACTTTAGGACATATGCACAAAAGTTCCTTGGATCAAGTTAGTGGATTAAGCCACGCAAGTCATGGTAGGTTTTGATAATCTCATCATAACTTATGTATACAACATGAAATATTCATGGAAGTATAGTAAGTACTTAAAACTTAATGAATCTTTGACCAACACTACAACAAAAAAGGGGGGTTATCAACGTATATAGCGATGCTTAACGTCGTTATACGCGTCGATATATGCGTCCCTGTGAAACTATCGCAAAGAGTGTCGATATACGCGTGGAAAGGCTTTATTAGCGACGCGTATATCGACGCTAGTATAGACGGGTATAGTGATGCGTATATCGACGCTAGTATAGAGGGTAGGTAGCTTGGCCTGTGCCTAATGAAAAGATGGACACATGCACCACAGCCAGACTTCCTGCCCTCTGCCCAAGAAAGCGAGCAGCACCAAAATCAACCGTGCTCCCGCAAAAATTTCGGCAGAGTTTCCTTCGTTTTTACATAAACTTTTCAAAAAAAATATATCATGTATACGCCTCCTACATGCTATCCATGTAGGATCTCACATGAGATTTAAGGCCAATGACCATAACGAACCATAACCATCTGCATTGCATTTATACGCCCGTATAACAAAAATTATACGTATAAAACGTCAATATACGCCATATTTTTGAATAATTACCGAATAGCCGTATAAAACCGTTTTCGATCAAGATATTTTTCGATCGAAAAATATTTCGATCTAAAAACTCTATATATATACAATCGTCGCCGTATTTGATCGAAAAGCATTGTGGACTTTTTTGGAGTTTGGAGAGCTTGGAGCGTCTGAGAGTTTGACAGATAGCGACAGCGTCTTCGGTTTACAGTGGTTTTCAGGTAAATTTTTTAAATTTTCAGTAAATACTAACTTTTTTTTGTGTTGTGCCAGACTTGTGTGGTGCAGTAGTTTCGGCTCTCACCACAAAGTTGGCTTGCAGGTCGTAGGCCACTTCGTGGTGTGTAGCCATATGGCTCACTCCAGAGGTGTGTAGAATATAGTTTCCTTTCTCGTGGTGTGTAGTTATATAACTCACTCCAGGGAAGGCTTAGGGTAAATTTAGATTCTCACTCGTATGGTGTAGTAGTATATCTCTCACCATAGAGATGAGTTAGGATTAGAGGTTGACTCGTGGAGTGTAGTAGGCATGATGCTACACCTCTCACTTCAGAGTGGCCTATAAAATTTACAATCTTAAAGTAAATCATTATTGATTATTCTACATAGAAGCACAAAGATTAACGTTCGTCATTTTAAGAGTGTAGAGATGCATACTTTATGCCCTCTTCATCTTAATGCGACTTTCGTTATTTTTGTGCTTCTATTTTCGTAGTAACATCATTGTTCATCAGCAGATGACTTGGTGTTACTCTGAACGTAGATATATACAACAATTGATTTACATTTGAGATTGTTGAGTTGTTTGCTGATGGTTGTGTTGTGCGTTCCACACACTCCATTAGAAATAGCTTATAAAATTTACAATTTTAGATTACGTTTTTCTGTCATATGTGTTACATAGAAACACAAGCGTTACCACTCGTTATATTAAGAGTGAAGAGATGCATATTTTCATGCCCTCTTCATCTTAATGTGACATACTGGTTACTCGTGTGTCTCATATTCCAAAAGAACATCATTTTTCATCATTAAATGACTTGGTGTTGTTTTGGATGTAAACACATACGATAGGTAACTTACATCTGCAATTGTTAATTTATCCGCTGATAGTTGTGTTGTGAGTTCCACACACTTTATCAGGGATTAGATTGATAAAAACTATCAATCTATTTTACAACAGCATCCAGGACTTGTGCTGCGAATATCTCACACTAGCTGAGTTGTTCACATGTATGATTTTCCAACCCTTTAGATGTAATTTCTTTCATCATCTCACACTTCTGCACATAGCAGGGTCCAGTTCTTGTGCTGAGAGCATCTCACACTCCTGGCCTGTTTCTCTCTCTCTCTCTCTAATTTAATTTTCATGGTCGATTCGCACAATGTGGATTGTAATCATAAGATTCTCTTTAATTTGCAATAATTTAATATTATTTAATAAATTTGAATCATCATTTAATACATATAGGGTTAACACTCATTATATAATAACTATGTTACTATGGTGTACAATCTTTTCGTAAGATTCTTAATTTATAATTTTGTCATACAGATATGGCAGACACGAACCTAGAGAAACATCAACGAAAGTTCGTCTCCGAAGTGATTGTGAGACACTTTCATTACACGTCAGAGGCAAAGATTAGGCGTTGTTTAAACCCTGTCACTCCGGAGCATTTTTATCAGCTTACAGAGACTCTAACCAAGTCTGTGTTTGAGCAGCTCCAGGCAGAGTTTGCACCAGCTATTTTTGACATAGCCCTCCTGACATCAGGTGCTTTAGTAAACATGGTCAAACAAACCATTGGACAGATCATGAAAACCTTTCAAGAACTGAAAAATCCTGCAATTACTTCCTTGCCAAACATAGCTGAGCGCATACATTTTGTGCAACATCTTTACACGGAGTTCAAGAGCAAGGAAAAGTTAGAAAGAGCAGCAAAGCGTGCAAGAGTGGAAGCCAGCTCTTCTGAAGCTGCTGTTGAACCAGAAATCATTCTTAGAACAGAGCCTGCAACGTCATCCGTTGCTACATTAGACCTCTCTTAGCTACCACCTATTTTACACCTTTTACCCGACACAGCCGTCTTCAATATCCAAGCTCCACAGCTGGGAGAGGGAAGATGGGCACATGTGAAGCGTGTGGGTGTCACACATCCCGCTTTCAAAGATCATGTGTATGCTGCAAAAGTGTTCAAAGTACACTTACATGGGCCCACCATGGAGCAACAGGTCAAAGACGAAGCAACAATTTTGGATATTTCACATCGAGGTATTATCTATCCTCTTGCCATGGTGCGCCACGTGGAGCGACCAATGCTCATTTCACGATTTTGGAATGGTAGCCATGTGGAACAATGGATCAAAGAATGCACTGCAGACGGCAGCTAGCCTGTCATTCGCGATTACGTACTCACTGCAGGAACAATAGAGCTATTCCAGGAGAATATTTTGCAGATCATCAATGCTCTCCTCCAAACTCTAAAGTATATACATACGCATAACTACCTCCACAATGATCTACACTATCGGAATATGATGCTGCATTTTGGCAAAAAAGGTGTTTACACCGGCATTGTGGATTGGGGTTCATGCACCAAAACAAATACGACAGCCGGTTTTCCTCCTCTACGCGATATGCAGATAGAAACTAGAAAACAATATGAGAGAGATTATCCATGGGTAGCCCCCGAATGTATATCTAGTAATCCTCCCTCCTCGACCAAGGCTATGGATATTTATTCCATGTGTCATACATGTAAACGCATTTTGAAGTGCTTACCAGAGCCCCAAGAACAAAGCAAGAGACATTTTCTGAGTAATGTACTTGCTATCTTGAAACCGGAAAGCGCCAAAACCCCAAAACCCAGCCTAATGCTTTTGATCTCTCCTTATGTTTAAATGGTGCCCATAGAGTGGGTTACAACATTGTAATGATATCTGGCTTACGACCAACTGATGATTAATGAAAACACAGTCTCATGATTTCATCATTGTTTTACTTTTGGTGTCAGATTTAATTGTATGTTTAATTGAAAAAAATATCTATGTTTGTCATTCTATATACTGTCCAATGTCAAATTAATTGAATGGGTATTTAAAAGTAATGACATGTTCACCTGGTATGCAGATATGGAAGAATAACTCAACCACGCTGAAGCTCAGACAATTTTTAAAGAAGAACAAGTTAGATGTGGACAAGCAGATCTTTCTACTATTGCCAACATTGAAGAAGATGAATCTGAGCTGCAGGGTGAACCATTAACCCTTAAAGAGTGCAAAAAGCTTTGCCCTAATCACTTTGTACGCCATCAACTATTTCAAATAAGTGGCAATGCAAAAGATACAACTCCGTTAAAGCTCTCTGATTTGCAACATAAAGGACTGGCGCGTGTATTGCTGCAAAGGTTTATACGATAAGAGAGATGCCTACCAAACAACAACCAAGTAGTAATCTACTTTATCCAGCAATGCTATGTTCGATATGTTTTGCTGAAGAGAGTGGATTGGTCAGATCGTCCAGGCACCGCTGGCGTTGGACATGGACGCATTGCAGAAAAGGTGGCAGTACGCAATGCAAATAATCCAATGCCTCCTCGCAAGAATCCTATTGTTTTACTTCGTGAAGAGTCAGAAACACTGACTGAATTAGCCAGCCAAGGACAAGACCTTGCCAGCCAAGGAGAAACACCGGACATGCTTCGTGGCCGTATTCTTGAGCTTGAAATAGAGTTAAGTGATGCACAAGCAAAGCTTCAACGATATGAATCATTGTATGGACCTTTGCCAGATGATACTACCACTTCACATAAAGATGTTGCTCAACCATCCCCTGAGCTAGAAATTACAGATTTTACCATAGACGAACTTATAGCAAATCTATCAAACTCATAAGTCACTCAGAAGCTTTTTGTAATCTCAAAATTATATCAAACTCTTTTCGATTGAGTAATTTCCCAGAACCTTGTTTTAATTTCAAACCTACATTGACTTTATGTAATTGTTATTCGACAAGATATTATCGACAGTTTATATTTGAGTGTGAGTGAATATGTGCGTATGAGAGAGAAAGAGAGAGGTTTTGATGTGAACGACAACTAGATAACACTTTCTTTCATTAGATACAAAAACTTGTTGAGTAAGTATTACAATGGTACTCTCACAAATCATCTCCATCTTCAAAAAACTGCAACCATATCATCTACTTCGTCCATATCTGAGCATTCTGAAACTATCTCCCATTCCATATCATCATCATCATCAACTTCTGCAGAAATAGCTTCATGCGTTTGGAAGACTCCATATTGCTTTTGAGCGGCTGTAGTTGAAATGTTTTGAGGCTTATAAATAAGTCTCATATTGCAAAAAACATACACCAAATCAACAACCCATTTAGTATGAAGTCTTTTTCACTTTTTAGTGTACACAAAGTCGAATGCTGACCAGTTTCGCTCACAACTTCCACTTGATGCAGCTACTGATAAAACTCTAATTGCACTGTGTTGCAACTCCACTTTCTCCCCACCATACTCCTTCCACCATAAAGGTGCACTTGTTTTGCCAATGGCATCTATATGCCACGGATCCTGAAACATACTAGTTCTGTTGGCATAATCTACTCGCTGATGAAAAGTTGTTTTTCCATCTTCGTGCCCTAAGAGTTGGGAGCACACTGTTTTGAAGTCGGACATAACTTCTTTGTTGGCAGATTGCTGATGCATTTGAAACTTAGGATCCAATACAAAAGCCGCACCATGCAATGGCGTATGCAACTGCACCCAACGCTTGTTAACAATTGTAATCATGGTAGCCTTATCCTTTGCACCAAAAATGACATTTTCTCTTAGCTTGCGTACAGCCTCTGACATATACCAGTAGACCCGACCAAAAATAAAAGAATCTGTGTCAACTACTCTCAAAAGATCTACAAATGGCTTTGACATAGTTATTATTCTTTCTACATTACCCCAAAAGACTGGCGAGTTTACTATTTGCGCACATCGACCAGCTGCTTCTTGATAACTTGGATACTTGCTGAGCCATCCATCCCATCTTTTGTCTGCTAAGGTTTCCATCAATGCAGGCTTCAACTCTTGCAAAGCAGCAAGAACATAGTATGCCGTAGCAAACCTTGTCGCGCAAAATATTTGCAAAGCTTTATTTGGTGACTTGGTTCGAAAAAGAGTATACGAAAATTGATGCTCTCTAATGAATTCCACCACATGATTTGCATCCAATAAAGTTTGCTTCACACATGCCATTTTACCAATATCTTTTAAAAGCAAATTTAAAGTGTGAGCTGCACATGGTACCCAAGAAATCTCTGGATACTTGACTTGAATAGCTCTTCCTGCTCCTTTGTAGTTGGCCGCATTATCTGTGACAATAGTAGTCACATTCTTTGGTCCACCTGCCTTTGCAATTGCACGCTCATACACCCCTGCTAGGTAGGTGATAGTCTTCTCTTTCAATGAGCGGTCAATTGCTTCCTCGAACATAGCCCCTCTAGGGTTAATAAGCATTACATTGATTAAAGGTTTTTTCTGACAGTTAGTCCATCAATCCAATGCTATGGTGCATCCATATGCTGGAACAAACTCTAGAACTGTGCGTTTGAGAATGGCTTCAGTATTGTCTTTGACTTTATCAAGATATTCAGTTCGCATCTTGTTATAGTCAAGAAGCACAAATCCTTTTTTGGCTGTACTCATCAAAGCATCTTGAAATATTGGATTGCGCATAGCATTGAACGATATGCCACACACAACAAATGCTTGTGTCCATTTTAAATGCAACTTAAGCAACCATTGTTTACCTAATGCTTCAGGCATTTTCTGTCCATTGGATGACGCTCTGCCGGATTTTCTTGTGCTAGGAACTCCTCCTAATGTAGAAGCATGTCCATGAAGAGGGTTTAATTGAGAACTTTGATCGTTTACTTGAGTGGTACACACCTCTTCTGTTGCCTCATTGCATACAGATGGTTCAATATTCGCATGAATATCTTTAGAAACATCACCTTTATGTTTAGCTGCAAGAATTAACTTTACTTTGCGAGCATACATGGCAAATTTTTCATGAATATCTTTTGGTGGTGCCCCGCACTTTTCAACATTGCCAAGGACTTCAAATAAATGCTCTTTAATTTTGGTTGCATTACCACTGAACTCGTGGCCACAAGATTTACATTTAAGTCAAGATGTATTTCTCCCAGCTTTCAACTCATGCACATAACTCCACTCTTGTCCTTTCACCATGATGCTCAAAAGTAATTTGCTAGTAAAAACAAAGTCAATGATCATTTTCATAATCAAAATCAATTAAAACATTAAACTAATTTAACTAACAATGATTGAACGAAATTAAATAATTAAAAACAATGATTGAACAAAAATACAATAATAAAAAACAATACCATTGGATTACATATAAATTGCATCGATTTATCTAAAGTGCAAGCTTGTAGCTTTAACACATTACGATAATCAATAATTACAATTAAATCAAGTATTAAAATGATTATCATTATAAATTGCTATACATACAAGAGCTATAAGTGACATTTTTAAATGTCAAAACGATAATCACTTACAATACTTGATAATTATCGTATCTATGTAAAGTGCGAACATAAAGTTCTTACACTTTACCATAGCTTTTTAAGCGATTATTTATCTACAATGCGAGCATGTGTATGCTCTCACACAGTACGGTAGATTTTGTAGTCCAAATAAAGATAAGAGAATATCAATATTTTTGGACATGTTTTTCCTAAATTTTTACTCTAGTGAGAGCATAGCAGTGTGAATAGCTCTACACAAAACGTAAAAATATAATTTTGTTTCATTATATTCATTTTGAAGTGAGAGAAAATCTCTACACGTCAAAATCGAACTTTAAATTACATAAAATTAATTTTTATGTAATTATATTTTAAAACTAATTATCTCATGTGAGAGTACACTCTACACACAACGATAATATCTTACTTTTTTTTTATTAGTCACTTTCAAGTGTCAATTAATTGAACACATTGACAAGTGATTCTTATAATTACAGTTTGTATCAGGTGAGAGATTAAACTCTTCACAAAATACAAACTTTCAACTATTTACTAAGTTTTTCAAAACAAATTCATATATTTGAATCACAAAACTTAAAATTCTATTGAATTTTAATTTTTATTAAACTCAAATTATTTTATATTTTTACAAATTACTTTTTTTGATCGTTTGGTGAGAGTACTCACATGGACAACACTGACTGTGAAAGTTGGTATAAGGCTTGTCGCGTGCTGCTATATATACTAACATATTCGATCGTTATAATTTTTGATCGAAAATAATTTCGATCGAAAAACCAAGAAGTTATATGATTAGCCGTTTATGCTGATGTGGCACCACATAATACGGCCGTATAATTTAGATAAACGAATAATACGCCCATTATTTGCGTATTATACGTCTCTCGAATAACGAATAATGCAACTTAGATAACCATAACTTAAAAGCATAACCATAACGAACCATAACCATAACTTAAAACCGTAACCGACCAATATAACCACTTTGATCATAACCAGAAACAAAATTAACAATAAGAATAAGCATAACCAGAAAGTTAAATATAACCATAAATAAAACCTGAACCATAACTATGTCTATACAAGAATAGGAGAAATAACCATGTCTATACAATGACAATGACAATAACCATAACCATAACCATAAGGAAAACAATAACTGTCTGAACAATAATCATAACCATATATATATGTCTATACAAAAGGAGACACAGAAGCGTGTCTGTGTCTCACAAAGCATATATATGAAATCCGGGCCACTGATGACTAGGTGTCACAACATGCACATAGGACAACTCACAAAATTAGTATTCACATATACTGACTTAATTAAATCAACTCACACATATTAGCGTCTCACCTCAAGCGATCAGCGAGATTGTAAGGCTGCCCAGTCTACAGGCTCTCCTAAAGCATCTAGATCATTCAATACTTCATAGATACCTCTGCGATATCCATCTGACTCCTCCTGATGTGTCGGGGCTCAATGCATCGCAAGATTCTGCGTTTATACAAAAATCAGAGTAATAAGAATACATGATTCATCACGTTTAAAAAAATGCGATAGTTAAGATTGGATTAGAAACTCATAAACTCATAGCAAAAGGTGTCGAAGCCTCCGCTGCCAAGATGAGATGTCCCCCTGGTCATCTGTCGTATCTGCGCAGCCTCACGCTGCTGTCTGAACCGCGTGGCCGCTGTCCACTCATCCTCCTTGATCTGAAGCCACGTCTCGTGTGGGATGCCCGAAGGCTTCAGCGAGCCGATCTCGAAAGCCTTTCGAGCTGTATCTCGTCGATGTTTCACGGTGTCCCGTGCTAAAGCCAACAACAACAAAGCTAAGGAGAAGGGAGTTATAAAGGCAAAAATAAACTCTCTCTTGAAGAGCTAGAGCGTTATCATAAAGATAACCGTTGTTTCAAGTGCCGGGAGCAAGGGCATGCCTATTGTGCTTGTCCCCACAAATATACACAAATTGAGCCTCCTAAAGCTACCTTGGTCAAAATCCAAGAAGAGGATGCTCACCACAAAGGATCTCCTCTATGCCATGCTTGGGGAAAGGTAAGATTACATGATGCTTTTATTCTCTTTGACCCTGGTTCTACTCACAATTTCATATCCATAGAGTTGGCCACCAAGCTAGGCATCCAAGCTTATGAGATGCGAGATATCCTATCCGCAGATGGTGCTTTCAAGGGGCAAGAAGCTTCAGTTACTCCCTTAATTGGGAAATTGAGGCTCCATGTCCAAAGCTATGTGGACAAAGAGCACTTCTTTATCTCTCCTCTCAAGCACGAGGATGTAATCCTAGGGGCACCATGGTTTGATCGCATGGCTGCCAATGTTAAATTCCATAAAAGGAGAATCTACTTTAGGTTCAGCAAAAACGATATGTACATAGATGCCAAAGAAATGGGTAATACCATACCCATTGTAGATACGCAAGCTTTCAATAAGTCAATAAAGAGCTCGATTTTTGTGTACATGATTTTTGTTAAAGATTCTCTAAATGAACCTAATGCTTTAGCAAAAGAAAACATAAACAATTGCAAGGAATTAGAGTTATCCAATTTTCTCAAGGGGTTTCAAGATGTTTTTATTGACGACATCCCTTGTGAACTACCTCCTAAACGAGGCAATGATGACCATGCAATTCAACTTCTTCCAGGAAGTTCACCGCCTAATAAACCTCCTTATAGAGTTTCCCAAGCTCAACAAGAGGAGATTATGCGGCAAGTGCATGAGTTAGTTCACAAGGGCATGGTTAGGCCTAGCTCATCTCCATTTTGTTCACCCGTGTTATTAGTGCAAAAGAATGACGTCACATATCATATGTGTGTCGAGTATAGAGCACTAAATAGCATCACTATCAAGAATAGGGTTCCTGTTCCACAAGTAGAAGACCTATTTGATAAGCTACAAGAGTCGACCTACTTCAGTAGGATTGACCTAAAGAGTGCCTACCATCAAATAAGGATAGTTGATCACAACATTGTAAAGACCGCATTTCGCACTACCTTTGGTCTTTACGAATACATTGTCATGCCTTTTGGCTTGACCAATGCACCAACCACATTTAACCGCTTGATGAAGAAGCTATTCAGGCCTCACCGAACCTTTACTCGAGTGTTCTTTGATGATATAATCATCTACTCTAATTCACTAGACGAACACAAGCAACATCTCCAGGTAATATTTCAAGTCTTACAAGAGAATAAACCTTATTAATCGAAAGAAAAGTGAGTTTTTCTTACAAGAGACTCAGTATTTAGGTCACATTATCTCTCAAGATGGCATCCAAATGGATCCATCAAAGCTAGAGGTAATAAAATCATGGCCTAATCCAAGGAATCTACATGAACTAAGAAGCTTTATAGGTATGTGTGCATACTATAGATGCTTCATAGAAAAATTCTCACAAATTGCGGGACCATCACATGACCTAACAAAGAAAAACGTTAGGTATACATGGTCTGCCAAGGAGAACGATGCTATCGAAAAGCTTAAAGAAAAGGTTATCTCTCAACCTGTGCTTACACTGTCGGATCTCTCAAAGCCATTTGAGGTCCAATGTGACGCTTGTGGTGATTGCCTTGGAGCGGTTTTGCTCCAGAAGTATGAAAGTCGAAGGCTCGACCCTGTTGAGCAAGCTCTAGGCATATATGAAAAGGAACTCCTAACAGTTCTACATGCCTTAGACTCGTAGAAGTGCTATTTATTGGGGACTCCTTTTATTATGCGCACGGATCACCAAATCCTTAAGTACTTCATGATGCAGACAAAGCTCTCCGACAAACAAATGAGATTAACAAATTTCCTTTCGCAATTTCATTTTCATATTGTTCACATTGTTGGCAAGCATAATCAAGTAGCTGATGCACTCTCAAGACAACCAAGAGTGAATGCGGTTTCCATAGCAACTCGCAGTGATCTATCTTCTATGATAGATGAGTACGCTATTGATCCCTATTTTAGAGATGTGATCTCATCCCTTGCATTAGGGAAGAAAGAAGAACCATTTAGCCTACAAGATGGTTATCTTCTCTATGGCAATAGACTATGCGTTATTAACTCACTACATGAGAAAGTAATGTATGAATCTCATGCTCCTCCTTATGCTGGGCATAGAGGGATTTAGACTTCCCTAAAAGGGATAGAAACATATTTTTATTGGCCTACCATGAAATCAAACATACAAGAGTATGTTTCAAAATGTGTGGTATGCCAAAAGATGAAGTTTGATAGAGGGAAGCAACCTGGATTGCTTCAACCTTTGTCAATCCCTAAATCACCATGGGAGAGCATATCCATGGATTTTATCTTTGAATTGCCTAAGTCTATCCATGGGAATACGGGAATATGGATGATAGTAGACAGGTTCAGCAAACAAGCTCATTTTATACCTGTCAAAAAGATTATCAAAGCCCATCAAATGGCAACCCTCTTTATATCACAAATGTTCAAGTACCATGGCTTGCCAATGTCCATAGTGTCGGATAGAGATCCTAGAATGACCAGTAATTTTTGGAAGGGTCTCTTTGAGAATTTAGGGACAAGGCTAAACTTCTCTTAGGCCTATCACCCCCAAACCGATGGCCAAAATGAAATAGGTAACCTAACAATTCTTGATCTACTAAAAGCCTATGTAACGGAAGTAGATCAAAGGTCCCAATGGGAGAAGTACTTATCGAAAGTGGAGTATGCCTACAATAACGCTATACATACCTCCACCGGAAAAGCAACCTTTGAGGTAATTGAGGGAAGATCTAAAAGTCCCCTGCTACTTAAGGTACACAAGAAGATCTTCGCTGCAGATGAGTATAGCCGAGACCTACAAGAATCTTTCCAAAAGATTAAGGATGTTATCTCTATCTCACAGTAAAGGCAAAAGGCTGTTGCTGATAAGCACAGAAGAGCTCAAGCCATTAAACAAAATGATTGGGTCTTACTTAAATTTCCCAAGGCTTGATTATGGCACACAATGGACAAGAATCCTACAGGACACCAAAAGTACTATGCTAAATTATCAAAAAGGTACTATGGTCCCTTCCAAATTCTTAGACCGATCAATGAAATGGCCTATCAACTCAAGTTGCCCAGTCATTGGCTCATACACAATGCCCAGTCATTGGCTCATACACAATGCTTTCCATGTGAGCCTGCTAAATCCTTACAAAGGAGAGCCACCTCAAGAACCAACTATTGAAGACCCACCAAAGATCGAGGACCAAGAAGAGGTGCTACAGCCCGAGTCCATTCTCCGACATGAAGACTAGGTATTGAGAGGCTGTAAGATTATCCGACAGTATCTTATTAAATTTAAGAACTATCCTTTTGAAGATGCTAGATGGATGCAAGGCATACAATTAAAGGATAACCTAAACCTTGTCAATGCTTACAATGATTCCCTAGAGAAGTTAAATGTAAAAATATTAAAATGAACAAAGTTTTTCTCTTATAACACTCTCTTTTTCTTTATTGTGCACAAATGTTAAGAAGTATGCATGCTTAGGATCATGTTTGCGGAGACGACGTCTCCTGAACACCAAGTAGAACTTGTCACTCTACTATGGAAGATTGATACGGATGTGCACACATGCTTGCGGCAGCTAACGCTCTCAAGCACCAAATGGACTAGTCATCCATTCTGGGACGATGTCGTAGGGTTCCTCTACCTACTAGCAAACGGACTAATGACTAGGCCTTATCTTCTCTACCTCATAGTCGAGGACGACTATGATTTCAAGAGAGAGGTAATGTCATAACAACTATCTAATTCTCCTATATGTTTTTCTCATGTTAAAATGATCATTTAAAATGGGGAACTACTAGGGGAGAAAAAGCTAGAATATTGGTTAGGCTGGCAGACTAGTCACAATAGGGATCCAAAGGGGGGCCATCTGCAAAAGAGCAATGTGCATCAATGGGCTTCAAAGACCCTAAGGTTCAGCCCATTAAGGCTTCCAAAATGCTAAGGTTCCAAAATTAAATGAAATCTTCAATGATCAAACCTTAGGGAAAATTGGATGCTTGTGGGAAGACTCAAAAGTCTTCCCACATTCCTATCCAGGAGGGGGCGAACCATTTTTTTAGGGGATGAGATAAAAACACACGCACACTCTTCCAAGCTCCCTTTACACAAAGAGCATAGTGGACACATGTCAGCTTCCTAGCCCAGTTGCCCCCAAGGTGCATTCAAATCCTATTGGATGGCCATAGAGGTGGACCAATGAGAATTCAACTAGAGTAAATTTAGTTTAATTCGTTTAAAAACACTTTATAAAAGAACCAATAGAAATTAAGCTCTCTAGAAGACTATTGGATAGTCTCCCAAGGGGTCTAATGAGCATTCACCAGCCCAATGGCTTGCCTGATTCCTATTGGCCGCCAGAAGACCAAAAGGTCCAATGAGAGATTAATTGATTTATTTAAATACCTAAAGCTCTCACAAAAGGGGAAAGGGGGACACATGTCACAAGTCTAGCAATTATGCTTCTAATTTCCTATTGGCTAAGCCTAGCATGAGCCAATGAGGGGCCAGCAAGAGGAATTAGCAAGAGGGGTCGACCAAGAGAGAGAGGGGGTGTTAACCCTCACGGCTCACGGACACCCCATCACCTACGACGGACGTGTATTATGTATTTGGTAGAGTCAGGTACCGGGCTTGTCGGACCAATAGGAAAAGGGTAAGAGTGATCGCCGATGAGAGGCGCACTCTAATTGGGACATTCAAGGGATTAGTTCGCTAAGCATGGGCGCCCAAGTGTGAATGGGGTGAGCTCATATAAAAGCCAACTAAACCTAAAATTCATTCAGTCTCTCATTTGTGCAATAGAAGAGTGCTCTTGCTCCATCTCCATCTCCATCTTCTTCTTCTTCACCTCCTTGTGTGTGTGTGTGTGTGTGTGTGTGTGTGTGTGTGTATGTGAGAGAGAGAGAGAGTGTGTGTGTGTGTGTGTGTGCAATCGAGCATTGCGACGACGGCACGGCGGCGGCGAAGCGGTTGAGCGCGGTGAAGTGGCGGCTCCTTCTTCTTCGCGGCGAGGAATCCTCCACGAAGCAAGCGTAGAGCGGTGAGTGACACACCATTGCTTTCTTTGAGCTTACTAGTTAAGCTAGTTGTGTGCTTGGAGCCGTCTGTGGCTCGCACACAGTGTTAGGCAAGTCCCTTGCTTCGACAGTGCGGCAAGGAGCGCACATTTTTGGCGCCGTTGTCGGGGAAATGCCCAACACTAAGCTCGGTTAAGCACCTTACGCTTTCTTGTGATGCAATTTCAATTGAAGGATTTGTGAAGAAGGAAGGTGTGTGGTTGTGTGGAGAAGGATTTGTGAAGAAGGAAGGTGTGTGGTTGTGTGGAGAAGATTTTTGTTACACTGTACTGTCTTTTTTGTTTTCTGTAAAGAAGGAGTTACAATTTTTTTGCAATGTATTGTTAGAATTAAGGTATTAGCTATGGAATGTTAGTTCTATAAGGTTCAATGTTAGTTCTGTAAAGTTAGTTTTGTAGATCTGTTAGCTACTGTAGTACTGTGTAAACAGTGTTAGAGTGTGTGTGGCAGTATCTCTATTAGCTATAAGTAGATAAGTTAGGTGTAGGTTAAGTGTGTGTGTGCGCGCGTGCGCGGCGCGGCCGCGGCGACTTATACAAAAAAGAAAAAAAAAGTCTTTAAAAAAATAAAAAAATCTAAAAGAAGGATCGAGCTGGGGATCATTCCCCAAGCCCAAGCTCAAACCCAGACCTCAGTCCTCAGTTTTAAAATATAGTTTATACACCTTTTTATATTTAAAAACTATTTTTAGGATTTCGAGGACTATAAAGACTATTTTTAGGATTTCGAGGGCTTCACGTAGCTGAATAGGGAACTGTAAAGCACGGCACGTTCCTTTAGCCAAAACGCTCGTCTTGAGCTATTCCACGCCATATTTTGTGGCTTGGTTACAAAAAATAACCAAGAATAACGAAAAACTTGGGTTATAAACACCTTAAAAAAAAAACTAAGTGAGCGGCCTTCACGGGCACTCACCAACGCGTTTAGAGTGTGGAGGTCACATGTACCTACGCTCTGGACGAGTGTTAGAGCACGAGCATATTGGTAGTGCCTCCATTTACGCGGGCACCCATTATTCCTCCACCCTAGGTTCTGGACCTTCGGTCGGGACTCAAGGTAGCGCGAACCAAGATCCTCATATCGCGTCTAGTGATTCTTCCTCTGACTACGAAGTCATGGAGGGGTATCCTACACCAAACCCTGATAGTTCAAGTCAAGACATGCATGCCATGGGCCCACGGCCCGGGTCCAACGTGTTTAGCCGCTTAAAAGAGACCCTTAGTAGAGCTACTCGCTCTGAACATGCGGTTAATGAAATAAATGAAGGGAGTGGGGAAGTAAATTCGTCATTCATGCCTAAAATAGACCCTATGCTTCTTGAGAGTGTGCATGTGAATGTTCCATCCACTGCACCTCCTGATCCTTTAGGACTATCTCCCTCTGAGGTTCTACTACCCGATGGTAGGAGTCTTGCCGAAGTGCAAGAGATCGAACGCCATATGCAAGCAACAAGGGAGAGGGAAATTGAGAACCTACGAAGGCTAGAACAAAGTTGAGCCCTGAAAGCAAAGGCTCCTATGACAACAATCATGCCAGCCGAGCAACCGAGTGCTCCCAAGGTAGCAGTCACGGAGGGGCAAGCGATGGGGAGCAATAATGCTTCCACCTTGAGGGAAACCTCCAGCACGCCAGGCCTAGATGGGATATTCCTAAACGAAAATTGGGAGTATGACCTACAAGCGGAAGCTTTAACTGATCGGTACACAGGACACACCTATCATGTGGGTTGGTTAGATGTTCTACAATCCACATCGGGTGCTACTAGCATAGATGAGGAACAACAGAAAGTCTGTGATGTCCTCCATAGGATTGTCGAGTTAGAAAGACCGAACACATGGATCAACATGCCTTCAACAGGCCTAATGAGATTCTTGGATACGGGAAAGGCCAACCAACCAACCCTATCACAAATGGAGACTCCCTCAGTGAGCCCCATTGACCCTCCATATGTTGTTTCGCCAGGAGCCTCAGTACAATCTGAGCCCACAAGTGGCAGCTTTACCTTCCCAGATCTAGCTCATCTTTCTCTTAATGACACTATGGCTACCATGCATATCCCAGTGGTGAGCGTGATAAGAAGTACACCATGGAGTTCATTTGTTAATACTGCGCCGATGCCTAGTAGCACAGTGCCCCCAACTATACCTACATGTATGTATCAATCATGTGCACCTGTCATACCTCAGCCTCATGTAGCTCCTACACCTCCGATTATTCCAAGAGCTTACAATCCACAATGGCATTATCCAAGCTCTTATACAAGTGGAGCCATGCCATTTAATAATAACATGCCATATCAGGCACCCCCTATGCCTAGGGCCACGCCTGTAAACTTTGGACCACCGTCTGGTACACCACCATACGAAATATGGGACCCAAGAGCCGCGCGTATGCCAAGGCCAAGGCCAACTCCCATCTCACATGTGGTTCCAGGAGCACATACACCCATTATACCTGCTCAAATAGGAGATTTGGCAGCATTTGCTCAAACTATCGGTCGCTCTATTGCGGAAAACATGCGTAGTGCACTTGATAGAGAGCCTAGGAGCAATGCAGTTCAAGTAGCTAAGCTCACACAGAAATTCAGTGGAGACGGAGATGCTAGAAAGCATATGGAAGTCTTTGAACATGTGTGCGATTCCTTGGAAGAGCACAATGAGCTACATAAGTGTAAGGCTTTGAGTTTGACCCTAAGCGGAAAGGCTGGAGATTGGTATAGAACCTTAAGAGTAGAAGAGAAAACGATCTACTCTACTCTTAGGAGACTGTTCTTAAAAGAATACATACGAGAGGGAGTACTTTGGGGTGTAGCCTCTCAGCTCCAGAAAGCCCAACGAGAAGAAGGTGAATTCGTGAGAGACTTCATTAGTCACCTGAAGAATTTGAATTCTCGATGCAATCCAAACGAGCGATTCAACAACAACCAATTGCTCGATAGATTCATTAGGGGACTACGACATGAAAGTATCTATAATGGCCTAGTCATTAGAGGTATCACTACTTGGGAAGCAGTCACCATGAATGCAACCCAATTGGAGGATAATTTAATGATTGCAGGAGAAAGAGTGTCTGCCGAGCCGAAGTCTAGTAGCTCGCAAGCGTCAGGGCATGAGCCAATGAAGATAAAGCCAATCGTGAAAGAGCAAACGATATCTGAGATGACTTTGGCAGATCTCACCAAGGCCATCCAAGAAAGCCTTAGGGGTAATCGTGCTCCACAAAACACTCATATGTATCCAAGAAGGGAGCAACAATGGTGCTCAATTTGCTTGGGCCCACATACTACGAGTGAATGCCCTACTTTCAGAGTAAAGTTTAGCGGGACTTGTAACGCGTGTGGTAGGTATGGCCATCAAGCGAAGGATTGCCTAATGCTTAAACGCATCATGGAAAATAGACCGCCTATAGCTTGGGCAGACTCACCTCCAGTTCCTGCATTGATGCCTACCCCACCCATGGAGCAACAGTTGCCATTACAGCACATGGTCCCTAGAACCCAAAATGTGGTCCAAACCACACCGTTGCCACCTCCAGTGCTAGGACCGCAACCCCCTCATCCAAGAGTTACACCTATGAACCAAATAGGTTGCGAGTCATCTAGTACTTATGTAGATTGCGAAGAGGACATAGACTCTAGTATCACCCATGGAGTCGACATGCTTGAGGAGTGTCCCATGTACTATATGGAAGACCATTGGGGACAAATCAAACCGGTATATCAAGCTATTGCGCTAGCAGCAAGAGGCCAAAACATTAATAGTTTTGCCCGGAGACCGCCTCTTCAGTGCTACGAATGTGGTGGACCACATCGAGTAGCTGAGTGCCCCATTAGAATGCAAAAGAATGCCGCACTAATGCAAACAAGTCAAGGGAGTGCATTGGCAATGCCAATACTCACTTGTAATCGTTGTGGCATAGATCATTTGATCGCAAAGTGTCCTAACAATCCAAATGCACCGAAAATCACACCATTGAACATAATAGAGATTGTTGATGGGACACCACCAACTATAAACATAGCACCAATGAATGCACTCACACGGTCGATGCTCCAAAAGCCAAATTACATCCTCAAAGAGAGAGATGCTGCATCCATTGGCCGAGCGAGAAAGAAGAAAACACGAAGAAAGAAATCCCTTAATGCTTCTAGCTCAAAACCTAGTTCAAAGACTAACATAGGGACAGGAGAGGATCCCGTGTATATGAATGACCCTGAGGATGACTCAGATTCGATAGAGACCACGGAGACCAAAACTGTTACTACAAAGGAAAAAGCCAGTGAGGAGGATCACGAGAGGGAATTACGACGAACACCAAAAGAGTATTCAAAGTTAAACCACCCAGTTGCAAACCCCCAAGATAAGCCACGAGAGACAAAAAATGAGGATTGCAAGAGAAAGACTGGAACCTATCCAAACCCAACAGTGGAAATTGAACGAGTCCAACAACTGAGGGGTTTGGTGGAAGAAACTCAACGAAAATTAGAACCTGAACCCAAACATATCCAGATGTCGGACACAGTGTTTCCCACACAAGTTCAACCTCACAAGAACTACAGGCCGTTAGCTATACCCAGTATCATTCGGGAAGAGAGTGAGGGTAGGACATCTGAAAGTGGACACACACCTTTCCTACTAGAGAGAATGTTCAATGAGGGAATGCCCGACCCCCTAGAGGAAGTGGAGATTCCATCTTCACCATTCTCTTGTCAGGGTCCTACGTCCCACAAGATGCCATTAAATGTTGCCAAGCTGATGGATTTCATGTCCTCAGAAACACGTACGACTATCATATCTAAGTTATACAGAGATCCAGAATTATTCCTAGCACTGCGAGCGCTTCTCAATGGAGAATTACAGGCTGGATTACCACAGTTTGCACATATGAACAAACCTGACTCGGTGATGAATGATGAGGAACATTTAGCACCACCATCTGACCTAGCGGGACATGAATCTGTAATTGAAATACCCGTTAACAAGTTGGGGCAATACTTTGAAGGTGATGAATCTAATGCTACTCTACCAATCACTACTAAAGGATTAACTGTAAAGGGGGTCCTTGACGGTGGTGCGGGAGTCAGCATGGTGACAAAGAGTTGTTGGGAGTCTATGGGGCGACCTCACCTTGAAGCCACAAGCGTAGTGGTAAAAATGGCTAATGGATCTATTGTTACGCCTATTGGAATGCTAAAGGATCTCAGGATCAAGGTCTTGGGACACAAGGTAAGGCAGACTTTCATTGTTATGGATTTTTCCAAGCATCCTATGTCATTTGAGATGATCTTAGGGCGTCCATTCATGAGGGAAGCAAAAATGGTGCATGACTGGTCCAAAAACCACGTCTACTTACAGTTCCAAGACTCTGTCATTCGAGTTGATCTTTTAAGTGGTCGAACGCATCCTCTAGGAAATAAATTCATCATTGATAATCGATCAGACACAACAATTCACTCAGCTCCATTACAGTATTGTTACACATGTAACGAAGACACGGATATTGGGGAGAACTGTCCTTATATGGATATCCTACCCGGAATGGCTGAGTCAGACAATGTCGATTGGGTGCACCTAGCGGCAACTATAGATACATGGGGAGCTAGAGGAACAACTTGGGTAACACCAGATGGGAAAGAGATACCACACATTGCACCAGTAAACATGTTAGGTGTAGCGCATGTAACATCCGATGATAAGAAAGAGGCACACCTACCTGAGAGTGAAACTGATGATTCCTCAAAGGCTTCAGGCCAATACACATCAGAAACGGAATCTCAGGAAGAAATGGATTCAGAACCTGAGGAAACATCGAGTGAACCAAGTATAGAAAATAAATACTCAAGGCCTAGTATGACCGTCTATGGTAATTTATATGAGAGTGAAGAAGATACAAGCGAAGACCTATCAGGCGAGTCGAGTTCAAACATTTACCAAAATCAAAACCTTAACAAGAAACAAAGGTCATATAAGAGACGACGATATCGATCAAATGTGAGAGCTAGGATAAACAAGGAAAGATCTACTGCAGAATGGCTTAGCTATCTAGGGGCATGTGATGCTCATCGAAAGCTAGTAGACAATTGGGGTGAACATCTCCAGAGTGTCATGTGGTGCAGCCCGCGACCCATTGACCTCGCTCAATTGGAGGTTACAGAGCCGAAACTGAGTCGAACTATAAGAAGACGTCAAAACTGAGAGTTAGCACAACAACAAAAGGAGGCAGAACTAAAAGAAAGGTCTCCGTCCAGACAAGAGCCTGCTGACTTACATATGGCTCCTGAACATTTTAAATCTTATACCACGGGGGAGCGAAAGGTTGTGTATGCCAAAGCCCAACGAATACCTACCAATGGAAGTAGTGGAGTCTATGATGGTCCAGCGGTAGTTAAAGAGATAGAATTAGCAGAACCATGTGAGGAGTCTAAGCCAATCTTTATTGCTCAAGACCTTACCGAAACTGAAGAGGCTGTACTTAAGGAGCTCCTCAAGGAATACAAAGACATCTTTGCTTGGACATATCATGACATGAAGGGCGTTCCACCTTCTGTGGTGCAACATACAATTCCCATGATCAACACTGCTAAACCCGTCCAGCAACGACCCTATCCAATGAATCCTAAGTACACCAAAATTCTACAAGAGGAGATTGAAAAACTTATCCAATGTGGATTCATATACCCTATTGAGCACTCAGAATGGGTTTCTCCAATAGTCATTGTGCCAAAAAAGAATGGGAAACTAAGAGTGTGCGTGGACCTCAAGAAAGTTAATGCAGCCACTAGGAGAGATCATTATCCCTTGCCATATTCAGAACATGTGCTTGAAAGAGTTGCGGGCAAGGAAGCTTATAGCTTTTTAGATGGGTACTCTGGTTACAATCAAATCACAATTGCGTTAGAGGACCAAGCTAAACCTGCTTTTATCACAGAGTTTGGAGTGTTTGCATTTCGTGTTATGGCTTTTGGCTTAACAAATGCCCCTGCTACATTCCAATGATTAATAAACACTGCGTTTAAAGAATTTCTAAGGGAGTTTTGTGAAGCTTTCCTAGACGACCTTTGTGTTTATTCTTCTTGGGAGAAGCATTTGTTATATCTACGAAAAATATTTGAAAGGTGCAGATTTTATCGCATCTCATTGAACCCTTTCAAATGCCAATTTTGGGTTAAGCATGGAGTCATTCTAGGGCATATAGTGTCCAAGAACGGGATATCCACAGATGAGAGTAAGATTAAAGCCATTGCCGATTTGCCACCACCTACGAACTATAAAGGAGTTCAAAAATTTATGGGCCATGTTGGTTATTATCGAAGGTTTATTTTAAACTTTGCCGAGATAGCGCGTCCATTGTACAAGCTTCTTATCGAGTTTCACTGGACGGAAGAATGTCATCAATCTTATGAGTTATTAAAGAAGGCCCTAACAAGTGCTCCAATCCTGCGAACACCTGATTGGAATGTACCTTTTCATGTGCATATTGATGCATCAAATTTTTCTATTGGGTGTGTTCTAACTCAACCAGGAGAACATAAATTGGACTACCCTATTAGCTTTGCAAGTCGCCAATTAAATGATGCCGAGATGAACTAGACTACTACAGAGCGCGAAGGTCTAGCTATGATTTACGCAGTAAAGAAATTTCGCTATTACCTTCTTGCTACCAAGTTTGTGTTTTATGTTGATCATCAAGCATTGCTATATTTGGTAAACAAGCCGTGTTCCACAGGTCGAATTACACGATGGTTGTTAATTCTTCTTGTGTTTGACTTCACCGTTGTTGTGAGGCCTGGGAGGAAACATGTCATGGCGGATCATTTATCTCGTATCCCTAATGGCGAAGCTCCTACGGGGGTTGATGACTCATACTTCTTTGTTCATTGTTGAGACAATGCCTGAATGGAGTGAAAAGATTGTTAACTTCTTAGTTAATGGTTTTCCACCCAAAGAGCTGCGAAAAGATATAGCTCGAAAATTAATCAAGGAATGCGAACCCTATTGCTTACTGGCTAGAACTCTCTATAAGAGAGGAAAAGATGATGTTCTTAGACGTTGTGCCCGCGAGGATGGGTATTTATATATTCTACAAGAGGCACACATGGGCGTAGCTGGTGGTCACTTTTCAGGAAAGTTGACTACCCGAAAGATCTTACAGTCAGGCTATTGGTGGCCCACTCTGTTTAAGGATGCATCACTTTTTGCAAAGGGATGTGATGAATGCCAACGCTTCAACAAGCCACAAAGAAGGGATAGGATGCCTCTACATCCCATCAAGGTAACCCAACCATTTGAAAAGTGGGGCTTAGACTTTGTAGGACCGATTAGTCCGGCTGCACGTAACACGCAATCACGATATATCATTGTGGCTACCGACTATGTAACCAAATGGGCTGAAGCAAAAGCAACACGAAAGGCGGATGCAAAAACAACAGCTAAGTTCCTCTTTGAGAACATTATCACACGTTTTGGATGCCCCTTTGAACTTGTGAGTGACAATGGAACTCATTTTATAAATGAAGTAATAAAAGAACTCACATCAAACTTCATGATATCTCACCACAAGTCTACACCCTATTATCCCCAAGCAAATGGCCAAGCTGAGAGTACCAACAAAACTCTCATCTCCATTTTGACAAAGACAGTTGAGGCTAATCGCACTGATTGGGACCTAAAGCTTACATCAGCTTTATGGGCTTATCGTACTGCGTATAAAGTTGCTATTAATTGCACACCATTTAAGATGGTGTATGGCCAAGAAGCAGTTATGCCATGGGAGTTTGTCATTCCTAGTCTTCGAGTAGCTTCTCAAGAAGGTTGGGATGGTAACCCCTTAGTGGAGCGATTATATATCCTGGAAAGGCTAGATGAAGAAAGGCAATTAGCTGTGCGAAATGCTCTAGTGGAGAAGGATAGGAGAAAGAAGTGGTTTGATAGCCATTTAAAGGATAAAGACATCAAGGTTGGTGATAAAGTTCTTATGTACGGGGTACGTAATGAAAAGAAGAAATTGAAATACGCTGGTAAGGGACCATATCGAGTGTGTGAAATTACCCCGCAAGGGACCATTCGTGTGGAGACTCTAGATGGAGTTGAAACCATTGGATTCCTTAATGGGAGTAAATTCAAAAGATATTATGATCCTCTAAGCCAGGAAGAGTTGCAAGCTATCCATCAAAAGAAGGCTGCCAAGGAACAAGCAGAGCTTAGAAAAATCCAAGCAAGAGTTGAAGCTCAAGAACGACAACAACGTCTTAGACGCCAATGAGAGGCTAATCTGGGAATCACGCAAGCATTTTTCGAGGACACAGATGAAGACTCATTAGAATCTGAGCCATCGCTACGATACCCAATTGAGCTAAATAGCCCCTATGGGAAAGTACTATGTAATGCCTTATTAGATACGGGAGCTAAACACAATTTGTTATCCTATGGAGTTTGGTGTCAATTAGGGAAACCGACCCTATCCCCGAGTACGATGCAAGTCAAGGGAATTAATAAAAAGAAAACTGCTATTCTTGGAGTCCTTCAGACCCCTGTTGTCTATGACAATGGAAGCATAGTGCAGAGGTTTCTAGTCATGCCCGTGGGAGCTATGGAAGGCAACGTAAACCTGGGACTCACGTGGATGTTGGCAACCAAATGCACTATTGATTGGGATACTGGTAGTGTCACGACGCGACCACCGACTCTTACCCCTATCATTCAAGCAAAGTCACCTACGTTGCAAACTCTAGCAAAGTTGAAAGATAGCCAACATTCACAAGCCAAGGTGGTTAACTCGTCTTTGCCGGCTACCCATGAACCTAGCACTTCAACACTTGTAGTTGCAGCAAGCAGTAATATTGCAAGTACTCAACCTGCACGACCTAAGAGTACATATCAATGGGTCCCCAAGGCTTTACTTCCAACTACCTCAACCCTCCCATCCATTTCAAGAAAAAATTTCCCTGGAGAACCAAAAGCGCGCTCTAGGAGATTCAAGACCAAATCACAATGGATTCCAAAACGACTATTAGAAGCCCAAGGCTACTATGATGGAAATGAGAAAATTTGGGTACCTAAACGTAAAATGTGTCCTTCCCTATCGACAACAAACCCATATGAGTCAAACAGTGTAACGCTAAAGCCAATGGCAGACCGTGGGAAGGGAAAGATCACAGAATGCTACACACCTAGTCCAAAGCTAGTTTGGGCTCCAAGGCAAAACCAATTTATTCCACCTAGCTCAGGAGGGGGGGAGTTCCATGAAGCTTCTAGCTCCTCATGTAATACATCCATAGAGGTAAAAGCTTCTACACAGCCTCCATCTATAGTAGTGGACCTCCATGAAGCTACAAAAGAATCCACACCTCCCAATGTTCAAGAATCACCTGATAAACCACTTCAAGTTCGATCCTGGGAGAGTACCTTACCACCCTTGCAACTTGACGAGGCACCTAGGGTAATAGAAAACTACTGGCAAAAATCCTCACCTATTACCAACTGGAACAATTGGTTTCAAAGGGTGACGAGCTCATTTCAAATGGTATGATCTACCCAAGGAAGTGGGGAGTGTTTGCTGACAATCATCACTCACTCACTTTCCTCTCAACCTTTCCCCCTGACCCCTTAATCTCCAATCTTAGGGAATGTATATATAAAGCCTTATACTCACAAAAACAAGATAAAAAAGTAAAAGAGCAAGAGCCATAACACAAAATCATAAAAACAAATTATGCACAAGAACACGACCCTTGTAATATTTGCACTCTAACCATCATCTATTTGCGTGTACAGATATGGCTAGTACGCTAGAGTCATCCACTCCTGCCTTGGGTGAGAGGTACCCTCGTTACTTTTCACAAATATTTCACATGGTCTTTTCAGTGCTTGCATGTGAATGGGATTTGATAGTACGCTAGCATGTGAGAGGAATTTTGAGGAGTTAGAATGGTTGGTACGTCTCTTGACCACGTCTGATCCATACTTAGTAGAGAGCATTTCTCCCATTGCACAAGCCTACCCTTTTGACCAAGATGACTATAGGCGTCTAGTGACCTTCTTAGTAAACATGGGCACCTATGATGAAGAAGAAAATTTACAGGACTACACGGATGGCACATATGGTCTCATGGATGATGACTTTGTTTATCTCGACGACGAGGATAGGGGTTTAGCCTTAGAGTTTCCCCCCAACCTCTACAATATCCTATTCCCTTGACTCTCTAGGGGGAGTGCAACTAATTAGGTTAGGGTTCCTTATGTTTTTTGTTGTGTTCAATAAGTGTTGGTACCTTTTCCCACTAATGTGCCTCCTGGAGGTATTCCTTTTGTTTCCTAGTGTGTACAGGAGCGTGTTGCTATTGATAGGATTTGGACCTTCATGGAACCTTTCTCTCGTTCGCACTTCAGATCAAGCGCCACCATCAACACAAACAGGTGTTTCTTGTCCATTAGCATTGTCCCTTATCTTTTTTGCATCTATGATTGTCTGCTTTGATTGTGATTGGTAGCATAATATCCAGCACATTTGCTTATTATCAAACATTTAATTCAATGTCTTTTTTGTCATAATCCCTTGTCTAGGTTTAAACATCAAGCAAGTCCGACTAAGCTAGTTTGACCAAGTTAGGTGTTAGAGATCTTCTCTTAATACCATGGGGAATGCCTTCCTAATAATTAATGGTTACTTAGGTTCTTAATCCGATTTAGGCAGCATTGTGTGAAATGTACTAGGGCTTTCTAGTGGGCTTGACCCTATTGACCTTTAGCTTAAGTATTATAAAGGGAGTTTACTAGTGTGATGAGCCTGGGGAGGTGAATCAATGTTATATGACCCCCCAAAGTTACAAAATTAAAATGATGAAAATGAACAAACAAAAAATCAAAGTGCCACATTGTAAAATCTTAAGCTGGAAGAGAAATCTCAACTTGATTGGGTACTTCACTCACATGTATCGCCTATGGTACTAGAGCCCTAGAGGTTCCCAGTATGGGCGCTTTTTCTTGAAAAGCAAAAAACCCAAGGCATACAAAATAAGCACACACATCAAAATTGAATCACTGTGAAAAGAATTTGGGGGGTCAAAGAAAAAGTAATCAGTCAGGCGATGATTTCATGAGAAATTCCTTTTATGGTAGCTTAACTACAAGGTCTTCTAGATATAGCCTCTAGTCAGCCCTCGAATATGAATACTTGGCTCTCGCGATTAAACAACTTAATTGACCACAGAAAATTAAGAAGCTTACCCATGGTATTAATATTCGATCTCTAGTGCCTTTCGACCGTCAAATTAGCAACCCCATACTTGTTTAATTTTTTACCTTTACATCTGTTTATGCATTTGATTACATTGCAATTTAATGTTCATTGCTGACAAATTGTTTGAAATTCTTTTACCAATCAATTTGTCTACCTAAAACTGCATATGCTTTTTAATCACTTATGAGAATGCAATTACTGTGCCAATGTTGTTTGATTTTGCAGTGACTGAAGAAGGCTAAGGACATTCATCTCAAATGCTCTTCCACCTCGACGAACGATCTTCAACTCAATAGCTTCCGAGGACGGAATCTACATCAGGAAGGGAGGCATGTTAACCCTCACGGCTCACGGACACCCCATCACCTACGACGGACGTGTATTATGTATTTGGTAGAGTCAGGTACCGGGCTTGTCGGACCAATAGGAAAAGGGTAAGAGCGATCGCCGATGAGAGGCGCACTCTAACTGGGACATTCAAGGGATTAGTTGGCTAAGCATGGGCGCCCAAGTGTGAATGGAGTGAGCTCATATAAAAGCCAACTAAACCTAAAATTCATTCATTCTCTCATTTGTGCAATAGAAGAGTGCTCTTGCTCCATCTCCATCTCCATCTTCTTCTTCTTCACCTCCTTGTGTGTGTGTGTGTGTGTATGTGTGAGAGAGAGAGTGTGTGTGCGATCGAGCATTGCGACGACGGCACAGCGGCGGCGAAGTAGTTGAGCGTGGCAAAGCGGCGGCTCCTTCTTCTTCGCGGCGAGGAATCCTCCACGAAGCAAGCGTAGAGCGGTGAGTGACACACCATCGCTTTCTTTGAGCTTACTAGTTAAGCTAGTTGTGTGCTTGGAGCCGTCTGTGGCTCGCACACAGTGTTAGGCAAGTCCCTTGCTTCGATAGTGCGGCAAGGAGCGCACAGGGGGCTGATTTTTGCAAGGCATTATCACACACACACACTCACACAAGCTCATGTGTGAAGTAAAGAAGACTATCTCCATCTCAAGCTTTAATCGAAAGCTCATCATCTACTCCAAGTTTACGAGATGGGAGGCCTACACCAACAACTCTTGGCTTTGTGATGCAAATCCAACCAAGAGCCAAGCTCCAATGCATGCTCATCTCCTCTACCATGCTAATTACTAAGCTATGTAAGCTATTAAGCGTGATTATGTGAGGAGACATACTTCTTTCTCGTAAGAATACTCCTTCTTCCTCTCAATCTACTCTCATACCCCACTAGCTCTCACCATCTTCAAAGGTGTGTGAGGTTTTGGGTCTGAGACCATGAGGGAATTGATGTTGTGTTTTCAAGTGTAAGCTTGGTGCTTGAAGCTTCCATCTTCATTGCACCATCAAGATATTGAAGGAACACAAAGTATTGTATTGTAAAATGTCTCCCTGGATGGGGGAAACCTATAATACAAAGCCTTTTGGAGGGGGGGACCAGCTCCATGTAATTCCGATCCTCAACTGTTGTCAATAGCTTAATTTCTCTCTCTTTTTGAAGTATTGTTCATGCCTATCTAACTAGGTGTTATGCTTTTGTTGCTCTCTCCATCCAAGCACCAGCTCATTAGGAATCTATCCTTAATGAAATGCCCACTATGTCTATGTTGTTTTCCGCTACACACAAGTTACTAGACCATTAAATATTACATCTGATACCAATGTTACTTCTGAGCCTCTCACCGGATGCCAAGACCGCCTCCAAAATTCACTTATTGTCCCATTTTGGGTTCGCAAGGGTCAAATTTCGCATGAAGTACTGAAATTCAAACCCCCCTACAAAGGGACCATTCCCACAGGCAATTGGAGCTTCAAGCTTTTTGATAAGAGTTATTCTCGTGAGCTTGTTGCCTCAAGACTTCAAAGCATCAAAACCTAAGGGCCCATTCCCACTGTATGGTCCACCGCTACCTCATCCAGGTGAAGGGGTGCAAAGCACTAATGTGCCTATTTTGAAGCATCAACATACATTCTACATAGGCACAAAAAGGCAAAGATATCTATGTGAATTTCATGAAACATTCTGACCTTGCAAGCCATAAGAATACTCCAAGGGCCTTGTATGCCATGGCAAAAAAGTACGAGATTTATGTGTATGAAGGCACAATACACACCCACATGATGTGCATCATAATTGAAATGTATGTCTACACATTTATTACAAGGATATGATTGTGTCAATCCATGTAAGAGAATAAGGCACTGCCTTGCAAGATCAAGGTAAGACCTTTGTCATGAGCACACACATTGAGCACTACATTTGACATGTATTTGTGCATTATGACATTAGCCACAAAGGGTGCATCCTCAACAAATTGGACCAATGGACAACATCAACAAAATCACATACAAATGACAATATGAATATGACAATGCATGAAGACAACGGAATGAAGATGACAAAGATGACAACGACAATGGCAACAAAATGAAGATCATTTTGAGGAGGACACACCTGATGACCTCTTCGCACATAAATAAATGAATTAACAAAATTTGTACTACCCAGGACTACTAGTGAACGTACTAAGTCACACTTGTGAACCATAGTGATGAATCCAATTGAGAATTGCTATGATGTATCATGCGACATTGAACCATGGTGATGAATCAAATTGAACCGCCATGATGTATCATGTAAATGAATCATATTATGAGTACACCATGACATGAACACATGAAAGAAACCCAAAATACATGAAGTCTTTGTAAAACCCGAGTTTGTCTTAAGGGGTGTTTGTTAGGGTAAGCCCAACTCGAGGCGCCATATGGGAAAGCCCTCTAAGAGAT
Source organism: Adiantum capillus-veneris (assembly GCF_014529385.1). Classification (NCBI taxonomy): domain Eukaryota; kingdom Viridiplantae; phylum Streptophyta; class Polypodiopsida; order Polypodiales; family Pteridaceae; genus Adiantum; species Adiantum capillus-veneris. The sequence continues at coordinate 134,600,447 of NC_140949.1, read as the reverse complement.
AAATGATGAGATGGTCCAATAGCAAGAGGATGCAACCTCTCTAGCCAATGATTGTAAAGCAGAAAGCCTATTTAAGGGGCTATTTTCTAATGAATCATTGCACTTTGAGCTATCATCATTGTGTCTATACTCTCTCTCTATGCTCTTGCTCTTGGCATAACCTAACCCTAATCTCCATCTCTCTAACCCTAATGCTAACACCGTGGTTAATTTAAGGCTCCATCCTCCATAACCTAATGCTAACCATTGGTGATTAGGGAACATTCTTTCCAACATCACACGGGGGGATGGTTCTTTCTCTCTATCTCTCTCTACTCATGCACACACTTATGCTTGTGCACATACATGCTCTCTCTCTCTCTCTCTCTCTCTCTCTCTCTCTCTCTCTCTCTCTCTCTCTCTCTCTCTCTCTCTCTCTCTCTCTCTCTTTGCTCATCGTGCTTGTTTGTGGTATTTTGCAAGCTCACCATAGCTTACGTCATTGTAATTCTTTACACATCACAAAAAACATCCCCATCAACACTACTTTTCACTCGAGAGATGGTGTCAATTGTGCCTCCCTTTTTGTATTTTTCTTTTTCTTTGTGGGATGCCTCTTTCCCTACCTATGAGGCACAATTGTAACACTTTTCTCTCTTAATACAATTTATTGTTCTTTATTAAAAAAAAGTGATTAGATCATGAGGCCTGCCTCTAATAGCATAGTCCTCTCTCTCTCTCTCTCTCTCTCTCTCTCTCTCTCTCTCTCTCTCTATATATATATATATATATATATATATATATATATATATATATATATATATATATATATATATATATATATATATATATATATATATATATATATATATATATATATATATTCACTTTGACACAACACCATGAATGATCAACATTCACTAGATGGAAACTAACTTCAATATGCGCATTAGCCAGCCCTGCTCTTCACCATACAACTCACCATGATGGACAAAATTTCATGTTGTCATGATTTGTTTATGTCTCTCTCCCACTTTATGTCCCTCTGCCAACCCCCTATACACTCTGTCTCTCAATACCTTCTCTCGGTGCTGCAATTAATCAACTATGAATAACATAAAGAAGGTGTAGGTCTTGATTCTCGATTTCTTTAGACTTGTGAAACCATTGACAAAGGCAAGGCGATAATGATAATGGTGTGCAAAGGTAAGGAAAAAGAGATAGGTGACCACATTAGAGTCGAGCGGAATGAGAATGGGATCGACAGGCGGAGAACTTGTTTGGGCTACACTAGCACATGATTAAATACTTGCAGCAAGCCACTTTATGGAACTTTATTGCTACTAAATTTTCATCATTGACGAAGTGATCTAGGCCCTCCATGTGCCCCTACCAAAATGTAGCCTAGCACCCCATAAAAGGGCTAGGATGCATCAGTTGAGAGAGAGAGAGAGAGAGAGAGAGAGAGAGAGAGAGAGAGAGATAGATATCAACTTATGACTATAGGTATTGTATACATGTGTAATGGAAGTGGCCTATGAACTTTGAGAACAACGAAATTAAGAGAATTAGAGATAACATTTTTGTGAGACCACTTTGAGAGCATAGAGGGTGAACTTAATTGATGGTAGCAACATAAACATAGTACTTGATCAACTTGGCATGAACAATACTTTTGCAAGAGAGAGAGTTTAGAGAACATGACAACAATTGAGGACCGGATTTATCTGGAGCCGGTCCCCCCTCCGATAGGCATTTGTATTATAGATTCTCCCATCAAGAGAGACTTGGTACAATACAATCTTTGTGTTCCTTGTGACCTAGATGATGCAATGAAGATGGAAAGCTTCATGCATCACGAGCATAACATAAACTTTGTAAAAAGCATTAACTATCCCAAGCCTCAGTCCCACGGACTCAAACACCTTCGAAGGTGGAGAGAGCTAGCGGGGAATGAGGGTAGGGAAGAGGAAGAAGAAACATTCATAGGAGAAAGAAATAATTCCTCACTTATCGTCACTCTTCTTGAGAGAGAGAGAGAGAGAGAGAGAGAGAGAGATAGAAAGATGCCCAATTGCACAAAGAAAACTATCTACACCTTAAATTAGCAAGAGAGTACTCAATTTCAACACGAGCATTTTGAAGAGGGTTAATTATAATATTCTAATGTGCGCGTGAAAAGATCCGCTCTCATCTGGAAGGAGAAATGAGAAGTATAATGCAAGCCATTCTAGTAAGACCTCGCAATTCAAGTACAAAATAAAAATGATCATTGTTGACCAAATAGTTGAAACACTGTGCATCCATTAAGTGTTTGAAAGAATCTTTTTTTCCAAAATATCGAAAAGTCTATATATGAAAAATTTCAAAGCCATATAAAGCATTCCATAGCCAAGAGTGTTGGTGTAGGATCTCAACTTCTCTACTTGCTTGGAGAAGGAGATGGAGCTCTTGCACTTTGCACTTCACACAATGAGAGTGTGTGTGGGAGAGTATACCCCCCAAGCAACCCCCCTTCTTGCTTTGGTCGACCCCCCCTTGTAGCTCATGCTCGAAGCTCATTGGACCCCTTCAAGCCTAGCCAATCACATGCAAGAGGCATATCAAGCAACAAGGGTAGCCTTGGAACAAGTGCCCCCTTTCCCCGTTGAGAGAGAGGACTTGATAAATAATAAAAAAATTAATTAAATTAACTAATTTATCATTGGACCCCTTGGGAGGCCAACCAATAGTCTTTAGGCACACCATGAGGGCAACATGGGTAGGCGCTTGACATGTGTCCTTGTTGCCTTTTGTCATAAAATCTAATATCGAACCAACCCAAATGATTTTCTCATATTAAATTGATCACTTAATGTGGGAGGATAAATGGGAACAAGGGTTAAGATATAGATATGCTTATAGAGCTATTTCAACACGGGGCCAATGGTAAAGGGGCCCAAATGAGAAATGGTCTATCAAAGAGCAAGGTTAACCAATGGAGCAAATAGGGTTGGCTTTATTAAAGCTTCCAAAGGTAAGTGTTGAAAGCCTTAGGACATAGTCTTTAAATTTTAAACTTTAGTCAAGTAAAGTCCAAGCTGGCAAGGGGGCAGCTTGCTTAAGCAGGGGGCCTCCCTGCTTACCAAGATCAAATATCTTGCTACAGAGGGGGGCGAGCCCTACAAAGGAGGGATGTGTGTAGTAAGTATGCACCTCACCATGGACTCATACTCTTATGAAAGGAAAGGGGCCACATGTCAAGTGTAAAGGCACGTTGCTCAAGCAGGCAAGGGCTGTGCTTAAGCAAGGGGGGTGCTAGCTTAACCTCACAAGAAGAAAAGAAGGACACTTGTCAAGAGACTAAATATCTTGCCCCAAAGGGAGCCAAGATCTCATTGGCTAGAGGGCTACATGGCCCAATGACCTTCAAGGGAAGCCTAGGAAAGGGGGTCGACCTGCTCTCTCTCTCTCTCTCTCTCTCTCTCTCTCTCATTTGAGCATCCCACGAGCTCTCTCACTCTCATTCTTCCCTTCACACACTCTTGTGAAGCAAGAACTCCATCTCCTTCTCCAAGCTTGAGAAGTTGAGTGCCTACTACCACAAGCTCTTGGCTATGAATGCAAATCCACACAAGAGAATGCATATGCTTTCTTATCAATCTCTCTAATCTCCCTTATCCTTATGCTAAGCTATGCTACAAGAGCTATGAGTGAATATGTGCAAGGGGTTATTGCTTTCTCGTAGAGCTACTTCTACTTCTCTCTTCTTCCTCACTCCCTGCCAGCTCTCCTCACCTTTCATGGTGTTTGAGGTCTTGGGATTGAGGCTGGGCATTTTCCAAGTTCATGCTAATCATGTTTATTGTTGTTATGCTAATACTTGGTGAGTGAAGCTTGCCATTTTTACCTCATCAAGAAGGTCTCAAGGAACACAATCAGTTGTATTGTAAACAAGTCTTCCGTCATGGAAGAATCTATAATACAAATGTCTATTGGAGGGGGGACTGGCTCCAACTAATCCGGTCCTCTATTGGTGTCAATTTCTCTAAACTCTCACTCTCTTTTACAAGTATTGATCATGCCACGTTAATGAAGTAATGTGTTAGTGTTGCTCTCTCCATCTAAGCACTTTCTTTCTCAATCTATATCTAGACACAAAGGAATGCTCAAGGAAATCTCAATATGTTATTCAATTTCCTCTCCAACTCAACTTAAAAGGCTAATTCCATTACATTGGTATCAGAGCATTTGGTTTCTCTTTTCTTGCTTAAGAAGAGAGGTCCTTAAGTAGCCTATAAATGGTTGACGTTGTTAATTATATTAGGTTAAGTGGAACTGGGATCTATTATCGGTTTTGTTGAGCCCACTATGTGGGGTATGGTGCACACCCTGGAGCTTTGGACTTAATAATGGAGTCTTTTTAGACTTGCCTATGACTTTACCATTATTGGGCCATAAGAAGTCCGAAAGGAGCTAGCCCTTGTCAACTCTGCTATGTTGGACCTACTCGTCTACTCTCTATAATTAACCACTTCGAGCCGTGGGTGTAGATACTTAAGAGCCGATTTTCAAAGGCTAAGAGGAGTGGCAACTAAGGTTTTGAATTGCCAAAGCATACACTAAGTACATAAATAAATTTTGTTAACATGGCTGACAATAATCAAGAGAGTAGAATGAACATTGATAGCTTTAATTTTGCACATGAAGGTGCTAATGATGATGCTCCCCTGTTTGTGAATTATCTCGTCACTAAGTTGCAGCAAGCTATGGGCAACCCTGCTTTGCAAGCCGAAGTTCCTCAACAACTTTGTGCTTACGGAATTTCCCTTCCTCTCCAAGAGGAGAGAGAGCTTAGGAGGCCTCTTGAAGAGACCCCCAAAAGAATACTCTCTCCCATACGAGAGGAGGAATCCAAAGAGCAAGAAAGCAATGAAAATGTAAGTTCCTCTGAAGATGTGGCTCCACAAAGACAGCGGTCTAGACGATCGCCTACTCCTCCCAAGAGAAAAAATTCAACACACAGTCCTTCTCCTCGTCATTCCGAAAGAGAAGAGAGGAAACGAAGGAAGAAAAGGGCTAGGAAGAGGTCACCCTCTTCTCCTTCATCTTCACCTTCCTCCTCTTCCGAAAAGCTATGGATATTCTCCTAGAGAATACAAGAGGTGAGGACATAGCAAATCATTCCCTGCATGGAGAAGGTCCCAAAAGTTAAAGAAGTTCAAGGAGGGAGGAAAGAGTATCTCTTTTCTCACTTATGATGGCACCTTTGGTGCTACCAACAAAGTGTTGGCCTTCATCCAGCAATTTGATGCGGCCTTTGGAGACGAGGGCTTTACAGAGTCCTCCAAGCTACTCCATGTAGCTATGCACTTTCAAAAAATCAGCTCGTCAATGGTGCGCTAGCCTTCATGGCAAAGGTGAAGCCCCAAAAACATAGAAAACTCTACGAGTTTCCATCATGAAGAAATTCCTTGCAAGTGATGCAAAGGAAAAAGTGCTTACCAAATGGCGCAGTTTGAAGCTTCTCTCTCATGAGTCTATCCACAAGTATGTAGACAAGTTTTGGGATTTACATCTCAAGGCTATCGTCTTTCAAAAGATAGACTTTTTCGAGCAAAGGCAACAATTCTATGTGGGATTACCTGAAGGGATGGACGAATACATCAACTCTCAACGGCATGGTACTATTAGCGAAGTAATCCATCACACCATGGTTGCTTCACGTATCAATTTCCATCAAGGGACTAGACGTAATGTCAAACCCATGGACAACAAAGGCAAAAATGATGCAAAGGGGAAGACCAATGCTCAAAATTCTTCCCAAGACACTTTCGACAACAACAAACTCACTTTCGACAACAACAACAACAATCGGTCCAAGGAGAAGGGAGTTTACAAAGGTAAAAACAAACTCTTTCCTGAAGAGCTTGAAGCTTCTCGCAAGGACCATAAGTGTTCAAGTGTGGGGAGCAAGGACACGGCTATCGTTCTTGCCCCAAGAACAATACTCGCAATGAGACTCCTAGGGCTTCCACCATCGAAGCTCGAAAAGAGGATGCTCATTGCAAAGGCTCATCACTCTCCTATGCTTGGGGAAAGGTAAGAGAGCATGATGCTTTCATCTTGTTTGACCCTGGCTCTACTCACAACTTTATATCAATGGGGTTGGCCACCAAGTTGGGCATTCAAGCTTTCGAGATGGGAGATATGGTCACAATTGATGCAGCTTTCAAGGGACAGCAAGCCTCTGTTACTCCCTTGATTGGGAATTTGAGGCTTCATGTCCAAAGCTATGTCGACAAAGAATACTTCTTCATCTCTCCTCTCCAACCTGAGGATGTTATCCTAGGGGCACCATGGTTTGATTGCATGGATGCCAATATGAAGTTCCTTGAAAGGAGAATTTACTTCACTTACAGGGGAAAGAATATGTATATAGATGCTAGTGAGCGTTGCACTATTCCACTTGTAAATTCTCCTGCTTTTGATAAATCAATGAAGAGCTCAGTTTCTGCGTATATGATTTTTGTCAAAGAGTCTCCAAAAGCTCCTAATGTTTCATCAGATGTAAATGGTAGGAATCAAGAAGAGTTAGACTTGTCTAATTTTCTAAAACGATTCAATGATGTGTTCATCGATGATATCCCTATGGACTTACCTCCAAAATGAGGAGATGATGACCATCGCATTGAGCTCCTTCCTAGAAGCTCACCACCTAACAAGCCTCCTTATCGAGTCTCACAAGCTCAACAAGAGGAGATCATGAGGCAAGTACATGAACTAGTAGACAAAGGGATGGTGAGGCCTAGTTCCTCTCCCTTTTGTTCTCCAGTCCTTTTAGTGCAAAAGAAAGATGGTACATACTGCATGTGTGTGGACTATCGAGCATTAAACCATATCACTATCAAAAACAGATTTCCCGTGCCTCGGGTAGAAGAACTGTTTGATAAGCTACAAGGCTCTACCTACTTCAGTAGGATTGACCTTAAGAGTGGCTATCATCAAATAAGGATAGTGGATGAAGATATCTTAAAGACCGCATTTCGCACAACGTTTGGTCTTTATGAATATCTAGTCATGCCTTCGGTTTGACTAATGCGCCGGCTACATTCAGTCGTCTAATGGATAAAAATTTTAGACCGTACCGCAAATTCACTGGAGTGTTCTTTGATGATATCATCATCTACTCCAAGTCTTTGGAGGAACATAAGCAGCATCTCCAAGTGGTTTTTCAAGCATTGAGGGAGAATAAGTTTTTCCTTAACCAAAAGAAAAGCAAAATTTTCCTTCAAGAGATTCAATACTTAGGTCATATTATCTCTCAAGATGGTATCCGTATGGATCCATCAAAGTTAGAGGTAATAAGAGCATGGCCTAACCCAAGGAATCTACATGCGCTAAGAAGCTTTATTGGTATGTGCGCATACTATAGACGTTTCATAGCAAAGTTCTCTCAAATAGCATGACCACTACATGACTTAACTAAGAAGAACGTTAAGTATGTATGGACTGCGAAAGAGCAAAATGCTTTTGATAAGCTCAAGGAGAAGCTTACCTCCCAACCAGTCCTCATGCTTCCGGATCTCTCAAAACCATTTGAGGTCCAATGTGATGCTTGTGGTGATTGCCTTGGAGCAGTTTTGCTTCAAGAAGGGCATGCCATAGCATATGAGAGCCGACGACTCAATACTCATGAACGAGTCTTGGGCATTTATGAGAAAGAGCTTTTAGCTGTTCTAACACATGGAAGCACTACCTATTGGGGACCCCATTTATTCTGCGAACCGACCACCAAAGTCTCAAGTATTTCATGACGCAAACTAAGCTCTCCGACAAACAAATGAGGTGGGCAATTTTTCTTTCGCAATTTAATTTTCATATTGCTCACGTTGCTGGTAAGCAATCAAGTGGCTGATGCACTTTCACGATGACCAAAAGTTAATGCAATGTCTATAGCTACTCACAATGACCTATCTTCTATGATAGACGAGTATGCTACTGACCCTAATTTTAGAGACATAATATCAACCCTTGCTTTGGGGAAGAAAGAGGAACCATTCACCTTGCAGGATGGTTATCTTCTCCACGGCAATAGGCTATGTGTTACCCATTCCCTTTGTGAGAAAGTTATGTATGAATCCCATGCTCCTCCCTATGCGGGGCATAGAGGTATTCAACCTAATCTTCGAGGAGTAGAGACGTATTTCTATTGGCCTACCATGAAAGTGGACATACAAGAGTATGTTTCAAAATGCGTAGTATGCCAAAATGATAGAGGGAAGCAACCTAGATTACTCTAGCCATTGCCTATCCCAAATTCACCATGGGAGAGTATATACATGGATTTCATCTTTGGATTACCCAAGTCTATCCATGGGAATACGGGAATATGGACAATGGTCGATGGGTTTAGCAAACAAGCACACTTTATTCCTGTCAAAAAGACTATTAAGGCACACCAAATGGCAACTCTCTTCATATCTCAGATTTTCAAACACCATGGATTACCGATATCCATCGTGTCAGATAGAGATCCTAGAATGACTAGTAATTTCTAGAAAGGTCTCTTTGAAAATCTAGGAACAAGATTGAATTTTTCTTCGACCGATCACCCACAAACAGATGGCCAAAGTGAGATAGCCAATCTTACGATACTCAATCTACTCAAGACTTATGTTACCAAAGTAGATCAATGCTCATAATGGGAAAAGTATTTACCTCTTGTAGAGTATGCCTATAATAATATTGTACATACTTCTACAGGAAAAGCACCTTTTGAGATTATTGAGGGAAGACCTGAAAGTCCCTTGCTATTGAAAGTACATGGGAAGATCTTCGCCGCCGATGAGTATAGCCGTGACCTCAAAGAATCTTTCAAAAGATTAAGGAGGCTATATCCATCTCTCAACAACAGCAAAAAGTTGTTGCTGACAAGCACAAAAGGGTCTTAACGTTCAAAGAAAATGATTGGGTCTTACTCAAGTTTCCTAAGGCTCGATTAAGGCAAACGACATACAAAAATCCTACGGGCCATCAAAAGTATTATGCTAAACTAACAAAAAGATACTATGGTCCTTTCCAAATCTTGAAGCCCATTAATGAGACGGCCTATCAACTCAAGTTTCCCAACCATTGGCTCATACACAATCCTTTTCATGTGAGCCTACTCAAGCCCTACAAAGGAGAGCCACCAAGTGAACCAATCATTGAAGACCCTCCCGAAGTTGAAGACCAAGAAGAGGTTCTACAACCCGAAGCTATCCTTCGGCATGAAGACAAGGTACTACGCCATGATAATATTATCCGACGGTATCTTATTAAATTAAAAAATTATCCTTTTGAAGATGCTAGATGGATGCAAGGAATACAACTTAAGGATAGTGTGAACCTTGTCAATGCTTACAATGCTACATTAGAATAAGCAAATGTACAAATTTCTTTTAAATGATCCATGTTTTGTCTTATAAGACTAATTCTCTTTTTATTGTGCACAAATTTAAATAGTATGCATGCTTAGAATCATGTTTGTGAGGACGACGTCTCTGAAACACCAAGTAGTATTTGTCACTCTACTTTGGGAGAATGAAATGGACTAAAGAGCAGACATGCTTGCGGCAACTATGTCTCCCAAGCACCAAATGGATTAGTCATCCGTCTTGGAAAGATGTCGTAGGGTAAAAAGGGATCCTCTACCCGCCATGTAAAATTGACTCATGACTATGACTTTATTTATTCTACCTCATAGTCGAGGACGACTATGAAAATCTTATATCTAATCAACCCATATGATTTTCTCATATTAACCTGATCACTTAATGTGGGAGAATAAATGGGAACAAGGGTTAAGATACAGATATGCTTATAGAGCTATTTCAACACGGGGCCAATGGTAAAGGGGCCCAAATGAGAAATGGTCTATCAAAGAGCAAGGTTAACCAATGGAGCAAATAGGGTTGGCTTTATTAAAGCTTCCAAACGTAAGTGTTGAAAGCCTTAGGACACATTCTTTAAATTTTAAACTTTAGTCAAGTAAAGTCCAAGCTGGCAAGGGAGCAGCTTGCTTAAGCAAGGGTTGTGCTTGAGCAGGGGGCCTCCCTGCTTACCAAGATCAAATATCTTGCTACAAAGAGGAGGGCGAGCCCTACAAAGGAGGGATGTGTGTAGTAAGTATGCACCTCACCAAGGACCCATACTCTTATGAAAGGAAAGGGGCCACATGTCAAGTGTAGAGGCACATTTCTCAAGCAGGCAAGGGCTGTGCTTAAGCAAGGGGGGTGCTAGCTTAACCTCACAAGAAGGAAAGAAGGACACTTGTCAAGAGACTAAACATCTTGCCTCAAAGGGAGCCAAGCTCTCATTGGCTAGAGGGCTACATGGCCCAATGAGCTTCAAGGGAAGCCTAGAAAAGGGGGTCAACCTAGCTCTCTCTCTCTCTCTCTCTCTCTCTCATTTGAGCATCCCACGAGCTCTCTCACTCTCATTCTTCCCTTCACACACTCTTGTGAAGCAAGAACTCCATCTCCTTCTCCAAGCTTGAGAAGTTGAGTGCCTACTACCACAAGCTCTTGGCTATGGATGCAAATCCACACAAGAGAATGCATACGCTTGCTTATCAATCTCTCTAATCTCCATTATCGCTATGCTAAGCTATGCTACAAGAGCTATGAGTGAATATGTGCAAGGGGTTATTGCTTTCTCGTAAAGCTACTTCTACTTCTCTCTTCTTCCTCACTCCCTGCCAGCTCTCCTCACCTTTCATGGTGTTTAAGGTCTTGGGATTGAGGCTGGGAATTTTCCAAGTTCATGCTAATCATGTTTATTGTTGTTATGCTAATACTTGGTGAGTGAAGCTTGCCATCTTTGCCTCATCAAGAAGGTCTCAAGGAACACAATCAGTTGTATTGTAAACAAGTCTTCCGTCATAGAAGAATCTATAATACAAATGTCTATTGGAGGGGGGACTGGCTCCAACTAATCCGGTCCTCTATTGGTGTCAATTTCTCTAAACTCTCACTCTCTTTTACAAGTATTGATCATGCCACGTTAATGAAGTAATGTGTTAGTGTTGCTCTCTCCATCCAAGTACTTTCTTTCTCAATCTACATCTACACACAAAGGAATGCTCAAGGAAATGCTCAATATGTTATTCACTTTCCGCTCCAACTCAAGTTAAAAGGCTAATTCCATTACACCTCTTGAGGCTTGCGCTTATCGTGTGTGTGTGTGTGTGTGTGTGTGTTCTCTTTCATCCCCCTAGCTTTAGGGCTCGCCCCCTCACATGAGTAGGGAGTTTGGTGACTTTTGGAACACAAGCACCTTGTCAGCAAAAGCACGATAAAGCACCTCAACCTTGGGCAGTGTTCCCTCAAGCACCTCAAGCTCCCTAGTCGGCGAGCAATACAAGCACCTCAATCATCTTAGTCAGCAAGCACGACAAGCACCTGAAGCATCTTAGTTAGCAAGCACGACAAGCACCTCAAGCTAGCACCGGGTTCCCACCTCAAGCACAACCCTAGCTTACCTAAGGTCAAAGGACTTTTAACACTAACCTTTGGAGGTATGAGACTTTGGTGGTCTGTTCGTACAATGAATAGAGTCCCCATTAAATAGTGCTTCCATATGTCTAGGGCATGTAGAACAGCTAAAATCTCTTTCTCATAAATGCCTAAGACCAGTTCATCCGTATTTAGCCTTCGACTCTCATATGCTATTGCATGATCTTCTTGAAACAAAACTGCTCCAAGGCAATCACCACAAGCATCACAATGGACCTCAACCTTGTTGAGCTTGGGAAACTTGATAAGGAGGCTTGTGAGGTGGTGAGCTTCTTGGTAGGAGCTCAATTCGATGGTCACCATCCCCTCATTTTGGAGGTAAGTCCATAGGGATATCATCAATGAATACATCTTGGAATCCTTTTAGAAAATTAGACACCTACCATTTACATTTGATGAAACATTAGGACCTTTTAGGGACTCTTTGACAAGAATCATGTACGCAGAAACTGAGCTCTTCATTGATTTATCAAAAGCAAGAGGATTTACAAGTGGTATAGTACGACCAGACTCAGTAGCATCTATATACATGTTCTTTCCCCTGTAGATGAAGTAGATTCTCCTTTCAGGGAACTTCATGTTGGTAGTCCCATCTCAAAAGCTTGAATGCCCAACTTGGTGGCCAACTCTGTTGATATGAAGTTGTGAGTAGAGCTAGGGTCAAACAAGATGAAGGCACCATGCTCCCTTACCTTTCCCCAAGCATAGGAGAGAGGTGATCCTTTGCAATGAGCATCCTCTTTTGTAGCTTCGATAGTGGAATCTCTAGGAATCTCATTGCGGGCATTTCTCTTGGGGTAAGAACGATAGCCATGTCCTTACTCCCCACACTTAAAATATTTATGGTCCTTGAGAAAAGCTTCAAGCTCTTCAGGAGAGAGTTTGTTTTTACCTTTGTAAACTCCCTTCTCCTTGGACCGATTGTTGTTGTTGTTGGAATTGCCTTGGGAAGAACTTTGGGCATTGGTTTTCCCCTTTGCATCGCTTTTGTCTTTGTTTTCCATGGGCTTAACATTCTGTCTAGCCCCTTGTTGGAAATCGATGTGCGAAGCAACCATGGTGTGGTGGATTACTTTGATGATAGAACCAAGCCATTGAGAATTGACGTACTCGGCCATCTCTTCATGTAATCCCGCACAGAATTGTTGCTTTTGCTCGAAGAAGTCTATCTTTTGAAAGACAGTAGCCTTGATAGACTCATGGGAGAGAAGCTTTAAACCGTGGCATCATTTGGTAATCACTTTGTCCTTTGTATCGCTTGCAAGGAATTTCTTCATGATGAAAACTTGTAGAGTTTTCCATGTCTTTGGGGATTCTGCGTTGCCACGAAGGCTAGCCCACCATTGATGAGCTGATTTTTGGAAGTGCATAGCTACATGGTGTAGCTTAGAGGACTCTGTGAAGCCCTCATCTCCAAAGGCCACGTCAAATTGTTGGATGAAGGCCAATACTTTGTCGGTGGCACCAAATGTGCCACCATAGGTGAGAAAAGAGATACTCTTTCCTCCCTCTTTGAACTTCTCGAGCTTTTGGGACCTTCGCCATGCACGGTAAGATTTGTGTTGTCCTCCCCTCTTGTATTCTCTAGGATAATAGCCATAGCTTTTGTCAGAAGAGGAGGAAGGTAAAGAAGAAGGAGAAGAGGGTGACCTCTTTCTTGCCCTTTTCTTCCTTTGTTTCCTCTCTTCCCTTTCGGAGTGACGAGGAGAAGGACTGTGGGTTGATCGTTTCCTCTTAGGAGGAGTTGGCGATCGTCTAGACCGTCGTCTTCATGGAGCCACATCTTCAGAGGAACTTAGGGATTCATTACTTTCCCGTTCTTTGGATTCCTCCTCTCGTATGGGAGAGACTATTCTTTTGGGGGTCTCATCAAGAGGCCTCCTAAGCTCTCTCTCCTCTTGTAGAGGAAAGGAATCCCATAAGCACGAAGTTGTTGAGTAACTTTGGCTTGCAAAGCAGGGTTGCCCATAGCTTGCCGCAACCTAGTAGCAAGATAATTGACAAACATGGGGGCATCATCATTAGCACCTCCATGTGCAAAATCAAAGTTATCAATGTTCATTCTACTCTCTTGGTTATTTTCAACCATGCTAATTATACTTATGTATAGAACACTTTGTGTGTTTACTTAGTGTATTCTTTGGCAATTCAAAACCTCAATTGCCAGGGATAGCGCCTTTCAGACTTCTTATGGCTCAATAATGGTAAAGGCCTGGGCAAGTCTAAAAAGACCCCATTATTAAGACCAAAGCTCCTGAGATGTGCACCATATCCCACATAGTGGCCTCACAAAAACGCTAATAGATCCCAATCCCACTTACCCTAATATAATTAACAAAATCAACCATTAATAGGCTACTTAAGGACCTCTCTTCTTAACCAAGAAAACATAAACCAAATGCTCTGATACTAATGTAATTGAAATGGCCTATGAACTTTGAGAACAACAAAATTAAGAGAATTAGAGATAACATTTTTGTGAGACCACTTTGAGAGCATAGAGGGTGAACTTAATTGTTGGTAGCAACATAAACATAGTACTTAATTAACTTGGCATGAACAATACTTTTGCAAGAGAGAGAGTTTAGAGAACATGACAACAATTAAGGACCGGATTTATATGGAGCCGGTTCCCCCTCCAATAGGCATTTGTATTATACATTCTTTCATCAAGAGAGACTTGGTACAATACAATCTTTGTGTTCCTTGTGACCTAGGTGATGCAATGAAGATGGAAAGCTTCATGCATCACGAACATGGCATAAACTAATTTGTGAAAAGCATTAACTATCCCAAGCCTCAATCCCAAGGCCTCAAACACCTTCGAAGGTGGAGAGAGCTAGTGGGGAATGAGGATAGGGAAGAGGAAGAAGAAACATTCATAAGAGAAAGAAATAATTCCTCACTTATCATCACTCTTCTTGCTAGCATACATAATAGCATAGCAATGAAGATGGAGAAGATGGCAAGCTTAAGCATTGAAGCATGGCTCTTGGTTGGATTTGCATTCCATAGCCAAGAGTGTTGGTGTTGGCTCTGAACTTCTCTACTTGCTTGGAGAAGGGGATGGAGCTCTTGCACTTTGCACTTCACACAATGAGAGTGTGTGTGGGAGAGTATACCCCCCCAAGCAATCCCCTTCTTGCTTTGGTCCACCCCCCCTTGTAGCTCATGCTTGAAGCTCATTGGACCCCTTCAGGCCTACACAATCACATGCAAGAGGCATATCAAGCAACAAGGGTAGCCTTGGAACAAGTGTCCCCCTTTCCCCTTTGAGAGAGGACTTGATAAATGCAAAAACAATTAATTAAATTAACTAATTTATCATTGGACCCCTTGGGAGGCCAACCAATAGATCATTGGACCCCTTGGGAGGCCAACCAATAGGCTTTAAGCACACAATGAGGGCAACATGGGTAGGGGCTTGACATGTGTCCTTGCTGCCTCTTGAGGCTTGGGCTTAACTTGTGTGTGTGTGTGTGTGTGTGTTCTCTCTCATCCCCCTTGCGTGTGTGTGTGTGTGTTCTCTCTCATCCCCCTTGCTTTAGGGCTCACCCCTCATGAGTACGGAGTATGTTAACTTTCGGAACACAAGCACCTTAGTCAGCAAGCACGACAAAGCACCTCAAGCTTGGGTAGTGTTCCCACAAGCACCTCAAGCTCCCTAATCGGCAAGCACGACAAGCACCTCAAGCATCTTAGTCAGCAAGCACGACAAGCACCTCAAGCTTGGACCAAGTTCCCACCTCAAGCACAACCCTAGCTTACCTAAGGTCAAAGGACTTTTAACACTAACCTTTGGAGGTCTTCAATGAAGCTAACCCTAAGGTCTTTAAGCTCCATTAGCTATTTGACAGACCATCTCTCATTTGGACCCCTTTACCATTGGCCCCGTGTTGAGATACATCTGTAAGCACATATCTATATTCTAACCCTTGTTCCCGTTTATTCCCCCACATTAAATGATTAGTTTAATATGAGAAAATCATTTGGGTTGGTTAGATATTAGATTTTATGACAACATGTAATGATATGCTGATGTTTTATTGATGCGACACCCAATTGTAAAGCCAGATCGTGCCGCCATTGTTACTGCACTTCTTTGAGGTGAGCACTGGCTAGATACAGCCCTCCACATATGGGCACTGCATAAAAGTATCTAGCTTCATCCTAAGTTGCTATAGAGCTAGGTTGCTATAGAGATGGTGATGATCTAAGGGCACCTCCCGGGTCTTTGTACACAATACACTACTCAAATTATTCTCTGCCCAGAGGAGGTAGAATAATATGCTCAAACAAGTCGCACCAACTCTGACCCATTGAGGACTTACTGCAGTTCTTGAGTTCCCTCCCTCAGTTGCACCCAATTAAATTGTGTGTGTGTGTGTGTGTGTGTGTGTGTGTGTGTGTGTGTGTGTGTGTGAGAGAGAGAGAGAGAGAGAGAGAGAGAGAGAGAGAGTCATGGATCAAGTACCCTTCACTATGGGCCTTGTTGCAATGCTCTACTTTAAGGCTTGTTTAGGCGAGGAGACCATCGGGCCTTCAATGAGTATGGGGCAAATGTGGTGTTGTGGATGGGCATCAGTTGCCCATTCCTAATCATGTTGCCCATTTTAAAGCTAGCCTACCCCACCTCCCTCCAGCACTAGGTGCATGTCATCATAGCTCTACTAGTGGCTATGGGTTGCCTACCTCTCATGCTACTATGCCTGCTCCACTCTCGCCACATGCCACCAAACACCATTTGCATTGATGCCTGCTTCTACCTGTTGCCCACCGTTGTTCTTTTACCTATTCTACTACAGATCCTTGATACCTCTGGTGCTACATATGCACCGGAAGGCCAGGGTAACACCTGCGTAGTGGTTCATGGGGAAGTTGCATGAGCTAAAAACATGGCGTCACTCCCAAGTTTTGAAGGAAGCATCGATTTCACTTAATAAACAGAAAATCTTATCATGTAACACAAAATCTTATCTTGTGTTTCTCAAGATAGGACTGAAAGAGGCGTTTCTCCATGTCTCTTGACTCTCGAGCTTACATAGATCATTGCAGTTCATCATTTTCTTGAGAGCATCGCTGCCACAGTGAGTGACCACTAGCTTATTTGCCAATAAAAATGTATGCATTTGTTTTTTTTAAAGCTGTTAGAAGCTTCGCTTCAGCTAGTTTTACAGGATTGCGCCCACTCACTCGCACCCACATATGTCAGGGGTTGAACCATAGTGGGTGCGCTTAGAGCCTCACCTGTACCACTACTAACTTGTTTGCCAATTAAAAATGTATGCATTTGTTAAAAAAAAACAAATGCATACATTTTTAATTGCCAAATAATTTAGTGAGTGCCCACTAACTTATTTGCCAATTAAAAATGTATCTATATCTATATTAAAAAGAGAGGGGTAACCCTCCACGTGGCTGCAAATCCTTGCAGCCATGGGAAGATGGCCCTTCCCCTCCCTTTCTACTAATGACCTCTAACCAATGTGGAGTAGCAATTTTGACAAAGTGCAGCATGACCTGGCTCCCCTTGCATTGTGTGACATGGCTGCATTGACCAGCGGGACACTCCCTCGAGGTGCGGGTTTCCATCGAGCTACCTTGAGGTACAGGTTACCATCAGGCTACGGGCCATGGTCTGTACTCAATCCTCCTCCCATCTCTTCTGCTCTTTGCATCTCAAGCGCTCCTTCCACTCCAAACATACTGCGGAAGCCCTCAAGCTTATACGGGCCATGGTCTGTATTTACCTCTTCTGTTCTTTGCATGATCTCAAGCCCTCTTATTCTTTGCATGATCAGACACTATTGACTACTACATGTGCAAGTTGGGAGTCAGGATCATAAGAGATGCTTGCAGTGAGGCACCGAAGCAACAATCGACGTATGTGCTCGCTCGCGCATGCACGCTCACATACACACACATAGAGGCCATGCTACCAGGTGCCTTCGACATGAACAAGCACATGGCTCAAATAATGCTTCGGTCATGGACGATAAACAACATGTGCATGCGTGTTGTACCTACTACTATCTTTCATCCTCAAGCTTTCATCATTCTTGGATCGCCTCATGGACTACCATAATAAGATGCAGGGCCGTGGGAGCATTTTTGCCAGCTGAGCCACTGGCCTTCAGATGTGTGCGAGGGCCACTTTGTGATGCATCAACACCGAGCCTTGAGATGTTGATCGTGCCCAGCCACTTTGCGCCCTCGAGCCAACATGAACCTCAGAGCCAACATGAATGAGGCATGAACTACCTACACGGGTGGAGGGGCTGGGGCTGTTTAAACAGATCCTCTCTAAGCTCCTAGGCTCCTTCCACTCCAAACGTACTTGGAAGCCTCCAATATTTCATCGCCCACCCCACCCAGCTGCATCTCATATCTCACCTTATGTCTGATAAACCCGGCCCCCTATGTTGCTGATGCAACTAGCCGCCACATCCTAACACTCGCAAGCATTAACCACTTTGAATTTCTACTTTGAGAGAGAGAGAGGGGGGGGGGGGGGGGGGGGGGGACACACATCCTCTAGATGACCCTGCATGTGTTATTGTCGGCCTCTTGAACTCTTGCAGATGTCAGTTATGTTGCCAAATGCATGATGACGACGAGAAAGTTGGAAGTCTCCATCATGGCATTCAAGTCTACATCTGCATGATGAGTAGAGGATGGTCCTCTTCTCGGGGACTACCTGCAATAAGGCTAGCTCAACAGGGGATGCCCCTTTGTAGAAAAAGAATTGGACGAGAGAAACTACAATCTGCATACAGAGGAGGTGGACGTGGCCCGTGGTCCGAGGGAGCTCGATGAGGTTGGGTGTAGAGGCTGAAGGAAACAACAACCACAAGCACATTTGTGCAAGTTGTGCGGCATCAAGGGCAAGTCAAGCCTACTACACAGCTCTGCAAAACAACATTGAGAAGGAAGGGGGAGGGGGGACTAGAAGAGAAGGAGAGGTAAAGGAATCTTCTCTAATAATTACTATGCTCTCTCAAAGTTTGCAGGATGCAAGAGGTAAGAGGGAGGAGAGGATGGCGGGGGTGGAGGTGCAAGAGCTGTAGATGTCCATACATAAAGTGAGAGGAAGGGGCATATTCCCAGGTTTTGAAGTGTTTGTATTCAAGGACCTCCAGTAGGAAGTGCAAATATGTGCCAAGGATGAATCCCCGATGTATAAAGGATGCCTTCCACTTATGATCCTCTGCCATCACCTTCCAGTGCAATACACATGCATTGCAAGCGTGACAAGAATCTAATAGCATGGTGTCATAGATTTTGTACATTTTGATCAGCAACTTGGCTATACGCAAAGAAGGAGCTTGCAACTCATGTGAGAGTAGGTGTGACCCATTTTGAAAAAAACAATTGAGAGAAGAATCTTCACATGATTCCCTTAGCAAGCCCGATGAAGTTGAAGGAGGGGAATGACGACGTGGCAGGTAGACTAGGTGTCTCGGCCGTGAGCATGCGATAGGCAGATGAGGCTCCCTCTTATTTTATTATTATATAGGTTAGGTTTAAAGAGTAGCATAACAATCTTAACGGCGTGGTTACGGGAGGCTAACGTTGGGGGACCCAAGCTCGACTCTGCCTACTTGCTTCTAGAGGAGGCCCATTGGTAGCTCCTCGCAATTCGATCGTTGCCTTGCCAAAACTCGAGCCTTCTCTCTCCGACATAGCGCACTCGAGCGCTCTCTCTCCCACACAACACATGGAGAGGAGCTTTTGAGCGGGCAATTTTTGTCATAAAATCTAATATCTAACCAACCCAAATGCTTTTCTCATATTAAACTTATCATTTAATGTGTGAGAATAAACGGGAACAAGGGTTAGAATATAGACATGTGCTTATGGATCTATCTCAACACGGGGCCAAGGTTAAAGGGGTCCAAATGAGAGACGGTCTGTTAAAGAGCAATGCTACCTAGTGGAGCTTAAATACCTTAGGGTTAGCTTCATTAAAGACCTCCAAAAGTATGGGGACATCATGTATATACTAACATAATATGGTGGAGGTAGTAACCCTTTACACGTGTCTCTATGTGCAAGATGAAGGCTAAATGCCAAAAGTGAAAGAAGCATGCGATAAAGAGAGAGAGAGAGAGAGAGGCCGCTGAAGGCGGCCGGCCGTACTCGTGCATTTGCTAAAAGATAACCTAACCTCGCCTGTCAAGGGTAGTTGGCCTAGTGGTAAAGGTGAGGGGCTCTAAGTGCACCCACTATGGTTCAACCTCTGAGACATGTGGGTGTGAGTGAGTGAACGCAATCCCGTAAAACTAGTCCAATCGAAGCTTTGAAAAGCTAAAAAAACAAGTGATAACATCACAAGGCCTGCCAATGAAAAGGGCACATCAGTTCTCCATCAATATTAGCTACCTTTATAAAAGAAAATTCCAAGCCAGCTTTCTCTCTCATCCTCGATGGACAATCAAACTAGAGACTACTCAGATGATAAAGCAACACATCGGCTTGTGTTTGGATGAATCATTTCCGATGAGAAAAATCATATTTGTTTAATGTTCTCTATTGGGGTTTGTAGAGTTTCATATCAAGTATCATGTTGGGAGCATGTATAATTCAATGTGTTGCACTATGCTTCATTGAAAACCAAGTCTTTTGCATGATGAGTTTTTAGGTCTGTTTTGCAAGTTCGTGCATGGGTAGACCATATTAACCAACTGATGCCTCTCATTCACAAGTTGCCTTACTCAACCTACTAGATTTCCATCTTTAAAAAATTCCTTGTCTGTAGGTCACTTTCCAATGAGGAGCTCTAGCAAGATCACCCCAAATGAGGTGTCCCCTTTGAAAGTGCACTAAAGCTTTTGTAGTGATGTGGAGTGTGGAGGCACATAGTGACCTCCCGTGCCAATGTGCTGTGATCACATTCAAGTGAGTTTCCAATGCACTTATTGGTCCTTCCATGCCAAAATCAAGATTTTTATCTCAAGGTTATCTTCCAACACATTGGCACAAGGGTTCACCGGGAGAGGTCCAAAAATCCTATGGTTCTTAGATGCATTACAATCTCGAGATGGGAGAGGTCCAAAAATCCTACGGTTCTAAGAGCCCCGTACCGCCATACTGATGCCCTTGTATTGCAACATCCTTGCTTAAAAGTGAGACCACATCTAGAAAGATTTGCCACTGCTCAGGGAAATGTAGTCTCGACTTATAACTGAGACGAAAACAAATTATCCCCCCCCCCCCCCCCCCCCCCCCCCCCCCCCCGCCCCCAAATGGAACAAGTAATGGTATAAAGTGGCTATGCTATTCCCTCTAAAAGACTCGTGAATCAAATTCAATTATTTCCCTTGTATTAAGGAAGGCATTGCCAACATCACCGGTTTTCATAACTTGTAAGCAACTTGAAAGGCAACATTGTTCACACTGCAATTAATTGATCTCCCGAAGAACTTTGTCATTTCATGTTCAAAGTAGCCAAAAGGCAAGTTGGAGACCGCAGGCACATGAGGTCACTTTTTACATTGTGGAAGTGTCAATGGCGAGGTGGACCCAACACGAAGAATTCATTGGAAACAAAGAATTTTCAACACAGCGACTATCATTAAAATCAAGAAGATAATATAGCTTATTCAAAAAAGACCTTACAATTGCCTAGCACTACCTTGAGTGTGCAAATTAAGTTAAGCATAAGCAACAAGCTCACATTGCTTTTGGAATATAGAAAAGAAAAGTTGTTCATAGAAGAGATGCGATAGCTCGACGGGAAGGAAAAATATTCTTTTCAGTTTCACATCCTCCCCAACAGAATCATGAATTATGAGTGTTACATATGTAGATGGCAATTACATAATTTGCCCTTTGAAGGGCCATTTGAAGGCCTAATGCTATTCTGAAATAATAAAAAAACTGAGTCGCCCCTTCCTTTCTCTTCGAAGATCCCAATTAGTTGTGCATGAGTGTAGCCCAGTTGTAAGAATAACATCAGACAGACGAACATGCGCTTTCAGGACACTAGATCATATATGATTCCATGGGACCACAAGTATTCATAGGTTGCAGCAGTATCAACATCAAGTTGAAAAAGCGGATTGCCTATCTGCAAGCAAAACATCAAGAACAACTTAAGAACCAGCTAAAAGTAAGCATAATTCAACTCCTGAAAGAGCTCACTAAATGCATTTTTTTGGAGGTCCTCACAGTTATTCCCTTCAGGTTAAACTTGTACCCATTAGAGCCTTTGTATGCCAGCACGACCAATGCAAGTTGGGGAACATAATGACCTGCATTTCAACAGGAGACTCAAAAAGTGAGTACAAAGAAATTGTTGCTTACAGAAAATTGGTTGGCCAGAATGTGATTCACCTGCGCAACTCTCTCCAGCGATATAAAAATCAGTGTTCTTGTACTCTGGGAAGAGATCGAGCCACCCAAGAAGAAATGCTAATAAGTCTTGAGCTGCTTCCAGAAGTAATCAGCTTATAAGCGATTTAGATGGCTTGAATGAAAAGTTAAACATAATTGAGGCCCAAAATGATGGAAAAAACACCAGTTTCTTTATCTCCAAAAGATGAATAATCTGTGCTTGTATTTGAGTAGGACCATCCAACTCCAGCAGGGGATTCCAAAAATATGATATTTGACACTATTATAATAGCTCATGAGAGGTGGCCAATGATTATCACATACCAATTATTGACTTGTTCTTATTCTAATTGAAAGCCAAACTTTACCTTTGTTCCAAGAATAGTAATTTATTCGCAGACCTCTTCCATCAGTTTGAGGGAAGAAAGGTCCTAGTTCTGTGAATGTGCCCCCTCCAATGGAGGAACATCCTGGACATAAAATGAACACGTTTTGTGAGCTGATGAAAATAGTGTTAATGTCAGAGTTCCAAACATTAATCTTGTGAGATTTGGCGAAAGTGATGTACAGACTGGCATGAACGTGACTGTGGGAACTAGCAGAGGGGCAACTTAGGGGCAATGTGCTTCAAAAACACAATTTGGCTTTGTTGGGCAGAGGAAAAGGTGCACTGTAGGGAGCTGAAGGTAGTGGGTGGAGCTCAAGCTAATGGTACGGCGTTCTAGACTTATTGTTAGGAACGTCATGGAGTCTGGACCCGAGATAAGAGGGAAATTGCAAGAGCCTATTGCAAGGGGGCATGTACAAGTTTGCAGCAGCTCTATGAGGGAGCACAAGGGCATCACAGTGGCGCACACGACAAAGGAGAACAAAACATGAGGAAGGCAGTAAAGGAGAATGGACTGGAAGAGTTGGATGCACATAGGGCTCGTGCTCGACATAGGAGATATTGGGCAGCGGACTATGGCGTAGGGTTGCAAACTGAGTAGATGTCGTGGACCAGTACGACATGGTGGGTGCAGAGGTGTGGGGGGGGACAATGTGGAGCTCGAGGATGGCAGCACCAAGGGAAAGTTGCAACGCATGGCTAGACAAAGCATATGGACACTGGGCAAGCTTTGGCACAGACAGTAGATTAGGCTGGACTGCCGAGGCGAAGTCATTGGCAATAGATTGTCTCCCTGGGACTCTCCAGCGCCATCATTTGGCTCGTTTTTGCCATCCCACATAGCTCCCCAAATTCACGGTGGCTCATGTATATCTCCTACCTTTGGTTGCAACAGGTGGAATCTCTCTCTCTCCGTGCGATTGTGCGACCTCTGTTTCCCACAACATGCAGATGCGCATGCCCTCAGTACAGACCAGCCAGCGTAGCACCTCTCTAGACATGCTCTTACACCCTCCCCTTATATGTGCAACCTACTCCCACTATTGCCTTCGAACTTGCCTTGAAAGCCAGTCATGCCCCTCTCTATGATTGCAACAATCTGCCTTGTTGAACCGCTGGAGACAAACGAGAGAGAGAGAGAGAGAGAGAGAGAGAGAGAGAGAGAGAGAGAGAGAGAGAGAGAGAGAGAGAGAGAGACTGCGGGTTACCTCTGAAATGATCCCCTAAAGAGAAAGTCAGAGAAGGGACTATCTTTGCACCAGTCCATATCCTCTTCTGCTCCTTTCGTCTCCTGTAGCTAAATGCCCCACCTGCGCCGCAAAAGAAACACTTTCCTCACTCTTGCATGCTTCCATGCAGCTTCCGAAGCCACTTGCTCTGGAGTCTGCACGCCTCTACCTGCCAGGTACTGCCATAACCAATTCGCTCTTGCCTGTCGTAACCAGGGTTGTCACGCCAACTACAAGCTAATGGGGTATCTTTCTGGGTACCCCTATAATAAAGGCCCCCAAAAAGTTGTATCCCACGTACCTCCCTCCACGGAGTAATCACCCCACTTCCAATCTTTAACGCTTGCATTCAATGTACATCTGCTTACGAGCGGAGTCTCTGATTTTCAATAGTGTGTCATTGCTATCATTTCCATAACCACTGACCTCCTACTCTTAGAAATGAGTACCAATCATCCAAATGAGTGTCCACTATCTTATTTCAACCAATCAGCATTTTAAGCCTAGCAAAAAATGCTTGAAAAATATAACTTAATTTTTTTTTCTATTTTAGTCACAAAAAAGAGAATGCATCTCTATTGCCTTTGCCCTTTGGGCAGGCCAAAAAAGAACCTCGTCTTCATCTTCATTAGCAAAAAGGGGAGGCGGGAAGGGCAAAAAACGACACGCCTAGAATTGCCCCCAAAAGGAGTGCATACGAGGCTGGAAAGTTGAAACACAGCTATGGCAGCCATTTTCAAGAGCAGAAGCAGGTTGGTTACCTCTGTCTGTTTCTAACGAGTTCAAAAGGTAAACTGGACTGTGTTAAACCAAAGTCGTGCCTCTTCAGTGAATGGCTCGGGAGCTTGCTCAAGACTTACAACTCCTGCGCGCCGCTTGCAAGAGCTACGAGATTTTGCGGCTCACTAGCTGCCACAGAAAATAGAGGTTCATTTCTCCACCTAAATGCACACCTTCGCTGAACATGGCATCGTGCGTGCATCTCTCTCTCTCTCACACACACACACACACACTCACACTCACACCTACACTCACACTCACATCGCATTCTTGTTGTGTACACTTTACAACGTGGTTGCAAGTTGATTAAAGAGGCTAAGGATTCCGTTGTCTAAGCATGTTACCTCCCTGCCATACCGTCCTTTTGACTTTTTTGATTGAAGAAAGAACTGTTCAGAATTTCTTTAGTCGGCAGGCAGTGAATGGACACACATACTCCACATCACAATACGTCTTGATTCTTTTTTTCAAAGTGTAAAAATCTCCCTTGGAGGTGGAGCTATATCTCTCTTGGCGATAGAACTATAGCGGGGGAAATGGATTTTGAGATGGGGTCAAGGATGTGCCTACCACCATGAACGTTGGATGAAGTAAACTCCTCCGCGTTTGGTGTTTGCTCTCTCTCTCTCTCTCTCTCTCTCTCTCTCTCTCTCTTTCCTTCCCCCCCCCAAAAAAAAGCTATTATTTTGTTACTTGTTGTATTTTTTGGCATTATTTTTTGAGAAAAACTCTTGGCTGAGGGTGTTCAAGAAAATATGAGCCTCCATTTCATCTATTTAATATTAAGAAGGTTGGAAAGTCTTTAGGGCTAAACTTCACCACCTACTCTGTGTGTGTGTGTGTGTGTGCGCGTGCGCAAAAGGTTTTACGGAAACACTGGACCATAGTTTTTTTTGGTTCTAGAATGGTGAATTTATGATCCTTCCATATCTTTATGTTGTTTGTGTATGATATGATTATGCCTAATTACCATGCATCACTAGTTTGTCGGATGCTTCTCCATGATGTAAGGACAAGGGTCCTAGGGAGTGGTTGTGCTCCCCTCTTACCTTTTTCCTCATAGTAGTATCAGAGCCCATCATCTTCCTTTTCCGACATAGAAGTAGCGGTTGGAGGCAAAACAAGGCCCTTGGTGCCATTTTGGAGCACCTTAGCCCGTGCATGTAGCACCTCCGACCAAAGCTACGCGGAACAGGAACGGCGACGAGATCCTCGCCGAACGAGGGAACGGGGAGGGGTCCGGAACGGGAGGCATAAAAACACCCAAATAATGCAATTTTAAGCTCTGTGTGATTGAATAGAAGTAGTAAGAGTCCTTCATTGACAAAACACTTGATTTGAAGACCATTCAGCCTTACTATGGCATACATGTGTCGTCTAGACTTGAGAGCTTGAGAGGGGAGAGAGAGAAGGGGGGGGAGAGAGAGCTTGAAAGTTGAGAGGGAGAGAGCTTGAGAGAGAGAGGGAGAGCTTTTAGCCTTGTAGAGTCTAGAGTTGAAAGCTTGAAAGAGGCTAGAGCTTGAGAGTCGAGATTCGAGAGGGTAGAGCTTGAGCTTTGGCCCTTGAAAGCTTGTGTGCATTGTGAAGGTAAGGGGTGGAGGAAGGGACATTTAATAAGGGGAAGGCTCACGAGATAAATCACCCAAATCTGAAAATCGAGCCGTTCCTGTATCAAATGTCTTTGAGGAATGTCTGGCCGTTCTGGGCCATTCCGAGCCATGTACCCCCCCCTTGGAATGTCGTTCCGGCGTTTCCTGTCCATGGGGTGGCGTTCCCCGGTAACTATGCCTCCTACACACCAAAAGCTCATTGGTTGACCATCACGAAATTGTGAATTTTGTTCACAAGTTGTCAAATTCTTCAAGCTACTTTTTTTTGTTACGTGTAATAGAAGTGATTGACGGTGAATGCTCAGGATGAGTGCTCAATGCGTACTCCAGGTTACTTTTACTTCACGAGAGAAATGTGCAATAAACTAGAGAGAAGAGAGAATGATACTCTGAGTGAAGGTTTTGTGAGTAAGGAGAGAGAGAGAGAGGACTAACACCAAATGGCCCCTAGGATAGCATCCTCATGTTGGAGAGGAGAGATGAAAAAGTCTTCCTTGTCGACATAGCTTTGGAGATGAAGCTTCAACTTCCCAATTAAGGGAGTAACGGAGGCTTGTTGTCCCTTGAAAGCGGTGTCGGCCGTTACAGTATCTCCCCTACAAGGCCCCCCCCTCTCTTGGTGTTTGCTTTAGATTGCACAAATGCTGATACAATGGTTCTAGATGATGGGAACTTGTGACAGATGCATGGATCTACGAGGCTAAGGGCTGAAAATTGAAAACGCTAATGATGAGGTTTGGATCTGCAAACGTGTCGAGGTTATGGCAGAAATCTAAAGGCTGATCCATTGTGGTAAAAACGCTAGGGGTGAGATCTGCTACTAGTGCTAACGTTGGGGATGTGCAATTGCAAGGGTGCTGGCGATGATGATGGTAAATATGTTGGCTGAATCTGTTTCAGACTTGGGCACCCAAGTCGGGAATCTGACATGACACACAAGAGAATCACTTAAATTATTCACAACTTTAAGAATAGAGTCGAAATGGCCCGGTGTAGTTTCGTGCCCAGAGGTATTGGCCCCAAAATTTGGCGCCCCTTTCGGTATTTATTTTTATATTAATGCTTGAGCAAAGTACAGCTCCCGCGGGCCCTCTACTCTCAGACTCTGCGTCCAGATGCTCTGAAGAGTGAGGGGCCTTGGGTTCTTTTTAAAGGCGATTGGCCTCAAAAGCAGTTACATGAAAAAGCTTCTAACTCAAAAGCAACTGGCCCAAAATTTGTCCCAAAAAGTAGTAAGCGCAAAAGGCGAAAACCCGTACTGTCTGCCACGCCAGCATGTCAATGCTAATTCCAGGTGTTCCGTACGGTTTTGCCACGTCATCAGTTGACTCGAGATTGCCACGTCATCAGTTTGTGACATACCTCCCTCTTGAAAGAATTGTAATCATCCTCGATTATGCCTGTAAATTTAGACATAAGCCATAAACCAATTCAATAGACATTGACTCTTAAGTATCGATGCACTAGACGAGACAAATCCAGCACTTGTACAAAGACGATAGTCACATCACATCACATCACATTCAAATCATAACACATAGAGTCTAGGACCATGATTCCTGGCAACATATGTAACAAACTGGGACACTCCAAGTCAAGGTTTTACCGGGACACAGCAGAGACTCACTTCAAAACAGTTCATAGTTCACAATTTATTCGACACGGCCCGACGGAGTTCCGTGCCTAGAGATATTGGCCCCAGAGACTGGTGCCCCTTTCGGTATTTCTTTTTATATTAATCGTCGAGCAAGGTACAACTCTCGCGGGTGCTCTCTCTCAGACTGTGCGTCCAGATGCGCTGCAGAGGAGCCTCCTTGGGTTTTCTTTAAAGGTTACAAGGGATGCCCAAAAGCAGAGCCCCAAAAGCTTTTACTTTTAAAACCACCTTAAAATAAAGCAACTGGACAAAAAGCTTCTCAATTTGGCTAGCGTAGAATTCTCTTGCGCAAAAAGCAGTATTCCGTACAGCCTTGTCTGCAAATCACGGAATTTCGTACTCTCCAGACCATGTCAGCTTGTTAGCGGAAATTGCGTTGCAAAATCCGGAAGGTCGTTTAGCATGCCATGTCAGCAGTGCGGAAATTTCTGCCACGTCGGCATTTCAGCAGTGTGTCCGGGTTTGCTGCCACTTTGGTGTTTGGGCATGCCACGTCACCAGTTTGTGACATACCCCCCTCTTGAAAGCATTGTAATCGCCCTCGATTACGCCTGTAAAACAGACAGAGGCCATAAACTGTCTTAGCAGACATTGACTATCAGTACCGACGCACTAGGAACAACACATCTAGCACATGTACCAATCGACAATCACATCACTTGACATCACATGACATCACATCACAAATCACATTCAAAAATTCATTCGGATCTCAGACCATGATTAATCGGCAACGTATTTAGCAATCGCATCTAGATGCACTCGAGATCTCATAGATGTCCGATTAACTAATCCTTATTGCAATCACGTCCATCGAGATCGTTCAAACCGAAATGCTGCAATCATTTCATCTATCAGTTCCTGCACTTAAACAAGTCACGAACAAGTCTGTATCATGTTCGAGAATTCCAGTTCATAAAGTCATACAGTAGAATACTGTCAGCTCACAATATCCCTGAAACTCAAAAGAGACATCAGTGACTTTAGTATCAAAATCGAGGCAATCTGTTGAGAAAGGAGCGGAGCGACTCCCCTCTTGTGCATACTCGTTGCACCAGATTCGGCCCAAGCTGAGTTCGGGGTTCCATTTAGAATAGACTATGCTAATCCAGATGCTTTAAGGTAAAGATTCACAATCTGAGGAGTATCTGCGAGGTCCTCCTCCTCCATTCACTTCGCATCCATTGCGGAGTAGGTCTTGAATTTAACCAAGAACTGTCTTATCGCTTTACCTTCTATCTTTCTATGCCAATATCTGTTGTGGAACGAGTATCTGAAACCGGCGTGTTCAATCCAAAAAGGGCGGTAGACTTTACTTCAAACCTTGATTTAGCTTTCACCCATTATTAGTCGTCTATTCTACCTGTACTTTCAAGACTCAACAAAGGGGAGAGGGATACAGGCTGCTAGATTGCATCTGTATGAGTAGACCGACACCAGATTGGCCCCTAACTTAGGCGCCCCTTTCAGTATTTCTTTATTATTTAAAAGAGGGAATAAACGCTGTGGTTCCCTACAAGCTGCCCCGCACAAGCTTGGCTGAATTTCAACTGTTCCGGCCCAATTTCGGCAGCATAACTGTCCTAGGATCCTTCACAGTCAGTATTCCCATGCATTGAATGACCTTCCCGACGCATACGGGCACTTTGCAAAACCTGGCGAGAATCTGCAGCACGCTGAATTCTCTGTTTTCAGCCCCGAAAATGCGCCAGATCATTTGTACAGCGGTCCCCTCGCGTCCCCAAACCTCTTGGGGGTATTAGGGACCGTTTAGGGCCAAAACCCTAAACCTGCAAAAATACACAGCAGGCTGTAAGTTACTGTTTCGGGCTCCGTTTCGCGTGCCGGTCGCATCCGTAGCAAGTCCTCGAGCTCCCGCACGTGTAGGGCTACTTGCCCTTTAATCGGACGAGATTTTTGGCGTGAAACCTCTCCGAATTCACTTGTACCTGCGGGGGAT
This sequence comes from Adiantum capillus-veneris, assembly GCF_014529385.1. Lineage (NCBI taxonomy): Eukaryota > Viridiplantae > Streptophyta > Polypodiopsida > Polypodiales > Pteridaceae > Adiantum > Adiantum capillus-veneris. The sequence continues at coordinate 134,570,972 of NC_140949.1, read as the reverse complement.
TAGCCGCTAGCTAATCCAGTACCTGTGCAAGAGGCTCTTGCCTTGGCAATCGCGCATGAATCCACACAACTGTACATTGGTCAAATGAAAAGCCCACTAGAGGGGCATAACATACTGCCATAGGGGAGAGAGAGGGCAGTGCGCAGCATGCAGGGCATCACTCCTGGCACCGCACTGTACATAGGAGGGAAAGCAAGCACTCCATAGCTCTTAACCTGTGGACAGGAAACTTGAAAATGAGCTCACAGTTGAAAATCACGTTTTTGCCTTCTCTATAAGTAGTAAACTAGCCTCAGAGTGCCAAGTGTCACTCATTTGTGCATTTTTCCGCTTTAGACCCTCGAGTCAAAAATTATCTCACTTGCAGCCTCTGTTGACTTGGCCACAGAGTAACAAAATTATCCCCATGTCAAACTGCACGTAATGACGCGACGACATTTTCAGGTCCCAAAATAGCAGTTCCCTAAATTTTAGGATTTGCTGCCATTGTATCTTTCTAGGTCATCTGACCCTCTTTGTACACGGCAGCCACACCCAGAACTGAAATGTAGCCTCTGTAACAAAGGATTCCAGTTTGGCTAGTCAATGACCCCACTTGGCTAACCATAGTCCTTGTCCAACCTTAGTGCTCTCTTGCCCTCAGGCCTGGACTCCCTCTGGATAGTTCCACACTAGCTATGCAATGCAGGGCAGTTAGATTTCCCGAGGGGTGTTTCCAAAAAGTGAAAGTAAATAAATAATAAGAAAGAAATCAACAAAAAGGATAGATAGTAGTCACACGCTGGTGACATACCCCCCTCTTTAAATCTCAAACGTCCTCGTTTGCATCTATGTCGTACATACTCATAGTCAACATTGATGTATTCAACACCTGTCGACACATGTACGACACATACATACTTGCTCCATTTATGGTTGAAAATGAAAACGCTGCTACAAGTGAAAACCGCTAGCAAAAACGCTAGGCTGTCTGGGAAGTTCCGGCGATGGCAAACTGGGAAACGCTAGGGGGTCTGGTACTGCTGCTAGCGATATGCAAACGCCAGGGCTTGGAGGATTGTTGGCGATGATGCAAGCTGAAAACGCCAAGGGCTAGAGGGAGATGGTGATGGAGACCAAAAACGCTAGGGGTACTGTTGGGGTTCTGCTGAGAAGGTGCTTGTTGAGCATGTGCTCCTCTTGCCTCTTCTGCCAGAAAGTGCTAACTTGGGTTTGCTTATATATTAACTTAGCAAAATTGCCCTACTTACTTTTGTTGGGAAGTCACTTAAAAATAATATGTGAAAAATACCAAAAATAGGAAAAATAGGCTAAATGCACTAGAAAATTCCCTTGGCTGAATCTGATGGATTCTGAAGGGAATACCGATGATCATGCTGTGTGCAACCAGAGGATATGCATCTATGCTAAGTGACTGGCATGCATGGTCTACGAATACTCACAAAAGTGCCAGATCATTGCTAATCTAGACTGACTGGACTGACTGAACCTTGGTCATGTCCACGGACACATAGGGTTGGATGTGTCACGTGACATCCCGTCCTTTTCAAAGTGAGGTATTGGTACCGAACTGTGTGGCGTCGAGGGAGATCGCCAATATCATCCGGAATCTTGGAAGGGACTCTTCGTCGGCCCACTCTGATGTGTGGGTCGTGCGGTACTTGAACTTCATAAAGGTCTGCAACGCTTGCTTCTTTGGGCCGCGCCGAAAGTGACACAAAGTCTTCTGTGGCTCCTTCGATGCTTCAACTTCGTCTAGAGTTGTGCTTCTTTCTTCTTCAAGAATCTCCATGGCTGAAGATTCCTGAAACCATTTCCAACACAAAACCATGAACATACCCATTCCATGTAAAGGGAGTGGAAAAAATCTTGTCTTCTCTAAAGACTGTGCATGCAATGTAAATGAACGAATAGACCGAATGCCAAACCGTTCACCACATACACGCAAACAATGAGATCGAATCTTTCTCTTATGATCTAGAGCAATCAATTGTGGCAATTCCCAACGGAAATGCCCATGCTCGGTGCTCATACTTTCATGTGCTCTTTCGGAAACTGTGTCATGCCAAGGAAGAGACACGGAATGTGACTTCCTTACATATATACTTTCCAGCTTTTCATGAAAAATCCGTATACATTTGTGCTCATCCATGAGAGAAACGTGTTCAACATACAATATGTCATGCCTAGGAAAAGGGATCACATAACGATATTGACTAAAATACAGGAAACGATCACGAATGAAACATTCGAACAATGCGTGCGTATCAATCATGCGAACACATAATACTTCCTATAAGGGTTCTTTGGACCTAGGCTCAAGAGCCAAGATCGGTTCTTCCTGAATGATTGAATCGTCCTGTGGGGGTTCTTTGGACCTCGACTCGAAAGCCAAGATCGGTTCTTCGTGATTGATCGAGTCTACAACGAGGTTAGCTTCGCTAGAAAAAGCATCCACTAACACATGAGCCTTGTGAACAATCACATCATCTTCATGCAAATCATCATGCTTGTGAGAAATCACATCTTGATCATGCAAATCATCATGCTTGTCATTGTCATTCAAATCATTATGCAAATCATTGGCATCCAAATCATCATGCTTATCATTGTGTCATTCAAATCATCATGCAAGTCATTGTCAATCAAATCATCATCATGCTTCACACAATCATGCAAATCCTGTGTATCATGCTTTGGAGAAGAAGAGACTGAGAGAGTCTCCTTTTCTCGAATCCTTCCAATCTTGTCCTGCATATTAGCAATGAGAGATGGAGAATGAGCAATGTCCTCTCCATGAATGACAATAGGAAAATCACTGTTGGCATTGAGAGTTATAGTGTTAGCCGCAAATTTCATGAGAGCGTCATTATCACGAAACCATCGAATGCCCAAAATCATATCACATCTTGAGAGAGAAGAAACAACAAATCTTCTAGTGAAGGCAGTTTGTTGAATTGCAAACAACACATCAAGGCACTCCTCCGTGATGAGAGCGTCCATACCGGGACGAAAGCCAGAGACCTCGATAGGAGATCTCGGACTAACTTCGAGGCGGACTCTCTCAACAAGAGAGGAACTGATCACATCATGCATACTACCTGGGTCAAACAATATGACAAAACGCTGTCCCGACGTACGACCATAACATTTAATGAGAGAATCATCAATGGGAGGGTCAGGAGAAACTTGGGGCACACTCGTGTTATCATTAATTGCATTGACAGAGGAAGTGGGTTTTATGGATTCTTTAGATTCACTCAATTCAAGCTTAGGACATGTTCTTTTTATGTGACCCTTAATGTGACAATGAAAACAACGACCTTCCTTAGAATAAGTGCTTTGCTCTTCCGACGTGATGTATCCTCCTACAATTCCTTGTGCTACCTTTTCATCTGGAGTAAGCTTAGGTTTAGCAATTGTGTTAGCCTTATCCTTAGATTCATTGGAAGAATTATTTTCTGAGGACTGTTGGAAGATTGGTTAGAAGAGTTACCATTCTTACCATTCTTACCGTTCTGAAGGTTATGAGAAGTCTGCGAGGTACTTGTGGAAGTCTTGTTCTCCTTAGGCTTTCCCTTGTTGTGCTTCATCTCCTATGCGAGAGCAATCGCTACCGCCTTGTTGATATCGATTGGATCGAGCACCTCGACATCGTACTTAATATACTCGCCCAATCCAAAAAGGAATGCCTCTTTGCGTTCATCATCCGACTTGCGTAATTGGGTACCTAACTGCAAAACACGATCAGAAAAAGACATAACCGGCATACCATTCTGCTTGAGAGAGCGCCAATCGTCTTTCAATCGTGCAAGGTACTGAGGTGGCATAAACCGCGCCTTGAACTTGTCTTGGAAATCAGCCCAATTGAAGGAAAGGGGCGTGAATCTGTCGGCTTCCTCTAGGTGCGTGGCTAGCTGTGCCTCTTGCCACGCGTGGTACCAATTTTTTTAGTTGTCGCAAAATAGGCATTAAATTGATGCAACCAAGAATGAATAACTGTAGCATCCATCTTACCGTTATACTTATTGAAAGTCAATTTCTCTGTGATTGGATGGTTGGAATCCGCATCGTGGCTTGCACCACTTGAGGAACTCCCACGATCTTTGGGTGGTTCGGTTTTCGAGGCTAGCGCTTGTCGAAGCAATTATTGAGTGCGTAGCTCTCTTTGAACTCACGCTCGGTCTCCAAAGCAAATCTTTGAGCCGCCTCGTCTGCCTTTCTTTGTTGTTTTCGTTCTTTGCGTGCGTCGCGCTCGCGTTCTAAAGCAAGGCGATTGTCTTCTTGTTGCGCGGCAAGTCTTGCGTTTCTTTCATCGCGCTCACGGTCCTGAGCAAGGCGATTTGCTTCTTGTCTATCCATCATGGCCATCATCTGCTTGACCATTGCCTCCATAGGGTTTGGTACACTTGGTGGCGTAGATGGCGAAGGGGGAGGGTTGAAAAAATCTCCTGGTGGGGAAAAGTCTTTGTCGCCTCTCTCATGCTCATCACCTGTATGCGAAGTATCCATTCCGCTTCGGGTGACGACCATGCACTATGATCTTTGGTTCTTACGAGGAACTTGGGTTCTTGAGGGTCTTGGGTTCTTGGGTTCTTGAGGGTCTTGAGGTCCTTGAGGTTTTCTTTCGCTTGCAAACCGCGTTTGAGAAGGATCTTCTCTTCACCCGAGTTCTACTCCTTTCTGCGGGCGCACCCCTTGGCGGCCTTGCGCTCACACCAAGGTTGCTTTTTCCCACCTCACGTTGATTGGCCGGCCGCTAAGTGCACGGTCCGCTCTTAATGAGTGAAAAGAGACACAAGGGGAGGCTGGACAATCCCTTCTTTCTTGGGATTCCTATAATCTTCAACAAAACACGATTAGGAATTGACACGCCCAAGCGAACTTGGGTTTGTGTGACCTCAACAAGCAAAAAAAAATTCTTGTGGTTCTTTCCTTGAGTGATACAGAACACTACCAAAGCTCTGATACCAATGTTAGGTGCAGCGGAATGATTGTTTGCGCTTTGCTCAAGACGAATGCTCCGAACTGTGCTCAAGGTTCCTTTTTTGTTCTTATGGAAGGGAGAGCCTTCCGTTCTTAATGGAAAGTGCTATGATCACAAACAAAGTTAATGGACACTGTGCGTGCAAGTGTATGAGACTAAGAGATAGAGAGAAGAGAGATACGACACCAGAGACGTTGTAAAACCCTCCTCCGAAGGCCCCACTCTCGTCAGCGAGAGTGGTCTACTATTGATTGCACAAAGTGGTACAATGACGATGCAATGGACTGATGCAATCTGGGACTATGTCGATGAGGACGACGGTGATGAAATCTGTGGTCTTCTATCTGCTAATCTTTGGGCTGTTTTGGGTGGCTGAAAATGACTTTTGGCTGCGTTTTTATGGCTGAAAATGGGGGTCTTTTGCAATGCTTCAAGGGCTGAATCTGCTATTGTGAAGGATGCTGAAAACGCTGCTGCAAGTGCTCCATTTATGGCTGAAAATGAAAACGCTGCTGCAAGTGAAAAACGCTAGCAAAAACGCTAGGCTGTCTGGGAAGTTCCGGCGATGGCAAACTGGGAAACGCTAGGGGATCTGGTATTGCTGCTAGCGATCTGCAAATGCCAGGGCTTGGAGGACTGTTGGCGATGATGCAAGCTGAAAACGCCAAGGGCTAGAGGGAGATGGTGATGGAGACCAAAAACGCTAGGGGTATTGTTGGGGTTCTACTGAGAAGGTGCCTGTTGAGCATGTGCTCCTGCTGCCTCTTCTGCCAGAAAGTGCTAACTTGGGTTTGCTTATATATTAACTTAACAAAATTGCCCTACGTACTTTTGTTGGGAAGTCACTTAAAAATAATAAGTGAAAAATACCAAAAATAGGGAAAATAGGCTAAATGCACTGGAAAATTCCCTTGACTGAATCTGATGGATTCTGAAGGGAATACTGATGATCATGTTGTGTGCAACCAGAGGATATGCATCTATGCTAAGTGACTGGCATGCACGGTCTACGAATAGATTCACAAAATTGCCAGATCACTGCTAATTTAGACTGACTGGACTGACTAAACCTTGGTCATGCTGTAGCTTGTCCACGGACACATAGGGTTGGATGTGTCACGTGACATCATGTCCATAGATTTCGTTCTGATCTAGGACCATGATTCCTAGCAACGTATTTAGTAATCGCATCTAGATCCATCCCGGATCTCACTGGTGTCGGATTAACTAATCCCATATTGTGATCATGTCTATAGATTTCTGGAGATCGTAGTGCTGTAGTCATTTCGTCAATCATTCCATCTGCACTCAAGCTTAGTCATGTGCAAGTAATCCCAATCCATGAATCAGACATTGAGTTCATACTTAACAGAGTGTTTCAATCATTGAGTTCTAGCTGCGTGGCCATCTAAATTATCTAATCACACGAGAACTCTTGATTCGCTCATAACAGTACCATTGAGTCATTTCTCATGATTCAAAATTCATGATTCTTTTCGTTATCAGGTTCATTCTGGACCTGTCATTGCTTCCAATTGCATTCATCATCATCTATTTTACCTGTTATCTGCATACAATTAGCAAGCTCTTCCAGAAAATATCAATTTCATACATAAATCAAAGTCATCTTCGAAAATTCCTATTTCAAAGTTCTGTTTTCATTGAACTTGTAGTTCACAAATCTCACACTTAGTTCATACTGAACTTAGTGTTTCAATCATCTAGTCATCTCATCCATCCAGAAGTCTTGATGCACCTAGATCCTGTGTAGCCATCTCATCGCGCAGGAACTCTTGATGCGCTCACCACACTATCCAATCATCTCATTCATATGGGAATCTTGATGTACTAGAATCTTATTTCATCATTCATCATTCATCATTCCTCATGCATCATCATTCAAATTTCAAAACAAAATTCATCATTTTTATCTTGAATCGGCAGATTCATTCCTAAGCTGCCATTGCTCTCGATTGCCTTTATATGCAAATTTCCTCACCATCTCATCCTCGATTTCACTTGCAAAACAGGCAAAATTTCAAGGAAATGGTTCACCTCGTTGGAAAAGAGTCTATCTCCGAATGCTTTCATATGCACGTTCCTTGCTCCTAGTAGTTATCTGCACACAGATAACAAAAGCTTCCAAAAACATTAATTCCACACATACTAAAATTTCTGCAAAATACCCTAATTTTCCAAAGTTGTTGGATATAAGATCAGTTCGTGTCAATGCGCAGAGCTTGTTGAGGATCAACTTTGCCGTCTAGTCACATATCCAAATTCTCAACTGTTGAAGAGATTTTTAAAGGTCTTCTGATGAATTTCCTTGTCGAAATTTGTCCTATTCTTCATTTTGTTCTTCAATTCCCGTGCCGGATTTCAACTTTTCTGTGCCTGTCCATCGAGAGATGTTATCTTTGTCAGATTCTCCAGATAACCCATGTGTAATCTGGGTTTCTTTATGGCTTATGCCCTGTAAGACAAAGCGATGAAGACGGGATCGCGTCCGATGCGCGATGAAGTAAGGGTGGGAGTGGCTAATAGTTTCGGGTTAGGGCCTTGTCTGCTCTTTGATAGGATCGACATGCTTTGAGAAAAGCACATACTTGATGCTCTGATACCATTGTTATAGACTTGGGTATCCCAACTCGGGAATCCGACACGACACACGAGAGAATCACGTAAAATATTTCACAACTTTAAGAATAGAGTCGACACGGCCCGACGTAGTAAAATCTGGCGCCCCTTTCGGTATTTATTTTGTATTAATGCTCGAGCAAAGTACAACTCTCGCGGGCCCTCTTCTCTCAAACTTTGCGTCCAGATGCTCTGAAGAGTGAGGGGCCTTGGGTTCTTTTTAAAGGCCCTTGGCCTCAAAAGCAGTTACATGAAAAAGTTTCTAACTCAAAAGCAATTGGCCCAATAGCTGTCCCACAAAGTGCAAAAGACGGAAATCCGTATTGTCTGCCACGTCAGCATGTCAACGCGAATTTCGGGGGTTCCGTACGGTTCTGCCAGGCGTGCAATAGAGATGGTTTGCCTCTACGTGTGATTGCCCTTTTGTAGGCTGCCGTGAGGAGATGATGTCGCTAATGGTACTACTATAACTCCATAGTTGAATCTGGGAGCAAAAAGCAGGCTGCCCAAAAATGTTGGGATGGGCTGCACCCCAGAAACGTTGGGGGCTGCCCTTATGTTGTATCAAGGGCTCCCCCACATGGGGGTGCCCTGCTCGTTGAGCACAACACATGCCCTAAGGCCTCCCTCTACCCTCTCATATATAGGTCCTCTAGAAATCTGCGTGTGTAACAGACTCAGACACTCCAAGTCAAGAATCAATCGCGACAGCACCAAATAACCTCTTCAAAACAATTCACAGATCACAATAGATTTGCACCGGCCCAGCGGAGTTCCGTGCCTAGAGATATTGGCCCCAAAGACTGGCGCCCCTTTTGGTATTTCTTTATGTATTAAATCAATTGTCAAAGTACAAAGAGCGGTTAGGGTTTCACTCTCAGACTCTGCGTCGAGATGCTCTGAGAAGTGAGGCCCGAATCCGCTAATATAAAGGTTACAAGGGATGCCCAAAAGCAGAGCCCCAAAAGCTTGAAATCAAAAGTAGTTTCTCTCTCTCTGTCTCTCTCTCTCTCTCTCTCTCTCTCTCTCTCTCTCTGAGAGCAAAAATAAAGCAAGTTCTCTTTCTCTCTCTTTGTCTCAAAGCGTAGCAAAAAAACAGCCCAAATTGCATCGCTAGCATGAGAAAAAGCATTTCCTTGATTTTCGAAAATCGGTACACTGTTGCCATGTGGCATTGGCGCCAACTTTTAGGGTTTTCAGCCTCTTAGGATTTCAGCCAGAAGTTAGGGTTAGGGTTTCCAAAAATTAGGGTTTCTAAAAATTAGGGTTTTTGGTAAAAATTAGGGTTTGTAGGATTTTTAGGGTTTCTGGCAGAAATTAGGGTTTTTGTTGCCGGTAGCCACGTCATCACTTTGTGACATACCCCCCTCTTGAAAGCATTGTAATCGACCGCGATTACGCTTGCAAAACCGACAAAAACCATAAACCGTCTTAGCAGACATTGACTGTTAGTACCTACGTACTAGGAACACACATCTAGCACATGTACCAAATCGACAGTCACATCACAGGACATCACATGACATTCAAGATTCATTCGGATCTGAGACCATGATTTATTGGCAATGTAGCTAGCAATCGTATCTGGGTTCAATCGGGACCTCATCGATGTCCGATTGACTAACCCCTATTGCAACCATGTCTATTCAAGATTAATCAGACCGAAATGCTGCAGTCATTTCGTCTATCAGTTCCTGCACTTAAGAGAAGTCAAGAACAAATCAGTATCATAATTAGGAATTCCATTTCATTAAAGTCATACAGCAGAATACTGTCAGCTTTCGGTATTCCTGAAGCTCAAAGAGACATCAGTGATTCTAGTATCTAAATCAAGGCATGTGTTGACAAAGGAGCGGAGCGACTCCCCTCTTGTGCATCTCACTGCACTAGATCTCCGGCCAAGCTGAATTCTGGGTTCCGTTTGGAATAGACTATGCTAAACCAAAAGCATCGAGGTAAAGTTTCACAATCTGAGGAGTATCTGCTAGGTCCTCCTCTTCCATCCACTTCGCATCAATGCAGGATAGTTCTTGACCTTAACCAAGAACTGTCTTCGGACTTTACCTTTAGTCTTCGTATCCTTATGTGCCAAAATCTGTTCAGGATTAAGGATCTCCTCGTTTTCTTCCACTTCGGGTTGCTCATCAGGCTCCCCATCATCAGGCACATCACCCTTAAAAGGTTTCAAAAGACTCACATAGAATGCATTGTGAATCCGCAGTTTCAATCGGAAGGAGACATCATTTATCTTTTCAGTAATCTGGAAAGGGCCGTAGTATCGCATACTAAGCTTTGGAAAAAGCCTCTCCTTTCCCTTTTTCTTTCTTAGGCGTGCCTCTTCAAAACGTAAGAGCACCCAATCATCCTCCTTCAATTTCAAGTCGCGACGATGGCGATTCGTTGCCTTTTTCTGACAGTTCTTGAGACTTTTGCAAAGTCTCGCGAACCTTGGCAAAAGCCGTATCCAAATCTCGCGTATATTCATCCCGCTTCAAAGATCTTATCTTTCGTGCTTAGGAAGGGTGGAACCTTTGCAGCACCTTCAACAATCTCAAATGGCGCCTTCCCTGTCGAAGAGTGTATCGTTTATTGTAGGCAAATTCCACCAAAGGTAAGTACTTTTCCCATTGAGTCTTCTGATTAGAGATATAAGACTTCAATAAATCTAGAACCACTGAATTTGCAATCTCAGATTGCCCATCAGTCTGCAGGTGGAACGATGACGAGAACTGCAACCGCTTGCCAATGTTCTCCCAAATTGCCTTCCAAAACAAACTCGTGAATCTGGGGTCTTTGTCGGAGACAATTGTCTCAGGCATGCCATGTAATCTGAAGATCTGGGCCACAAATAGTCTCGCTAAGTGATCCGGCTTGATTGTTTTCTTCACTGGAATGAAATGAGCCTGTTTGCTAAATCTGTCAATAATAGTCCAGATACCATCGTGACCACTCTGTGTTCTCGGGAGATCAAAAATGAAATCCATCGCAATACTTTCCCAGGGGCGGGTGGGTATGGGTTAAGGCTCTAACAATCCCTGTGCCTTATGCTTGTCAAACTTGACTTTCTGGCATACTAAGCAACTGTGCACAAACTCTTCCACATCCTTTTTGAGTCTCGGCCACAAGAAGTATCTCTCTACCCCCTTCATGGTGGTAGCAATACCGCGGTGACCCGTAAAAGGTGGACAGTGGCATTCAGTCATAACCTTTTCCCGCAACGGCTGTGTAACGCACAACATAGTCTTTCTCGTCAAGTAGCCTTCCCGAAGGGAGTATCCAGCTATTGTCTCCCCATCCCATATCCGTGTGAAAATATCTGCAAAATCTGTATCTGTGGCATATTGATTGACCATATCGCGGAAATACCCAGAACCAACGTCTTCCGAGACAAAGCATCTGCCACCACATTCTTCTGTCCCTAAACATGAACAATCTGGAAGTGAAACTGTGACAAGATGTTTGCCCACTGCATCTACTTTTTCGAAAGCTGCTTCTGTGACAAGAAGTAGCGTAAACTCTGATGGTCTGTAAAGACAGTAAAATCCGCTCCGAGTAGGTAGTGCCGCCACTAAGTAAGAGCATGGATAACCGCCAAAAGCTCTTTCTCATATCTGTGCTTTCATTTCCGGCCTTGAGAACAATCGGCTCTCGTAAGCAATGACATGGCCGTCTTGCATTAAGACCGCACCCAGATTACGACCACAAGCATCACAATATACTTCAAATGACTTCTGTAAATCCGGCAAAGTCGAAACTGCTCCCATAGTCAATTTCTCTTTCAAAGTCTGAAAGGCAGTTACCTCTGTGGGTCCCCACGAGAAAGGGACTCCTTTCTGTGTCAAAATATGCAAAGGGGAAGCAACCTCTGCAAACTTTCGAATGAACCGCCTGTAGTACGAACACAGTCCCAAGAAGCTTCTAACTTCATGGACATTCTTTAAATCGGGCCAATCACGGAGAGTCTCTATCTTGGCCGGATCCATTTGCACTCCTGCTGCTGAGACAATGTGTCCCAAAAAGTGTATCTCCGGTAGGAAAAATTCACTTCTCTTTGCATTAATCACTAACTTGTGATCTCGTAATGCTTGAAAGACTTGAAGCAGATGATCTCTGTGTTCTGCCTCATTCTTGGAGAAAACAATGATATCATCAAAGAAAGTGCCAACAAATAGCCTGTACTCTCGAAAAATCTTGTCCATCATCCGGTTAAATGTCGCAGGAGCATTGGTTAAGCCAAAAGGCATCACCAAAAACTCAAATAACCCAAAAGTAGTCTGAAAGACTGTCTTGTAGACGTCTCTCGGCGCGATTCGGATCTGATGATATCCACTCTTCAAGTCAATCCTGCTGAAGCACGAGGATCCCTATAACCTGTCGAGTATATCATCGATCCTAGGAATCAGAAATCTGTTCTTGATGGTGATTTTGTTGAGAGCTCTATAATCGATGCACATCCTCCAAGATCTGTCTTTCTTCAAAACCAACAACATTGGAGAGCAATACGGTGAAGTACTATCCTGGACAAGACCCGTTTCCAAGAGGTCTTTCACTTGGTTCATAATCTCTTTATTCTGTGCTCGGCTCACACGGTAAGGTGGCCGGTTCGGTGGTGTGCTTCCAGGTATCAGATCAATGGTATGATCTTCAAGACGAGCAGGTGGTAACTCTCTTGGTAGGCCCTTTATCAAGTTTAGACATATTTGTCCTATCCTTATCGCTCAATTCTTTCATAAAGATCGAGTAAACAAACAAACTGGATTTTATTAATTTTGAAATGGCCGAAGCCGATACAATAGGGGACATACTCGACCTTCAGTTTAATATCAAGTACAATTGTTCTGCCCTTTTCTCTAGTCAAAGTCGCTTTTCTCGCCCGATAACCGACCACGGCGTTGTTCGTGTGGTACCAGGGAATCCAGAAGAGAACATCACAACCCTCCAAAGGCATTATGAAGAAGTCCTCATGTTCCAAATACCCCTGACAATGCAACCGAAGTTTGCCAATGATAGGTGTAATGGCTACGTCCTCGCCAGGTGCCGCTTGAACTGCCTCTGTAAGTGGTCCCATCCGATCAGAAGTAATCTCGAGCCGCGTCGCCAATTCCGGTGAAATGAAGTTGGCCTTGGCTCCTCTATGAAAGAAAATCAGGGCCTCTTGATCTTTCACTTTGCACCAGCTCGGTAAAGTTCTGTACTCTCATCCATGGTGTCGGGATCGGTACCCACACAATCTGGAACCAATCCTGTTTTCATCTTGCCTTTTCGTCCATGTTCCTCAGCTGCTCTCGAACTCTCAGGCCTGTCGTCGTCCTTATCATTCTGTTCTTTCTATGCCTTTTTAGGGCACTTTGTGGAGATGTGTCCATGTTCCCCGCATCCAAAGCACTTCCCCTCCTTGATGAATCGAGCTCGCTCTTGAGGAGTAAGCTTGGGTCGTGCATCCTTTTTCTCTGGGTTGCTCTTTTTCTTTCTACTTTCATTCCTAGAAGTCTGTTCGGTCCGTTGTGTCATGTTCTCATCTGTGGGGTAGGTCAGACAACCAGAGTGAATCGCAAAGCCCCTCTTCGCATGACTCATCAACTCTTGAATAGAAGCTGACTTCTGCTCCAAGGAGTGATCTCGGATCTCTGTAGGTAGATCCAAGGTGAACTGCTCAATCTGTTCTCTGAACGAGATCTTCTTGAATGAAGAGGCGGGTAGAAAAGAGCTCTAGAATCTCTCACAGTAAGCATTGATTGTATCTTTCTTGGTCATCCGAAGATGGTTCCAAGCAGCTTGTATATCTCGTTCATATTCTTGCATCAACCAAGAAGAAATAAAAAGCTTTTAAAATTTCAGCCATTTAATTGGCACAGTCTTGTTTAGAAAAAGCGTGGAGCACCAAGTACGTGCATTCCTCTTAAAGTAAGAGGCAGCTCTCCGAATCTTGGAGTGCTCTGGATAGCGTCCTCCTGCGAAAGCGATGTCAAATTGCTGTATAAAAGCCAAAGCCTTCAAAGCATCTGAGTATCCTAAAAAAGTATCAAACTTGATCGAGTGGCCACCTTTCTTAAACTCTCGGACTTTCTTGCTTTTATCTTCGAGAAAGTCATACTGGTTGGCTTTGTAAAAATTCTTCTTGTTCGCATAAAAGTTTCTGTCATCGGAATTTGAGTTGTCTGTAGAAGAGTCCTCAGTAGAACTGTCAGTCTCTGGGCGAGATTTAGCCTTTTTTGCCTTTTTCTTGCCCTTTCCGAAGCGTTGTTTCTTGCCTCGCTTTTTACCTTTTTTGTCTTTTCGCTCGAATTTGAAGATCTAGAAGAACTGTCAGAAGAAGAAGAAGAAGGAGAACTGGGTACTCCTTCAAATCGAACATGCTTCTTCTGTTTCTTTGCCTTGTCAAAAGTCGACTGACGACCCAAATATCCCGGGAAGTCAGTGCTTTTCTTCTTCTTTTTGCTGTGCTTTTTGGCTTTCTTTTGCGCGTCAAAAAGCTCAGCAATTTGTGCATCAACCACCTCTTGTAATTCCTTCTCTGAATACTGTTTGTGATCAGAAGGTTTCTTGAGAGCGGGTTTCAGGGGTGTAGTGGTTTTCTGTCACTATGCATGCACTTCTTGAAAAGACGTCTCGCTCATATATTTTACCAATTTCGGATCCTTCGGAAAACTGAGCATCGTCTTTGTTGCATCACCGATCAATTGACGACGCTTCATCTCTCTTTGCTCCGCCTGAGTAGGCCAAGGCGGGCCATACTCTCTGCCGGAATCTTCATTATGATCCCTGCCCGCATCTCCAGATGCAGAGGGAGTCGACTGATCCTTGCGTGAAGCCATAGGTGCCACGGAAAAAAATTTGGGGATCGGATTTCCCGTAGAAGAGAAATTGGTCGTGCTTTGATACCACTGTAACAAACTTGGACACTCCCAAGTCAAGAATCAATCGCGACAGCACCAAATAACCTCTTCAAAACAATTCACAGATCACAATAGATTTGCACTAGCTCGGCGGAGTTCCGTGCCTAGAGATATTGGCCCCAAAGACTGGCGCCCCTATCGGTATTTCTTTATGTATTAAAAGTACAAAGAGCGGTTAGGGTTTCACTCTCAGACTCTGCGTCCAGATGCTCTGAGAAGTGAGGCCCTAATCCACTAATATAAAGGTTACAAGGGATGCCCAAAAGCAGAGCCCCAAAAGCTTGAAGTCAAAAGCAGTCTCTCTCTCTCTCTCTCTCTCTCTCTCTCTCTCTCTCTCTCTCTCTCTCTCTCTCTGAGAGCCAAAATAAAGCAAGTTGTCTCTTTCTCTCTTTCTCTCAAAGCGTAGCAAAAAAACAGCCCAAATTGCGTCGCCAGCATGAGAAAAAGCATTCCCTTGATTTTCGAAAATCCGTACACTGCTGCCATGTGGCATTGGCACTAGCTTTTAGGGTTTTTCAGCCACTTAGGGTTTCAGCCAGCAGTTAGGGTTAGGGTTTCCAAAAATTAGGGTTTTGGCAAAAATTAGGGTTTGCAGGATTTTTATGGTTTCTGGTAGAAATTAGGGTTTTTGTTGCCGACAGCGTGACCTAGCCGTATAGCCTACGACCTCATAAATTGGGCCAAAAGCAAGGAAATGGAATAATGGGATAGTAGAGGTCTCTAGGGCCCGGGGAAAAATAGACAAGACTGGGATAAAATATCCCAAGCCTACAGGAGCCTACATGGCCATGGAACCTAGCCAAAAACCTTGAGCTAAACATGGCTAGATTGTCTTGACATGAGAAAACTCCTCACATTGGCCAGGCATAGCCACAAAAGACCTCACTCCCTAACACCTGTCCTTGGGATAAATTGGGACCGACTGGACGAATCTAGAGAGATGCCATAACTCGAAGAGGCACATGTGCACATTTTTGCAATTTTGAAGGAAAAGTCAATTAACATGCACTTTGAGGTCTGCTGCCACACACTGACGATTTCCTCCCGCTAAATTTGAGGCTAGTGTCACGAGGCTATGGCAACCACTAACATTAGTTGTTGGTTTCTTTCCCTTGATTTTTATTTAAATTTTTGGGACTCTCTTTTTGAAGTTACAAATGGAGGACATTGTATAGCTAGTGTGGGACGCCCAACGGCCAAAAGTTTCACCCACAACAGTGAAGGGCAAGTCACCAAGAGATGGTCGAGCCAATTGGCATTGAAATCCGAGTAGTAAAAGTATATCTAGGCTCAGTTCAAAGTCATTTAGGCCCCACGTGACACTTATAAGCTGGTGGGTACTAGGAAATTAACTCAAAAGAGGCAAAGCGGACACATGGTGAATTTGCTAGAGTCATCAGCAAGAGGGGGTGCCCAAATTTGATCTGGGGCTGAATTGAAGCTCATTGTGAACTACTGCGTGTGTGAGTAGTGGGTGCATGTGATCATAGCTCTAATGGAAAGCTTGCCTTCTCCCCCTTGTCTTATGTAGCACGATGATTCCGCTCTCGTGCACACCTCTCCCCCTTTGAATACAGAAACATGATACCCCCCTAGAGGGCTTTTCATCTGTATGTACAATTGTGTGGGTTCACGCGCGATTGCCGAGGCTAGAGCCTCTTGCACATGTGTTGGATTAGCTAATTGCTAGTCCCCCGTAGGTATAGGTGAACTCGAAGAGATTTCACGCGAGAAATCTTGTCCAATTCAAAGGGCAAGTAACCCTACAGGTGCAGGAGCTCGAGGGCACACTATAAATGCGATCGACACGCGAAACGGAGCCCGAAACAGTAAATTACAGCCTCCTGTGTATTTTTGCAGGTTTAGGGTTTTGACCCTAATTGTTTTCTAATACCCCCAAGAGCTTTAGGAAGCTAGGGGATCACTGTACAAGTGATCTGGTGCATTTTCGGGGTAGAAAATAGAATCACCGTGCTACAGATTCTTGCCTGGTTTGGGAAAGTGCTTGAATGCGCCGGGAAGGTCACCCTTTGCATGGGGATTTTGTCTGTGAAGCCTCCTATTGCGGTTATGAGAGTAGGTCATTTTCAGCCCGGTAAAGCCTACTGCGGTTATGAAAGTGCTCGAATGCATCGGGAAAGTCACCTTTTGCATGGGGATTTTGTCTGTGAAGCCTCCGACTACGGTTATGTTGCTGAAATCAGGCTAGAGTAGGTCATTTTCAGCTTGGTAAAAGCGGGACAGCTCGTAGGAATTTGCAGGTTTTCTCCCAAGTTTAATAAGAATAAAGAAATATCGAAAGGGGCGCTAGACTTTGGGGCCTACAAGGTGTGGCTATATGCTTGGAAGCACTCTAGCTGCCAAGCTGTGTTTTTGTTTGAAGTGTTAAATTCCAATCACAGGTTTATTCGTGAAGTTCCTCTATGTGGTAAGGTTTAACAATGTAAAGATTGGGTGAAAGCCTAGGTCTACCGCCCTACGAGCCAGTTTCATGGTTCTGTTGCTGGGATAGAATCACTTTTTCCTTAAAGAGGGAGCCTTGGTTGGTTTTTGGCAAGGACACAGAGTATAAGAACTTGGAATTACACTATGGCTGACAAAGTAAATGACACTAGGGAAGAGGGTTTCTCTTCATAGGATAGACATGCTGTTCCTCCTCTAGTGTTCGAGCGTGGTGAAAGTTCGTGGCCACCCTTGTTTGTACCGCTTGTTGATGTGAATGCTCCACAAGGTCAAGGGTTTATGACTGGACAACTAGAAGAGGATGCATTTAGGACACAGTTGGTTGCTGTTGTGAATGTGTTTTCTCGGTTGGTGCAGAATCCTAGGTTTATGGAATTTCTGCAAGCGCCTAGGCAATTCTCTCATGCAAGAGAGCCCGTTGAGGCTCAAGCCCAGGTCCCTTATGTGTGTCAGTAGGGCATGGAGCATTGACATGTTGCGGAGTCGATTGGGGCTCCAAGACTGTCCATGAATAGGTGGTTAGGACGCCTATTCCACAGGCTTTACCAGTTCAGCCAGCCACCTTTCATAGTCCAAATGTTGCATTAAATGGACAGGGAACTAGTTTGTAGGCTATGTACAGGTTCTTCCACCACCCACGGTACATCATGGGTATTTCAAGGGTGGATGAGCGTTTCAGAGCATGGCTGGTTATGCGCCTAGAAACCAACAATATATGCAAGGAATAATCTTTGGGGGTATACAAGGCATGATGCCAAACCCCATGTGTGGTAATATTGATATGCAGCAAGGGTTTCAGTGCAATCAGGGCCAGTTTGGGGTGCCACAATACAATTTTGGCATGGCTGGTTTTTCGGACCAACAGGCACATATGGCACCAATGACTCAGATGTCAATGGCCAAGGGGCGCCGATGATCCTGATTACAATGCCCATGTTACAGACCCTTCCCTATGATAGCTTGCAAGAATTGGAAAAGCCAAAACCATACAAAGAAGGTGGTGCAGCTGTGAAGTTTGATACTTTCAGCGGCTTTGAGGATAAGAGGAAGGCTCACTTTCCTCCAGCAGTTTGATAGTGCTTATGCAGGTAGGAATTTTACAGAAGCCTCGGAAGGTCAGGAAAGCTGGCACTTTCTTGAAAGGCAATGCGCATACATGGTGGACGACATTGTTGATGCAAGGACATGCACTTGCTACATGGGTTTACTTCAAGCAAATGTTTGCATTTGCGTGGTTGTCAAATGAATTTGAAGCCGATGTCATGACAGATTGGCACCAACTTACTGCGGCTACTTGCAAGAGCGTAGAGGAGTACAATGGAGGTTTTGTAAAGCGTTGCCCATAGTAACCTCCTATAGATTTGTGCCATTGACAGAGCAGATTGAGAAGTATTGTTGTGGGCTCTCTAAAGGGCTTTGAAACCATTGTACAGAAAACTGAGTGGCCACCCTTACTCAGCTCATGGAAGTTGCCAACACTAGTCATGCCTTGTTGAAGGGAGAGGACAGTGGGTTTCAGGCCAATGTGAAAGGGGGGCAACAAAAGAAAAATTCAGCAAAGAAGCCCTTTGTGAAAGTGACTCCTAAAGTGTCACAGGGGTCAAAAAAGGTAGATAAAGGCAAGGACTCAGTCGAGACGTTTGAAGGACAGGCCAAGAAAAAGAAGGCTTTAATGGCTGAGAACAAATGCTTTTTATGCGAGCAGCTGGCCATTTTGCCTCAAATTGTCCCCAGAGGAGGAGGCGAGCTGATTCAGAGGACAGGAAAGGGAAGAAACCCAAACCCACGGCCTTGTTAGTGTTAGATATGGTGGGTGATAGGCCAAACTCAGATGCCAGTGAGTTATGCAAAGCGTGGCACTTATCTTCTTTGATGGAGGTGCTAAAGCAAACTTTATCTCACCAGAGTTGGCTATCAAGTTGGGCATCAGAGTTGAAGAGATGGGGTACACAACAGAGGCAGGGTTGGCATGTCCTGGCCACCTAGAGTGTGTCACTCCTATAATTGGGAAGTTGTGTCTGAGGAGCTAGCACGTGTAACTACAGAAGAAGTGGTACACTGCAGAAGAAGTGGTAGCTGATGATGTCGATATAGGAGCACAATATGCAGGAGCAAGGCCGGGACACACGGCATTGGCAAGATCGGTAAGCCAGTCCCAAAGGTCAAACTGCATAAGCATCACCATGATCTTCATCTTATAGACGACAAAGTTGGAGCCGTCAAGCTTTTTGCCGGGAGGAAAGATGGGCATGGTTGGGAGTGTTGCCATAGATACAAACAAAAAAATCAGCAGAGAAGTCTTGTGTGTAAAATCAGAAGCAAAGGTGAGGATAGGATCGGAAAACCACGCCGAGACCGCGAAGTAGAGGGTACGTGACGGGAGAGGCAAGGGAAACCCGAAGGGATGCCGATGAAGCAAAGTCGAGGTGCTGTCCAAACCTGAAATCGCAGCAAAAGGGAGCTTGAAACACCGCGAGAGTGCAGGGGTTTGAGCAAAAACCATTAGGTGATGAACACCGGATGCCGAGGTTGGTAGGTGAGGGCTGTAAATGCACCAAAACAGGCTGAAAATCAGCAGGTAAGTGATTGGGAAATCGCTGGCAATAGTAACAACTGTTCAGCTTCCAAGTGGGAAGACCAAGGGTCAAGGAGCGCGGCTCCAGCTGTCCAAGATGGCAAGAAGAAAACGCTGAAGTGAAGGTTAAAAAACGATGGTCCAAGCTGTTGTTGTCTTGTTTAAAAACGCTAGGAATGCTGGCTTTATCCTGAAAAATGCTAGTGCAAGAAAAACTCAGATCGAGAAGGCTGGCTGTCCTGCAACAAAAAACGCTAGTCAGATGGCTGCCTGGCTGCCAAAAACGTTGATGCAAAAGAATGGCAGAAGGTGGCGATCAGGTAGAGGGAGGGAGGGCGAGAGCAAAGGGTGCAGAAGATGATGCTCGCCACCAAAAACGCTAGGGTGTCGACAAAAACGCTAGATCCCAAAAACGCTAGATCTCAAAAACCGCTAGAGGAAGAAGAGGCACTTCTTCACAAAGGAAATCTCCGCAGTGTCCTCCCAGGCGTAGGCAATGGTTGATCCAAGTCAGAGCCTGATACCTTGTCAGAGTGAGCAGCGGAAGGTGGAGTGAGAGAGAGAGAGACAATGGTGATGGACACACAAGAGACAGATGGAAAAGGTTGGCAAGCCCCAATAACTCTAGATGGCAAAAATTGCTATGTACAAGATGACAAGAAATGCACAAAAAATACATATGAATGTGGAAAAAATGGAAAAGGACTAGAATAGGTCCGGCTAGGCAAAGTGTTGAGCAAAACCTTAAATGTGCCTACAGATCCCTGTCCAGCACGTGTATGGGTGGCCAACCCACAACCAAAGGCCAGTGCACGTGATGTGTGTGAAGCTTGTGGGCAAGGGGCGAAGCATTTGGAGATGAGGCTGATATTGCCTAACACTTGGAAGATTCATAATGCGTTTCACGTGAGTCTTCTAAGACCCTTCGTGGATAATGTGCCATGTGATGATAAAAGGGTGCTAATCACACTAAATTAGGCTCAATTCAAAGTCATTTAGGCTCCATGCGACACTTATAAGTTGGTGGGTACTAGGAAATTAACCAAAAGAGGCAAAGTGGACACATGGAGGCTCCATGTGAATTTGCAAGACTCATCAGCAACAGGGGGCACCCAACTTTGATCTAGGGTTGAATCGAATCTTATTGTGAACTACTATATGTGTGAGTACTGGGTGTAGGTGATCACAACTTTAATGGAAAGCTTGCCTTCTCCCTTGTCTTGTGTAGCACGAGGATTTCGCTCTCGTTGTAACAGACTTGGACACTCCAAGTCAAGAATCTACCATGACAACACCAAATAACCACTTTAAAACAGTTCACAGTTCACAATTGATTCAACACTGGCCCGGCGGAGTTCCGTGCCTAGAGATATTGGCCCCAAAGACTGGCGCCCCTTTCGGTCTTTCTTTTTGTATTAATCTGAGTTCAAAGTACAAGAGTGCGGGTAGGCGCTCACACTCAGACTTTGCGTCCAGATGCTCTTAGACGTGGGAAGCCTGCCCACTTATTTAAAGGGTTTACAAGGGATGCCAAAAGCAGAGCCCCAAAAGCTATACATAAAAAGCTTTCAAAAAAAAATAATTCTATCTCTCTCTTGCTTATTGCGTAGAAAAAGCAAAATCAAAGGCTGATGCTGTCCTATCGTAAATAGCGCCGCAAAAAGCGGGTTTCCGTACAGCAGTGCCACGTGGTTGATTTTCCGCGTGATTTTCGGCCTTGTCGTACAGGCAGCCACGTCATCATGCCAGAATTAGGGTTTTCAGTTTTTTAGGGTTAGAGTTAGGGTTTCAGATTTTTAGGGTTAGGGTTTCTACAGAGCGGGCAGCCACGTCATCACTTTGTGACATACCCCCGTCTTGAAAGCATTGTAATCGCCTCGATTACGCCTGCAAAACAGACAGAGACCATAAACCGTCTTAGCAGACACTGACTGTTAGTACCTACGTACTAGGAACACATCTAGCACATGTACCAATCGATAGTCACATCACTAGACATCACAGGACATCACATGACATTCAACATTTATTCGGATCTTAGACCATGATTTATCGACAATGTAGCTAGCAATCGCATCTAGGTCCAATCGAGACCTCAACGATGCCCGATTGACTAACCCCTATTGCAACCATGTCTATTCGAGATCAATTAGACCAAAATGCTGCAGTCATTTCGTCTATCAGTTCCTTCACTTACAAACAAGTCAAGAACAAATCAGTTTCATATTGAGGAATGCCATTCATAAAGTCATACAGCAGAATACAGTCAGCTCTCAGTATCCCTGAAGCTCAAAGAGACATCAGTGACTCTATTATTCTAAAATCAAGGCATCTATTGACAAAGGAGCGGAGTGACTCCCCTCTTGTGCATCCCACTGCACCAGATCTCCGGCCAAGCTGAATTCTTGGTTCCATTTGGAATAGACTATGCTAAACCAAAAGCTTCGAGGTAAAGTTTTACAATCTGAGGAGTATCTGCTAGGTCCTCTCCTCCATCCACTTCGCATCCAATACATGATAGTTCTTGAACTTAACCAAGAACCGCCTTCGGACTTTACCTTTATTCTTTGTATCCTTATGTGCCAAAATCTGTTCAAGAACAAGGATCTCCTCGTTTTCTTCCACTTCGGGTTGCTCATCAGGCTTCCCATCATCAGGCACATCACCTTTAAAAGGTTTCAAGAGACTCACATGGAATGCATTGTGAATTCTCCAAGTGTCAGGCAGTTTCAGTCGGAAGGAGACATCATTGATCTTTTCAAAAATCTGGAAAGGTTTGTAGTATCGCATACTAAGCTTTGGAAAAAGCCTCTCCTTTCCCTTCTTCTTTCTCAGGCGTGCCTTCTCGAAACGTAAGAGCACTTAATCATCCTCCTTCTATTTCAAATCGTGACGATGGTGGGCCGCTCCCTTTTTCTGTGGTTCTTGAGATTTCTTCAAAGCCTCGCGGACCTTGGCAAAAGCCGTGTCTAAGTCGCGCGTATACTCATCTGCTTCAAAAATCTTATCTTTCGTGCTTAGGAAGGGTGGAACCTTCGTAGCACCTTCAACAATCTCAAATGGCGTCTTTCCCGTCGAAGAGTGTATCGTGTTATTGTAGGCAAATTCCACCAAAGGTAGACACTTTTCCCATTGAGTCTTCTAATCCGAGATATAAGACTTCAATAAATCTAAAGCCACTGAATTGGCAATCTCAGATTGCTTGTCAGTCTGCGGGTGGAAAGATGACGAGAATTGCAACCGCGTGCCAATGTTCTTGCAAATTGCCTTCCAAAACAAACTCGTAAATCTAGGGTCCCTGTCGGAGACAATCGTCTCAGGCATGCTATGTAATCTGAAAATCTGGGCCACAAACAGTCTCGGTAAGTGATCCGGCTTGATTGTTTTCTTTATTGGAATGAGCCTGCTTGCTAAATCTGTCAATAACAGTCCAGATACCATCGTGACCACTCTGTGTTCTTGAGAGATAAAAAATGAAATCCATTGCAATACTTTGCCAAGGGCGGGTGGGTATGGGCAAAGGTTGTAACAATCCCTGTGCTTTATGCCTGTCAAACTTGACCTTCTGGCATACCAAGCAATTGCGCACAAACTCTTCCACATCCTTTTTGAGTCTCGGCCAAATCTCTCT
Organism: Adiantum capillus-veneris; assembly: GCF_014529385.1. Taxonomy (NCBI): domain Eukaryota; kingdom Viridiplantae; phylum Streptophyta; class Polypodiopsida; order Polypodiales; family Pteridaceae; genus Adiantum; species Adiantum capillus-veneris. The sequence continues at coordinate 134,547,783 of NC_140949.1, read as the reverse complement.
ACCCCTTTCATGGTGGTAGCAATGCCGCGGTGACCCGTAAAAGGTGGACAGTGGCATTCGGTCATAACCTTTTCTCTCAACGGCTGTGTAACGCAAAACATGGTTTTCCTCATCAAGCAGCCATCCCAAATGGAATATGCCGCTACTGTCTCCCCATCTCGTATCCGTGTGAAAACGTTTGCAAAATCTGTATCTGTGGCATACTGGTCGACCATATCCTCGAAGCTCCTATGATGTACAGCGGAAATAGCCAGAACCAACGGCTTTCGAGACAAAGCATCCATCACCACATTCTTCTGTCCCTGAACATGGACAATCTGGAAGTGAAACTGTGCCAAGATGGTCGCCCACCGCATCCGCTTTTCCGATAGCTGCTTCTGTGACAAGAAGTAGCGTAAACTCCGATGGTCTGTAAAGACAGTAAAATCGGCTCCGAGTAGGTAGTGCCGCCACTTAGTAAGAGCATGGATAACCGCCAAAAGCTCTTTCTCATAAATCTGTGCTATCCTTTCCAGCCTTGAGAACAATCGGCTCTTGTAAGCAATGACATGGCCTTCTTGCATTAAGACCGCACCCAGACTACGACCACAAGTATCACAATATACTTCAAATGACTTCTGCAAATCCGGCAAAATGAAAACTGCTCCCGTAGTCAATTTCTCTTTCAAAGTCTGAAAGGCAGTTACCTCTATGGGTCCCTACGAGAAAGTGACTTCTTTCTGTGTCAAGATATGCAAAGGGGAAGCAACCTCTGCAAACTTTCGAATGAACCGCCTGTAGTACGAACACAGTCCCAAGAAGCTTCTAACTTCATGGACATTCTTTAAATCGGGCCAATCACAGAGAGTCTCTATCTTGGCCGGATCCATTTGCACTCCTGCTGTTGAGACAATGTGTCCCAAAAAGTGTATCTCCGGTAGGAAAAATTCACTTCTTTTTGCATTAATCACTAACTTGTGATCTCGTAATGCCTGAAAGACTTGAAGCAGATGATCTCTGTGTTCTGCCTCATTCTCGGAGAAAACAATGATATCGTCAAAGAAAGTGCCAACAAATAGCTTGTACTCTCGAAAAATCTTGTCCATCATCCGGTTAAATGTCGCAGGAGCATTGGTTAAGCCAAAAGGCATCACCAAAAACTCAAATAACCCAAAAGTAGTTCGAAAGGCTGTCTTGTAGACGTATCTCGGCGTGATTTGGATCTGATGATATCCACTCTTCAAATCAATCTTGCTCAAGCACGAGGATCCTTGTAACCTGTCGAGTATATCATCGATCCTAGGAATCGGAATTCTGTTCTTGATGGTGATTTTGTTGAGAGCTCTATAATCGATGCACATGCTCCAAGATCCGTATTTCTTCAAAACCAACAACACTAGAGAGCAATACGGTGAAGTACTAGGCTGGACAAGACCCTTTTCCAAGAGGTCTTTTACTTGGTTCATAATCTCTTCATTCTGTGCTCGGCTCACACGGTAAGGTGGCCGGTTCGGTGGTGTGCTTCTAGGAATAAGATTAATGGTATGATCTTCAAGACGAGCAGGTGGTAACTCGCCTGGCAAGCCCTTTGAGAAGCAATCGGCATGAGATTGGAGAAAATCTTGGCGTTTTTTATCAAGTTGAGACATATTTGTCCTATCCTCATCACTTAACTCTTTCATAAAGATCGAGTAAACAAATAGATTGGATTTCATTAATTTAGAAATGGCCGAAGCTGATACAATAGGGACAGACTCGCGCTTCAATTTTATATTGAGTACAGTAGTTCTGTCCTTCTCTGTAGTCAACGTCGCTTTCCTCGCCCGATAATCGACCACGGTGTTGTTCTTGTGGTATGAGGGAATTCCCAAGAGAACATCACAACCTTCCAAAGGCATTATGTAAAAGTCCTCATGCCCCAAATACCCCTGACAATGCAACCGAAGTTTGCCAATGACAGGTGTAATGGCTACGTCCCTGTTGGGTGTCGCTAGAATAGCCTCCACAAGTGGTCCCATCCGATCGGGAGTGATCTCAAGCCTCACTGCGAATTCTGGTGAAATGAAGTTGGCCTTGGCTCCTCCAGCAAAGAAGATGAGGGGTTCTTGGTCTTTCACTTTTCCCCAAGCTCTTCGGAAAAGTTCTGTACTCGTCTAACGTGCTGGGATCGGTAGACACACAATCTGGAACTAGTCCTGTTTTCATCTTGCCTTTTTTTCCACCGTCCTCAACTGCTCTCGAACTCTCAGGCCTTTCGTCGTCCTTGTCGTTCTGTTCTTTCTGTGCCTTTTTAGGGCACTTCACGGAGATATGTCCTGTTTCCCCGCGTCCAAAGCACATCTTATCCCTAATGAAGCGAGCCCGCTCCTAGGAGTAAGCTTGGGTCGTGCATCCTTCTTTTCTGGGTTGCTCTTTCTCTTTCTACTTTCATTTGCTGAAGTCTGTTCGGCTCTTTGTGTCATGACCTCATCGGTAAGGTAGGTCAGACTGCCAGAATGAATGGCAAAACCCCGTTTTGCATGACTCATCAACTCCTGAATAGAAGCTGACTTCTGTTCCAAGCAGTGATCTCGGATTGTAGGTAGACCCAAGGTAAACCGCTCAATCTGTTCTCTGAACGAGATCTTCTTGAATGAAGAGGTGGGTAGAAAAGAGCTCCAGAATCTCTCGCAATAAGCGTCCACTGTATCTTTCTTGGTCATCCGAAGATGGTTCCAAGCAGCTCGAATATTGCGTTCATGCTCTCGAGTCAGCCAAGAAGAAATAAAAGCTTCTTAAATTTCAACCACTTAACTGGCGTAGTCTTGTTTAAAAGAAGCGTGGAGCACCAAGTTCGAGCATTCCCCTTAGAGTAAGAGGTAGCTCTCCGAATCTTAGAGTGCTCTGAGTAGCGTCCTCCCGCGAAAGCGATGTCAAACTGCTGTACAAAAGACAAAGGCTTCGAAGCATCTCTATATCCCGCAAACGTGTCAAATTTAATTGACTGTCCACCTTCAGTGCTCTGAGTAGCGTCCTCCCGCGAAAACGATGTCAAACTGCTGTACAAAAGACAAAGGCTTCGAAGCATCTCTATATCCCGCAAACGTGTCAAATTTAATTGATTGTCCACCTTCCTTAAACTCTCGGACTTTCTTGCTTTTATCTTCCAGGAAGTCATATTCTTCTTCTTTGCATAGAAGTTGCTGTCATTAGAGTTTGAATTGTTTGTAGACGAGTCCTCTGTAGAACTGTCTCTCACTGGGCGAGATTTAGACTTCTTTGCCTTTTTCTTGCCCTTTCCGAAGCGTTGTTTCTTGCTTTGCTTTTTGCCTTTGCGGTCTTTTTCGCTCGAGTCAGATGAGCTAGAAGAACTGTCAGAAGAAGAAGAAGAAGAAGAACCATTGGGTACTCCTTCAAATTGAACACGCTTCTTCTGTTTCTTTGCCTTTTCAAATGTCAACTGACGACCCAAATAGCCCGGGAAGTCAATGCCTTTTTTTTGCTTTTTGCCGTGCTTTTCAACTTTGTTTTGTGCGTCAAAAAGTTGAGCAATTCGTGCATCGACCACCTCCTCTAATTCCTTCTCTGTATACTTCTTCGGAGCAGAAGGTTTCTTGAGAATGGGTTTTGGGTTTGGTGTTGTGGTTTTCTGCCACTAGGTGTGCACCTTCTCCAAAGAGGTCTTGCTCATATATTTTGCCATCTTTGGGTCCTTGGCAAAATTAACCATCATCTTTGTTACATCGCCGATCAATTGACGACACTCCATCTCTCGACGCTCCGCCTGAGTTGGCCGAGGTGGGCCATACTCCTTGCCAGAATCTTCGTTGTGATCCCTTCCCGTATCTCCGGATGTAGAGGGAGTCGACTGATCCTTGTCTGAAGCCATAGGTGCCGCGGAAAAACAAATTGGGATCGGATTTCGTGTAGAAGAGAAATCGGCCGTGCTCTGATACCACTGTAACAGACTTGGACACTCCAAGTCAAGAATCTACCACGACAACACCAAATAACCACTTCAAAACAGTTCATAGTTCACAATTGATTCAACACTGGCTCGACGGAGTTCCGTGCCTAGAGATATTGGCCCCAAAGATTGGCGCCCCTTTCGGTATTTCTTTTTGTATTAATTTGAGTTCAAAGTACAAGAGTGCGGGTAGGCGCTCACACTCCGACTTTGCGTCTAGATGCTTTGAGAAGTGGGAAGCCTGCCCACTTATTTAAAGGGTTTACAAGGGATGCCAAAAGCAGAGCCCCAAAGGCTATACATCAAAAGCTTTCAAAAAAGAAAAATGCTATCTCTCTCTTGCTTATTGTGTAGTAAAAGCAAAATCAAAGGTTGCTGCTATCTTGCTGTAAACAGCGCCGCAAAAAGCAGGTTTTCGTATAGCAATGCCACGTGGCTGATTTTCCGCGTGATTTTCGGCCTTGCCGTATAGACAGCCACGTCATCATGCCAAAATTAGGGTTTTCAGATTTTTAGGGTTAGGGTTAGGGTTTCAGATTTTTAGGGTTAGGGTTTCTGCAGAGCGGGCAGCCACGTCATCACCTTGTGACACTCGTGCGCCTCTCTCCTCTTTTGAATATAGAAATGCGATGCGCAGTTGGAGGGCTTTTCATCTGTATGCACAATTGTGTGGGGTCATGCGCGATTGCTGAGGCAAGAGCCTCTTGCAGAGGTACTTGATTAGCTAATTGCTAATCCCCGTAGGTACATGTGAACTCAAAGAGTTTTGACACGAGAAATCTTGTTTGATTCAAAGGGCAAGTAGCCCTACAAGTGCGGGAGCTCGAGGGCTTGCTACGGATGTGACCGGCACGCGAAACGGAGCCCGAAACAGTAAAGTACAGCCTGCTGTGTATTTTTGCAGGTTTAGGGTTTTGACCCTAATTGATCCCTAATACCCCCAAGAGCTTTGGGGAAGCTAGGGGATCATTGTATAGGTGATTTGGTGCATTTTCGGGGTGGAAAACGGAGAATTCACCGTGCTGTAGATTCTTGCCAGGTTTGGGAAAGTGCTCGAATGCGCCGGGAAAGTCACCATAGGAATTTTCAGGTTTTCTCTCAAGTTGAATAAGAATAAAGAAATACCGAAAGGGGCGCCAAACTTTGGGGCCTACATGGTGTCGCTGTCAAGCCCGGTAAAAGCGGAACAGATCGTAGGAATTTGCAGGTTTTCTCCCAAGTTTAATAAGAATAAAGAAATACCGAAAGGGGGGCCAAACTTTGCCTACAGGGTGTCATTGTCTGCTTGGAAGCACTCTAGCTGCCAAGCCGGGTTTTTGTTTGAAGTGGTAAATTCCAATCATAGGTTTATTCGTGAAGTTCCTCTGTGTCGTAAGGTTTAACAATGTAAAGATATTGTGAAAGCTAAAGTCTACCGCCCTACGGGCAGGTTTAGCTAGTGCGCTAAACTCGAGGGCTGTTTTTCCTCACTTTGGGTACCCATTGACCTATGGAATTTGAAGTGTGGCTCTCTCGCACAAAGCTGGTGGTGACTTACGGTCTTCTAGGTCCAACAACCACCATAAAACCAATCTCTTCCTCTCTCCATGTCTAGCACATCTCTGTAACTCTTTTTATCACATTCTGGCATTCTCTATAACAAGTCGCCATCTCTCTGCATAGATCTACCTATCTATATTGAGAAATCTCTCTCCATACATTTCTCTATTGATACATAGAAAGGAAACCTTAATAATGCGAAGTCTCATTTATTACGCCAAGATAACACAAAGGATTTGATTTGTGTGATTGTATGATTCTTTCTAATCTCTTAGACTTTAGTTTCGTTGAATGTGACATTGATATCAAAGTTTAGATTTTGGTCAATCATCTAATCGTTCCTTTTTTTTTTCTCGTGTTTTGAGTTTTCCCCGAAGGATGCTACTCTTACTTAGAAACTTGAAAGGCTTGCCATCGCACGTAGGACAGTGCACCTTGAGCGTAGGAAATGTAACACGTGCACATCTAACCCTATGTGCATGTGGACAAGCTACTTCAGGTCCAGGGTTCAGGTCAGCTTAGGAAGTGTTCGGGCACCTTTGTGAGCTTGTGCGCAGGCCGGGCATGTCTAGGCACTTACAGTAGTTGCATATCCTCTGGTTGCACACACCATGATCTTCAGCATGACAATCAATACCCATCATGAGTATTTTACAGTGCATAGAACCGATTTTCCCTATTTATCCATTTTTCACTTATTATCAATAAGTGACTTTGTTGGGAAATTGGGTAGGGCAAATTTGCTAAGCTCTATAAAAGAAATCTAGCGCTAGCACATTCTGCTAGAAGAGGAAGCAGAGTTCGAGCAACTGGCAATGCACCTTCTCAGCAAGAACCGGCAGATGACTAAGTGTTTTTAGCCACAAGACCAACCTGGCGTCTTTGGAGTTCCCAGATCAGCTAGCGTTTCCAAACTTCAGCAGCTAGTGTTTTCAGGTTGCAGATCAGCCTTGGCGTTTTGCTACAGTTCACCTGGCATTTCTAGTTTGCAGAGTGCCTAACGTTTTGCAGTTTTTGGCGACAGTTCAGCCCAAGCACATCAGCGTTTCCAGTTTTCAGCACTTAAGACTCCGCAAGATCAGCCCCAAACCTCACCTAACTGCAGCCAATCAGCCAGCGTTTTCAGATTCAGCCTGCTGTCCGCAGATTGCAGCATCTGCGTTTTCAGCGCATCGTTGTCGCGTCGTCACCATCGCCGTCCTCACCGACACAGTGTCAAGAATTCAGCAATTAGCAGATTTGCAAATTTTAGCCCCTAGCGTTTTCAGATTTCAGCTCGTCTCGTCGTCGTAATCATTGTCGTTGACATCGTCGGCAAGTCCATTGCATCTAGACCGTTGTACCAGATTGGTGCAATCAATAGCATAGACCTCTCTCGCCATAGAGAGGGGGGCCCTTCTCAGTCTTAGCACCTTCATTCACAGTGTCATTCACTTTGTTTGTGATCATTTGCACTCTCTCACTAAAGGAACGGAAGGCTCTCCCTTCTGTAAGTAAAAGGAACCCTTGAGCATAGTTCAGAGCACTCATCTTGAGCAAAGTTCGACATTCACTTCCGTTGGACCTTACATTGGTATCAGAGCTTTGGTTGTGTTCTGTATCACTCAAGGAAAGAACCACAAGAAATTTTTTGCTTGTTGCGGTCGCACGTAACCCAAGTCCACTTGGGCATGTTGTTTCCTAATCGTGTTTTTGAAGAGTGACAAGTAACCCAAGAAAGAAGGGCTTGTTTGGCCTCCCCTCGTTCCTCTTTTCACTCATTGAGAGCGGAACGTGCACTTAGCAGCCGGTCAATCGACGGGAGATGGGAAAAGTAACCTTGGTGAGAGTGCAAGGCCGCCGAGGGGTTCGCCCGCAGGGAAGAGTCGAGCTCGGGTAAGAGAAAAGCCTTCTCTAACACAAATTGCAAGCTAAAGAAAGAACTCAAGAACCTCAAGAACTCAAGAACTCAAGAACCTCAAGGACTCAAGAACCTCAAGAACCCAAGAACCACAAGAACCCAAGTTCCTTGTGAACTTAAGTACCCAAGATCTCAGTGTATCGTCATCACCCGAAGCGGAATGGATACTTTGCGTGAAGGTGATGAGCATAGAGATGGTGAAGAAGAATTTTTCCCGCCAAGTGGTTTTTTTGACCCTCCTCCTTCCCCATCTACGCGACGATTTGCACCAAATCCTATGGAGGCTTTGGTTAGAACGATGATGGACATGATGGTACAATGAGAGGTGCAACGTGCCACCTTGGATCGCGAGCGTGATCATGCGCGCTTGGCGGCCGAGGAACGAAAGGCTATCTTGGATTGCGAGTGCGAAGAAAGAAGGCATTATTGGATCCCGAGTGCGAAGAACGACGGTTTGCCTTGGAGCGTGAGCGTGAGCAAGCGTGCTTGGCGGCTGAAGAAAGAAAGGCAGCTATTGAGCTTGAGCGTGAGCACGCGAAGCCCAACACATAGTGTGTAACAGACTTGGACACTCCAAGTCAAGAATCTACCGTGAATTGACAGGACATGAATTCACTTCAAAACAGTTCACACTTAGATTCGACACCGGCCCGGCGGAGTTTCGTGCCAAGAGGTATTGGCCCCATAGACTGATGCCCCTTTCGGTATTTCTTTTTATATTAATCTTCGAGCAAAATACAACTCCTGCAGCAGGTGCTCTCTCTCAGACTCTGTGTCTAGGCATCCAAAGAGACTTACATTAGAAAAGATAAAGCCCAGCCAGAGTTTCTTTCGCGCTGGCACTCGCACACGCACTCCCCCGCGTGCTGCATGGTCGATGGACGCCACAAACAGGTTCCTACCTCTCGTACATAGGCGAGACTCTCGAAGAGTTTCTACCGAAACACGAAGTGGTCGTGATTCCACATTCAATAGAGTCGGAACCCATTCTAGACATAGTTTCGGCTTCTGAAGTACCCGTCCCAGAACCTGCTTCAACACCTGTTCGAGTTCCATGCCAAATTCTCAGCATGGAGGTGGTTAATCTGATGATGCCCTTACTCTTATCAAGGAGCAGATGACCACACTTTCCACAAGCCTCACATCACTTCACACTTGCTTGGATGAGATGCAGACGCAAAACACTTCTCGAAGTCGTCCTACTACTTCTCCGCGACTAATGCTGCTTCTCCACCACCTTCTTCCGAAGCTTTAGTGGACGAACCAAACGAACCATATCCAACAGATGAGGTAGACAATCGCGAACTTCAATTACTTTATAAAATTTTTAATGCTGCACAGAAGAAGAAACTGGATGTTAAACTGCGTGAGCCCTATAATGCTACTTCTTCACCACCTTCTTCCGAAGCTTCAGTGGACGAACCAAACGAACGAGATCCAACAGATGAGGTAGACAATGCTGCTTCTCCACCACCTTCTTCCGAAGCTTCAGTGGACGAACCAAACGAACCAGATCCAAGAGATGAGGTAGACAATCGCGAACTTCAATTACTTTATAAAATTTTTAATGTTGCATAGAAGAAGAAACTGGATGTTAAACTACCTGAGCCCTATAATGGTCACCGCGAGAAGCGTGTGCTGGACCAATGGCTTTCACTTGATTCTTTACTTGAAAAACTTTACTTAAACTTTACGACACAGAGGAACTTCGCGAATCACGAATAAACCTGTGATTGAAATTAACACTTCAAACCTGGCAGCTAGAGCGTTACCAAGCAGACAACGACACCCTGCAGGCCCCAAAGATTGGCGCTCCTTTTGGTATTTCTTTATTTTTATTGCGAATAGACGATCCGAACACTTTCACCTAACTCTCACCAAGGTGTCCAAAGGTGTCCATGGCTGACCCAATTTTGCGAGCATGACGACGCAAAAACCTCTGTAGGTCAAAAGTGCACGACAAGGACACTTTCCCTTGTAGTTTGAAAGCTTTTCAGTGAGCTGCAGGTCAATTTCAGCGTTCTCTAATTCCCTGTTTTGACATTGTCAGGTGCTCAAAGCCTTGTTTAAGCATCCCGAGGCTTCCCCGATGCTGCCCTGATGATGCCTTGCAGTTTAGGTGCGAAACCCTAAACCTGCAGAAAAACACAGCAGGCTATAATTTTTTGTTTTGGATTGCTTTGGGTGGAGCGAACACGTCTATGCGTGTCTCAGTTGCTCCCGCACGCAATGGGACAGTTCCCTTTTGGAACGGACGAGTTTTCACGTGAAAAAGCTCTCTGTTTTCGCAATCCTTCGCGATGGAACTGTGCGGACCTGTGGGGGATTAACAATTAGCTAATCTGGTTCCTGAACAGAAGGCTTTTGCCTTGGCAAACGCACTTAAAACCCTAGAACTGTACATGGTTATCTGAGAAGCCCAACTAGTGGGGCATTATTATATGTGCAAAGGGGAGAGAGAGAGATGCGCGAGAGCAAATCGTGGGGCTACATGAGACAAGGGAGAAGGCAAGCTTTCCATTAAAGCTGTGATCACCTGCACCCACTACTCACACACACACTGTAGTCATTGTGAAGCCAAAAAACAGCCCCCTCTCTCAAAATGGGCGCCCCCTCTTGGGATGAGCTTGGCAAGTTACTCTGGAGCCGCCATGTGTCCAGTTTTCCTCTTTTGAGTTAATTCCTAGTACCCATCGACTTATTAAGTGTAGCGAGGGGCCTAAATGACTTTGAATTGAGCCTAGACACCTTTTTACTGCTCGGATTCCAGTGCTGATTGGCCCGACCATCTCGTGGCGACCTGCCCTTCCCGACTGTGGGTGACTCTCGATCGTCAGCCGTTTCACATTGGCACACAATGTCCCGTCATTTGTGACTTCAAAAAGAGGGTCCCAAAATTAAAGAAAAATCAAGGGAAAGAAACCAAAAACTAAGGTTAGTGGTTGCCACAGCCTCGTGACAGAGCTCCACCCCAAGAGCGCATTGGTGCCAAACTGTGGCGCACCTTTCGGTATTTCTTTAATTTGCTTGTACAACACCGGCAACATAGCTCTGCATCTCCCGCAAGAAGGATGCAAGAGAGTGAGCCCTTAGCACATATATAAAGGCCCTTGGTCTACCAAAATCAGTTTACATGAAAAGCATCATATCCAAAAGCATCTGGTCCCAAAAGATGGCGCCCAAAGCTGCCAGCACAATTTGCAAAAATCCGTACAACTACCACGTCAACAGTCAGCGCAAAACAAGGGCGTCCGTGTTGCTTACACGTCATCAACATTCTACACAAATATTTTGTATGTGTGTGGCTGATTATTTTTAGGCCCCATCAATTGGGGTCCATAAGTTGTTGGGAGTTAGGATTTAATCCTAACCCTACTTTAATAATCGGGCCACTTGACAAGACTCCGTACAACTACCACGTCAGCAGTCAGCGCAAAACAAGGGCGTCCGTGTTGCTTGCAGGTCATCAACATTCTACACAAATATTTTGTATGTGTGTGTGGTTGATTATTTTTAGGCCCCATCAACCGGGGTCCCATAAGTTGTTGGGAGTTGGGATTTTAATCCTAACCCTACTTTAATAATCGGGCCACTTGACAAGACTTTGTAAGTTGGAAGGTCCTTCTGCTTCTTTTGCTTCTGTTAGGGTTTAGGTCCCTTGATTGGGATCTGCATGTTGGCTAGGGCTAGGGCTAGGGCTAGGGTGCCCAACCCTCTAGGTCTTCAGTGGCTTGACACTTGAGCAGTTTGTGACAATCTGGTTGACCACCCTAATGCGTCCGCCAAGGACAGGTGAGCTGAGCTTCAATGTACAAGCGTCCTCCAAATGCTCAAGAGGAATGGGGCAATGTGCTGCTCTGGTGTTAAATCAACCCCAACCTGGCAACCCAAGTAGGGCACTATTGTCCATGGGGGAAATCCATGTGATACCCTCACAAGGTGCCCATTATGGGGTGGGTGTCTTGACTCTTGCCAAATTGCCAATCCAAAAAGCAACTGCCTTGTGCCAGTTGATCAGTGTCCCCGAAGCTATGCAAAAAGTCTCAAGAGCCTATTTGCCTCTTCTCAAATTGGCCTTGCTAAAGCCCACTACATAAAGCAAGTCCCAAAGTCTCGAGTATCCCAAGAAAAAACAAGGAGTCAGGCCATCCTCATCTCGGTAGCTTTGATGTGACAATGCCCTGAGTGCATCTAGCAACTTAGACTCGTCTAGAGATCTCTCCAACATATATTGTCGGTGACCTGTCATTATTTGTGAGCCCAGACCTTTACCTTGCAAGCATCCATGCTCTCTGAAGGCTCCTTTACACAGATCAACTCTCTATGAAAAATTGTGACATTCTCTTTGATCTTTCGAGGTGCCTTTGCTAGGGAGCCATACAGTCTCTCGAGTTGACGCACCCCCGTGCTAGAGTGCCAAGGTCAAATGAGCTCAAACAACTTGCTAGAAACTCTATTGCCAACATATGTCCACTAAGAAGCCCGTTCATGAAAAGAAAAATCGTTCTGTCTCTCTACTAGCTCTTTGATCTCTATTCTCGCCCAACTTTGATCCAAGCATCGATTGGTTGTCTCTCTTGCATCCTTTGCAGGCTGGCCAGGGCTTCGCCTTAGTCATTGCTCCCTCTCTCTGACCTCTTTCATGTCAAGGGTGCAACGGAAAAAGGTGAATCGGGTGATGATCTCATCTGCAACCACGAGCAAACCTCCTCTCGTGACTAGGCAGCCAATGGATCTCGGATCTATCATGACAGATTTCCTTGAAAACATCCTCCAATTGCGTACCGCCCACCGAACTACTTCATGAAACTGCTCTTGAGCCAAAAGAAAAGGTGTAACTTGTAATCGACCTTTCTATCTGGATCTCCATGGAATTTGAATCACTTCATGCTTGAAGGATGATCTTCGAGTCCTTACCTCAGCCGCATAGAAAATGCTTAATAACTTTGATTGATTTAAATACCGTAGAGTTCAAAGAGTCTAGTCCATATGTGACTTGGTGGGTCTCCGCATAAACGTAGTGAGAAGTCCCATTGGGAAACTAACATGAAACCGAGTGTTGAGTACCCAAATAAGAGAACCGACCAACTTCCAATACTTTGTATCATTTGCAACATTTGAGGGGTCATACTTTGAGAACTTGTGGGTGGGATCCATATGAGATGAGATAGGTTTACTCCCAATCATACTCAATGCTTCCAACAACTCTTGGACATAGCATTGCTGAGAGACAAAGATGGCCCCCACTGTTTGCCATATTTCCAATTTAAGGAAGTAATGAAGCAAGCCAAGATCTGTTATCTCAAACTCCTTAGCCAAGGTCTCCATAATACTACGGATGTACTCAACACGGCTATTTGTAATCACAAGCTCTCGCTTGATGCTATGGTCCGCACAAAACTAAATGAATTGAAGGTAAATTCTCCACTTTTGTCCGATCAAATTGTTTTCAACACCTTGCTGCTCTCCTTCTCCATACGAGCACGCCAATTCTTGAAAAGATTAAATGCCACTGACTTGTGCTGTAGAAAGTATACCCAAGTAAAGCGGTGTAATCATCCACTAGGAACATGAAGTAAAGAGCTTTGCCCAAGCACAGGGTTTGCATAGGCCCACAAAGCTCAGTGTGAACCAACTCCAAAACTGCAGTAGCTCGGTGTGTGCAGTGGTTCTGAATAGCCTCTGTATGTTGCTTCCCACAAATGCGAGTAACACATTTCCCATACTTTCTCCCAACGTGTGGTAAGCCTTCAATCATGCTTAGGAAAAGCACAACCGAAGAGCATCATTGTTCAAATGGCCAAAGCTGCTATGCCATAAATCACATGTGGGAGTACTAGTCACTGAAAGACAGAGCACAGGCCTGTAGAGACCATTCTCCACTATGCCCCCTCTGACCTTCTTGCCGGAGTCTCCATTTCGAATGGACAGTGCATCCTCTATGAAATCACCTCCATGCCTAACTTGCACACCTGGTGCACTGACATAAGATGAAAACCCAGCCTTGGAGCATAGAGAACCTTTGAGGTATGCTTACCCCCTCCGTCATCCGGAATCCACTCCATGGTATACTTGCTGTGAACAGGAGAGGAGATGTTCCATGCTCTCTACATGGAACATGTCTCTCTCTCTTTCCAGATCAATCCTCTTGCTTGGAGGAGATCTCACAAGAGCCTTGCTTTCCTAGGAGGCTAGGGTAGCCCATGTCAAGGCCATGTCAGTGGTTTGTGTGCAGGAGGAGATGGCTCAGATGTTCTATCTCTTTCTACCTCAATGATTCTCTTCTCCACAGTTGCCTCGTTCATTCATGCGGCATTGCAGGTGTTCCCTTGTGTCAGAGGATCTTATCGGAATTGAGCCAGATCGGAGTCGAGGTGTCTACCCGATTGGAGGTCAGTTCTTGTCTTCATTGCATCTTCCGCTGCCTATTCTGACATGGTATGAGAGCCCTAGGTGACATGATCAGCTTGGTTGCTCAGTATTGGCTGATCCGGTGTCGTTTTAGACTTGATTGAGAGGGAAGAAGCTTGTTGTTTTTCCTGGCTTTTCTCCAGTTTGGGGCTGATTTGGGTATGTGGAGGCTATGGACCCTCGTCTACGACTTCCACGTCTTTTACCCTTGATTACCCCTACCTCTCTTCATCTCGATGGAAGTTTGAGGATGTGTAGCATTGCTGGATTGTTTCGGTTTTCCCGGATGGCATTTTGTTGCCGTGCCCTCTTGCAAGGGGAGCATGCATGGCTTTTGGATCCAGAGGGGGAACCACTTCATTTCTAGCCTTCTTCTTCAAAGAAAAGTGGTTGGACAATAGTAGGATCTTCTTCGTCAGTTTTGGAGCAGGTTTCTATGGTTGTGTTTTCTTCGAGGAGATGGATTGGCAGATTTGTTGTGCCTTCTAAATGCGCGATGTAATGTGCAGCGGAAGTGATTGATGGTGAATGCTAAGGTTGAGCGCTCAGTGCTTACTCAAGGTTCTTTTTATTGAATGAGAGAGTTCCTTTTACTTCATGAGAGAGACTAGAGAGAGAGAGGAGAGAATGATATTGTGATTGGAGGTTCTGTGAGTGATAGAGAGGGAAGAAGACTAACATCGGATGGGGTCCCAAACCCAACCCCCCCCCCCCATCGCTAGAGAGGTATTTGCTTTAGGTTGCACAAATACCGATACAATGGTCCTAGATGTTGGGATGTTGATGGGATCTTGCTACTAATGCTTGGATTTGAGAGGCTTAGGGCTGAAATGCAGAAATGCTAGTGGAATTGACGCGATCTGTAATCATTGACGAGGCTATGGCTGACATCGAGGGTGGGTTGAAAAGTGAAAAACATTGGCTGATTTGAGGGTTGAATCTGAAAATATTGGTATGATTGCTGAATCGTCGATGGTACGAAGAGGTAATGGCTGAAAACTGCTAACGCTAGGGACTGATCTGGTACTACGGGCTGGATCTGTTACTGTAGGTGGATGCTAGGCAAAAACGGCATGGGTGCTGGATGTGTTGGTAAAAATCACTAGCATGCTGAGGTACTGGGTGCTTGCATTGAGGGTATAGACTTCTAATTGAGAAGTGACCCTAGGGCTTAGGGGTCACTTATATATGGAATTAAAGCTAGGTCGGACAATGCCAATAAAAAAACCCACGATTTTAATTGGCTGGCTAAAATGTCACTTATAAGTAAGTTAATAAATTCACTTATAAGAGGTGGTTCACGTATAGGTAAATACCTAGGTTGGGTACTAATGCAAATATATGGGAACACTCCCCAATGTTTACACCTAGGAGACGGTTGGTTGTGCTCATTTGCAATCAGAGGGTATGCAACTAATCTAAGTGCCTTGACATGCACGTCCTGTGTACAAGCTCACAAAGGCGCCATAACACTTTCTAGGCTGTCTTAAACCCTAGAAATAAGAGTTACAGCTTGTCCACATGCACATAGGGTTAGATGTGCACGTGACACATCTTTCTTGGAATTGTCAACGGAGATGGGTAGCAAGTTGATGACTCAATTACACTTTTGTACCTGATTGTAAATTATGGATGATAGAGGGGGATCTCTTTCTTCCTTGAAGCAGAGAATGTTCTTTGATTTTTTCTTTTCTATCTAAGGATGGAAGGTTTAGTTTCGGCTTCAGTTGACTCCCCTTTTGGTCTCGAGTTCTATGAGATTCAAGTTTTGCTATTCAGTTAGAGAGGAAGAGTTTACCACCGAGCCCACACCAATAGGGGTGTGCGGACAGAGCTGCCAAGAGCCAAGAGTCCAAGTCTGGTGATCAAACAAGATGTCTCTCAAATGCGACTTAAGTCCTATTTATAGAACTTCATAACCAAAGGGCCACGTTCACACTGGCCGGACATAACTGCAAGCACCCCTCCTAATGTCTCGGGATGTAACACTTCCCCCCTTATTTTTAATTGCTGTCCTCAGCAATGTCCTCGGTTATAAAACCGGGGGAAGCAATTCCTTAACGATCTAACTGACTCCCAAGTAGCTTGGGACTGAGGACGATGCTTCCACTTGATCAAATATTCGGGGTTCGAAGACCTGCGAGACTTGCGGACCCTTTGATCGAGAACCGATTCGGGGTCAAGTGGAATATAACGAGTGGTGTCTTCCAAGTTTGGGACTTGCTCATGAGGAATTGCGAAGTCATCCTGCCCCAGCCGTTCGAAAGAACGGCTCACGTGGAACACGAACACGGGATGAACAACAATGCCTAGAAGTTCGGGACTTGCTCATGAGGAATTGCTAAGTCATCCTGCCCCAACCGTTCTTTCAAACGGCTATGTGGAACACGAACACGGGATGGACAACAATGCCTAGAGGCAGGTCCAACTTATAAGAAACCCCACTTATCTTCTTCGCGATTTGAAACGGACCACAATAACGAGAAGATAATTTCGAGCATTGGCCAGTTCGGATCGTTTCGGAATCCTTCGGTACCCTAAGGTACACCCCACATGCACGCCTGGAGTTCGGGGTTGCTGATGCTGATTGGCATGAAAAGTAGCATGATCCTGTGTCGTCTTTATGCTCTCTTTCGCGATCTGAAGCATTTCTTGCATATCGTGTAAGAAATCGGCTACCGATCGCATCTTGATCCCCTTGAATCCAGTGGAAATTGGTGGATTTGGCTCATAACCGTACATAAGCATAAACAGGCTATAGCCGGTAGCCGAGTGCTTTGTACTATTGTAAGCAAACATAATCTGTGGGAGATAGCGTTCCTAATCAGATTGACGTCCGGAGACATTCGGTCATTGCATGTCCTCCATAGTTTGATTCATGCGTTCGGTCTACCATTAGTTTCAGGATGATCTGAGGACGACATGCACAGATAGGTTTCCAATTTCTCGAAGACTGTTTGCCAAAAATTGCGTGTGAATTTTGAATCACAATCAGTGACAATTTCATCGGGACAAACCATATAGTTTGTACAAGTGTTCTACAAAAAGCTGAGCTAACTCGTGGCTCTTTATGGTGGAATGTGTGGGAATAAATCGTGCCATTTTCATGAGTCGATCGACGACGACCCAATGGCATCAAGCCCACGGTTAGTTCGGGGTAATCCAACTACAGAATCCATAGAAATGCTTGACCATTTACTATCAGAAGGATGTAATAATCCAGCGCGTTTTTGATGTTGAGCTTTGTTGAGCTGACATTGCGCGCATTCCCGCACATACTTTTCAACAAAAGCTTTCATGTGCGGCCAATAAAAATACCGGCCAACCAAGGCCAAAGTAAAGTGTATGCCAAGGTGTTGTGCACTAGGTGCATCATGACACTCGCATAAAATTTGCTTGCGGATATCCTCATCAACGGGCACACACACTTTGTCTTGCTTGAAAAGTAATCCATTACGAATGGAATACTTCTCCGCTACATTTCTCTCCGTAGCCAGCTTAGAGGCGTTCGGACAGCCATAGCTTTCCGGGCTACGCATTCCCTCTTGGACTTGTTGCCAGATGGCACCAAAGTGACGATCGTTTTGGCAACGCCCTTTGAGAGAGAGAGAAGTCAGTTGAAATTTTGGCAAACGAAAGAGTATTGACCTCCGAAATTCTACTTGTTGGCTTAGGTCGTAACCCAACCCACCACGCATATGCCTTGTCCTGGAGCATGATTTGCATCCGACTAATGCATAGGGCATAAATGAAATGATACAAATCAGAGTAGACTGTCCATTTCGCCAGCCATGAGTCGATGGAGGTCTCCTCACATTCCTTCTTTTCCCCTTTGAAGGGGTCAGGATGGAATTGAAGAGGCAAAGTGCTCATGGCTACGGGCGAAAACGGGACCTCTGTGGCATGTAACTCCCAAGTTGCCTATGCATCTCTACTAACTGCTGTTGCAGTATAGCGAGAGATGCATCGGAAGCAGAAGACGGGGGAGAAGAACCCTCGGGACGAAGCTCGTGCGTGTGTGTGGAATTGGGAGGAGAAAGAGGCGTCTCCTCCATGCGTTGATGCGTGTTAGCGGCGCCATTCTCGTGTGGAGAAGCGTCGTGTGACGCCATGGCTCTTGGATGTGCGATTACTCACGGGAATATGTAGCAGAGGCTCGCTTGGGAAAAGGCCCCCAAGTTGTGAAATAATAAGTATTAGCAAGTAGCAAGGGAAAGAGAGAATAGGGTGAGAGATTTTTTTTTTTCACGCGCGAGATGGGCTTGCGGTAACGTAAGTGTTACGCCCACACTCGCCGGAGTGACTAATAGAGAGCGGGGAGAGGTAGGGGCCAACCGAGCGGTTTTAATTTGAGTCCAGTGAGTACCGAAAAGACTGGGCCATCTCTTTATTAAAGGGCCACACTTAAGTTAAAAATAAATGAGCTGGGCGGTCACTCAAAAAAAGTCCACTTAAGTGTAAAAGGGTTGAAAAGAAAAAAAAACATTTAATCTGGAGAGCGAAAAACAGTGCCGCCTCAAGAAAAAAAAATGCCGCCCTCGCATTGCTGACCTGCACCGCCTTCGCATGGCCCAACGTGCACCGCCCTCACGCTAACCGCCTGCCCTCTGCATCGCCTGTGCTGCCTGCATCGCCCCTTGTGTGGCGGACTCTGTAGACCAGCGTGATGCCTTTGACATCACCATCTCTGCGCAGCCTTGCTGCCCCCATGCAGCCACGACAGCGTTGCAAGAACTGACGCTTGCCGCCCTACAAGCTCTAAGTAGGCTCAGCTCTTGCTGCACCTATTGCTGGGGCCTCTTCTCGCAAATAAAACTTGGCACAACCACCCTGAATATGAGCCTGTTCCGGGTATAGCTAAATGGCAGCACCTGGTTAAACCACCATTCCCCAAACACAAGACCACATAATTTTTTTCTCTCATCTCCATTACTTGCAAAACATACTCCATAATAAACAAGGCGTTCTCACCATGACATGCCTACGGAGGGTGCTGCCATGTCATCAGGGTGGCAGCTCCCGAGGATACCGTCAAGCACATATAGCTTTCAAAGAGGACAAAAAGACACACCAAGCATCCATATAATTGCTACTGACAATCAACATCCCACACACGAAAACCTGCGAGAAAAAACTCACCAAGTTTTCACCACTAATGGGCATGTGCCTCCCTTGCCGTCCTCTCTCGCTAGTAGCGTCCCATACCACCTTATACGAGAGTTGGGAGAGCCTGTCAAGTTGGGCCATCACGGTCTGTAAGGTGCAGCGGAATGAATGTTGTATTTTCTCAAGATTAGTGATCTTTATTGCTCAAGGTTCCTTTTAGTTCTTAGGGGGAGAGAGAGCTTTCCGTCTTATGGAGAGTGCTGTGATCACGAACAAAGTGAGTGGATATTGTGCGTGCACGTGAATGAGACTGAGAGAAGGAGAGAAGAGATACGACACCGAGAGGTTGTAAAACCCTCCTCCGAAGGCCCCACTCTCGTCGGCGAGAGTGGTCTAATCTTTGATTGCACAAAGATGTACAATGCGTATGCAATGGGACTATGCTGATGACGACGACGGTGACGACGACGGCTACTTACGCTGAAATCTGTGATCTTCTTGGTGGCTGAAAGTGACTGTTTCTCGCTGGTTTCATGGCTGAAAATGACTGTCTTGGTCGGGGTTGACGGGCTGCTGAAAAACTCTGAGGTATCTGCTCTTTGGCTGCGTTTTTGGAGAGAAACTCTTGGCTGAAAAACGCTGTGACAGCAGGTGTCTTCTTGCTGAAAATGACTGTTTTGCAAGCGTTAGTAAACCCTTACCGGCCATGGTTATTCTGCTGCAATTGATGATGAAAACGCTGAACCTGCTGATGTGTTTCCTGGCGTTAGTAAAGGCTGAATTTGCTGCGTTTCTGATGGCTGAAGAGGATGAGGATCTGCAACTGTTGCCTAGCGTTAGTAGCACTTTGGAGCTGCTGCCAGTGAAGGTAAAAACGCTAGGGCAAGATGGACTTGGGATGGCGATAGCAGATTCTGAAAACGCTGATGGAGGGAGATGCCAGTGATGAGGAAAACGCCAATGGATGGAGTAGCCTCGCCAAGGAATTGGGGAGGGTCTTGCTGAGAGAGGGAGGGACACCTGATGCTTGGGGAAGCCTGCTGTGCCTTTGCTCATCTGCCAATTTGTGCTAACTTGGGTTTGCTTATATATTAACTTACCCAATTTGCCCTACTGAGTACCCAACAAAAGTCACTTAATAAATAAGTGAAAAATGTTAAAAATAGGGAAAAATGGGATACAGTCATATGAAAAATCCCCAAACTGACTCTGACGGAATCTGATGAAAATGCTTATGCTTATGCAGTGTGCAACCAGAGGATATGCATCTACACTGAGTGACTGGGCATGCACGGTCTACGAATAGACTCACAAAAGTGCCAGATCGCTTCTAATCTAACTTGACTGGACTTGACGGAAACCCTACTATGGTGTAGCTTGTCCACGGACACATAGGGTTGGGATGTGTCACGTGACACGGCCTCATGAGCTCCTGTGGGTTTGTGCACGTCGCCATGTCGTGCATCCGAGCAGATTACTAAATACGTTGCTGGCAGTCATGGTCTGAGATTTGGAATGAATTTTTTTGTGATTGATTTGATTTGTCATGTGATGACATGTGATGTGATGTGACGTGACTTTTGTACAAGTGTTGGATTTGTATCGTCTAGTGCGTCGGTACTTAGAGTCAGTGTCTACTGAACTGCTTTATGGCTTATGTCTGATTTTGCAGGCGTAATCGAGGGCGATTACAATTCTTTCAAGAGGGGGGTATGTCACAAAATGATGACGTGGCAACTGTCAGAGTGAACAGCGGAAGGTGGAGAGAGAGAGAGAGAGAGAGAGAGAGAGAGAGAGAGAGAGAGAGAGAGAATGGCGATGGACACACAAGAGACAGATGGAAAAGGTTGGCAAGCCCGGATAACTCCAAATGGCAAAACTGTTGTGTATAAGATGGCAAGATGAATGGGAGAATGCATCCCTCCCCCTCCTATATATAGGAGAATAGGGAATAGGTAGGGCAAACCAGAAGCCCCAACGACCATGCACAAAAAACCCATAAACGAGGAAAAAATGAAAAAGGACCAGAATAGGTCTGGTTGGGCAAAGTGTTGAGCAAAACCCTAAATGTGCCTGAAGATCTCTGTCCAGCAGGTGTACGGGTGGTCAACCCACAACCAAGGGCTAGTTCACGTGATGTGTGTGAAGCCTGTAAGCAGGGTGCGAAGCATCTGGAGATGAAGAATCTAACACCCCCCCTCAACGACAGATGCGGAGTCGTTGAGGAAGAAGATGCAACACGCCTGGTAAATCTGGATTGTGAAAAGAAGAAGCGTTAGCCAAACAAAAAACGACAAACCGTCCAACACCAATGTGATGATGACCGAAGCTAGGTCAGGCTGATCAAGTCGCACAAGGAAGCTGATGGAGAGGCTAACAACAGAACAAGGAAGCTGAAGAGGATATATGAGGGAAAGATGACAGATGAGCAGAGAGCTCATCGGTGGAGGTAAGCAGAAGAGAGAGAGAGACGGAAGAGAGATAACCCCCCCTGTGAGCTCATCAGTGGAGGTAAGCAGAAGAGAGAGACGGAAGAGAGATAACCCCCTGTGAAGCAGAGCACTCTGACACAAAAGGATAGAAGGCCAAGGTGGTAAATGTCACAAGATGGGCACCACGTGCCAATAGAAAAGAATAGACTGAATAGACTTTTAGCACTTCAATAACAACTGAATTGAGAGAGAGAGAGAGAGAGAGAGAGAGAGAGAGAGAGAGAGAGAGAGAGAGAGAGAGAGAGAGAGAGAGAGAGACGACACGCGACATCAGGGTAGAATCCGTACGTACGTACGGTACCATTCCGTACGGTACAACCGTGCGGTACGGTACAGTACGTATCGTACGGTACAGTACGACATTAAAAAAATTTGGGCGTTTTTTGCTCGGACAAATTCCGCTAGGGAGCGCTTTCAGTTGGGCTTATTAGTGTGAAGGGGGGGAAGCCTTAGGCTTTTTTAATCGACCACTGTAGCAAAAGAGTCTCTGTTCTGTTACAGAGAAGTCTGTAGAGCAGTGCACAGAGTCCTGCAGAGCCGAGCTACGCGCGTGAAAAGGTACTGTTTCTGCCACCATGCACTCCGTACTCTTCTCGCACTCCGTACTCCTCATGTGTGTGCACTCTTTGCATTTGCAATGTGCAGGATTCATTATGCCGCGTAAAACCAACCCCAACTAGTCGCTCCACACCAATGTTTTGAGCATCATCACAACCGCTTCTCAGCAAGGTTCTGGCACACGCTTATGGCAATGCAAGTATTGTGGGGACCAATACACCAGCACTATTACGCGAGTCAAAAAGCACTTGACGGGCATCGGGTGCACTGATCAGATTGGTGCATGTGAGAAAATACCACCACCTTTGAGGGAGCAGCTTATTCAAGAGTATTTTCCTGTTGGTGCTCCTGCTTTGAGAGGTGCTCCCAGTACACAGGATGCTTTACATGATGCTTTTATTGGAGAGCTGGAGTCTTTAGGTGCGGAGACAGAGGTTGGAGGAGGTTCGGCCTCCATGCAACCCCCTACTTCCAGGAAGAGAGCACGTGTTGGTGGCGAAGGTGAGGATTCCTTGCCACGTGAAAAAGGTACATCTGAAACACCAACGCAGACCACTTTGCCTAGTCGCATCTCTTCTCAGGCTTGGGTGAAAGAGCGTCAGAGGGTGGCAGAGATGGAGATATGTCGCACTCTTATTGAGTGCAACATATCTTTCAATGTTTTGCGCACAGATCAGTGGAAAAGAATGGTAAAAGCCATTGCACAGGTGGGGCCTACTGAGACATGGACAGGTCTTGATTACACAAAGATGCGCACCACTATGTTAGATGAACAAAAGGCCTTAATTGACAAGGCACTTACGCCTGTGAAAGCTGGATAGAAGGAGTTTGGATGCACCATTATCTCAGATGGTTGGGCAGACATATGCAGACGACACATAATCAATATCCTTGTGTCTTCTGCTTTGGGCACCTATTTCTTGCGTGCTGTGGATGCAGGAAAAGCAAGGAAAAAGATCACGGCTGAGTTTATTTTTGGTCACATCAAAACAACCATAGAAGAGGTTGGCAAGGAGAATGTTGTGCAGGTGGTGACAGATAATGCAGCTAATTGCAAGGCAATGGGATTTATGGTGGAGCAACAGTTTCCTGGCATAGTGTGGACTCCATGTGCTGCACATTGTTTGGATTTGCTCATGGAGGATATTGGCAAACTTTCATGGGTGCAGCCCATAGTTGCAGATGTAGTCAAGGTCACCACATTCTTTCGCAAGAAACATCAGGCTCTTGCTATCTTCCGCAGCCATAGCACTTTGGATATGGTTCGACCTTCAAAAACCAGGTTTGCCTACATTTACTTGGTTTTACAGAGGCTCTACAAACTTAGAGATCCACTACTACAGATAGTGGTGGATCCAAAATGGCGAGGCATGTCAAGATCGCAGGATGAATCTACAAAATACTTGCAGAGGCGGATCCTTGATGAGAGCTTTTGGCAGGAAGTGCACGCTCTTTCAGAGGCACTCAAGCCAGTCTACGTCCTTCTTCGATTGACGGATATGGAGGGATCGACCTTGGGACTAGTCTATCATCTGTTTATGCAGATGAAAGACCACGTTTCCAAATGCGATCTGTTGACTATTGATCGGTAAGGGTTCCTCATGTTCTAATGGTTGTCTGTTTTAATCATCAAGTCTAAGTTATAACTTGTATTGACAAGTTGTTTTGATATTTCAGCCAATCAGATTTATTGGGATGTGTTGAGAGCCGCTGGACTTTCATGAGCCGTTCCATACATGCGATGGCTGCCATGCTTCATCCTCTCTGCAGGTCGCCAGAGCTATGGAGTGATACCTTGCTTAGCACAAAACAATCAGAGTATGTTGGGCTCATGTTTTCAGAGGATGATCAGCTTGGGATAGACAAGGAATTCACCAACTACATGAATGGCATTGGCGCTTCTTTCACGAGAGCAGTTTCTTTGAGGAAGGAAGCCACAAAGTATCCTTTGACGTGGTGGCACTCGTATGGGAGAGTTGGTCTTCCCAACCTCTCACGCATTGCTCTTCGTATCCTTTCTCAGGTTAGGAAACTGCCATCCATGATTACATTGTATATATCATTTTAAACTTCTAACTTCATCTTTATATTACTTGACACTTGTCACTCTCTTGCTGATGATTGCGCTCTTGCTTGAGCACTGAGCAGGATTGCTCGGCTGGAGCATGTGAGCGCAATTGGAGTGCTTACTCTCCCATACACACGAAGATTCGAAATCGCCTTAGCACTTCTCAGTTGGAGAAGTTTGTGTATTGCAGAGCCAACATGAGGCTCGTGCGGAGTTACCATTCTTTGGGGCAACCCAAACAGGTAATTATCTTGATGTTGGCCACTGTAAACTCAACCTGCAAGCATATGCCATAAATAAGTCAGTTTAACTTTATTTTACTCTTCAACAGGTTGATGCGACAGAGCTGAAAATGGTAGATGATCCTAGACCAGAGGAGGTGGATTGATAGATTAGAGACGAGCAAGAGCAGATTCTCAGAGAGCTGCATAGAGAGCTCGAGAGCGTGGATCGTTGTGTGACTAGATCACGTGCACGAGCTCTTAGCCTTCCTCTACGCACGGTGGGAGGAGATCCAGACACTGTGAGACGAGAGAGTATTCGCAGGGGGAAGCTTCCTATTCGCTTCATTCGCAGGCGAGCGAATGAAGCTGTCCGGCTCATCCATGCAGAGATTGCTGATATGCTCGAGGAGGCTTGTGGTGCAGAGGTGCTTGTACCAGAGTTGACATATGGTGAGCCTGACCCTGAGTTTGATGAGGAGGGCAATGTCCTTGACTTTCTCTCTACCGACGATTCATCTTCCGCATCTGACACAGACTTTTGAGGCCGCACGTCTTAGTGCACACTGGTGACTACATGCTTTGGAGGACAGGCTGCAGTAGACTTTTATTGTTATTATGACATTGTAGTATTTCACAGTACTTTGTTTTGGATCTTGATTCAGTTTGTATGGTATATGCCGACTTCTGGCTGATGCCATGGACATGATGTTTGTAGTTGTTATTTGGTTTTATGATTTATGGTCATTGGTTTTCTCATTGAGTATTGAATCTTGAGTCATTAAGTTTTTTGATCAATATGTTCATTTTAAGCATTGCATTGTTAATGAGGCTGAATTTTGAAAGGTCTGTGAACTTAAATTTAGTGTAATTGTCTTTTTTTACAAATGGTACGTACCTTTCACGTACCTAAAGGTTGGTTCAGTACGGAAGTACGTTCCGTACGTACCTAAACCGTACCGTACACTACGTACCTTTCCACCTTGCGCGACATGCGAAACGGAGTGGCGGAATTCCACCCCAGAGAGTATTGGCCCCAAACCTTGGCGCCCCTTTCGGTATTTCTTTATATTGCATCAACACAGTACAAGCTGGTACTCCAGACTCTGCACCTTCTCCAAGAAGCATGCCAGAGAATGGCCAAAAAGTGATCTCGATCATAAGAGGGAAGAAGGTGGTGGATGAAACTAGAGGGTGAAGCCATCGGCCTGTGAAGGGCTAGAGATGGCGGTGGCAGACTTCTATCGAGAAGCCGTCCCATCCTCAGGATTTGAATCCTTCTTGCGGTCCCATCGTCGTTTATAACATTTTGTTGCAAAATGATCTTTCTTTCCACAGTAGGTACAAGTAATGTCAAGGCGAGAAGGTGTACAACCAAGTCCAGACTGTCCACGAGCACTACCACCCCTACTGGATGTAGAAACAAATGCAGTAGAATCCGCAGAGGCGTCTGAGGTGGCTCTGTCTAGAATGCGCGAAGCTATCTGCTGCACAACGGGTAAGAGCTCCTCCCAAGTGATAGGAGTAGGGCGCATGGAGGTAGTAAGTGACTGGAACAAGGAATCATAAGTGTCGGGAAGCTTGAGTAGCAACCGAGTTTCCATGCCCTCGGAAGAGATCTGGTGACCACAAGCTGCTAGCTCACCACGAAGCAGAAGCATGCGGGATATGAAGTCCTGGATAGTCGAAAATGATGAGACCCTGTAAGTCCATCAAAGTCTTCTCCAGAGCGAGGATCCTTCCGGGTGTCTTCGCCTCATACAAGTTGCAAAGGAAACCCCATACCTCATGTGCAGTGGTGTGAGAGCCTAAAGGCGTCAACATGCTATCCACACAGTTGATGAGTAAGAAAGAGTAAACTCTGCGATGGTTCAGATTCCTTTGATCCACCATAGCCTGTAACCACAATATCTGATCCGCCAGAAGTAGTACCATGAGAAGAAGTAGATGAGGAGCGAGCACGTGTAACTACAGAAGAAGTGATAACTGATGATGTCGATGTAGGAGCACAAGATGCAGGAGCAAGGCTGGGACACACGGCATTGGCAATATCGGTAAGCCAATCCCAAAGGTCAAACTGTCTAAGCATCACCATGATCTTCATCTTCCAGACGACAAAGTTGGAGCCGTCAAGCTTTACCGGGAGGAAAGATGGACATTGCTGGGAGTGTTGCCATAGATAAAAAATCAGCAGAGAAGTCTTGTGTGTAAAATGAGAAGCAAAGGTGAGGATAGGATCGGAAAACCACGTCGGATAGAACGCCAAAAGACCGCGAAGTAGAGGGTAAGTGATGGGAGAGGCAAGGGAAACCCGAAGGGATGCCGATGTAGCAAAGTCGAGGAGCTGTCCAAACCCGAAATCGCAGCCAAAGGGAGCTCGAAACACTGCGAGAATGTAGGGGTTTGAGCAAAAACGCCAGGTGATGAACACCGGATGCCGAGGTTGGTAGGTGAGGGTTAGGCGGCAAACCCGAAACGGGAAAATGCTTGTAAATGTGCCAAGTGGCAAATTTTCATGCACTTGCCTCATGCAGAAAAATGGGCGCTGAATTTTAAGCTGGGAGGAGGCCTCATTTGGTTTTTGTCACAGGTTAAGAGCTATGGAGTGCTTTCTTTCCCTCCCATGTACAGAGTGGTGCTAGGAGTGATGCCCTGCACGCTACACACTCCTCTATATGCAGTTATGTGATGCCCCACAAGAGGGCTCTTCATTTGATTGATGTAGAGCTGTGTGGGTTCATGCTTTTGTGCTGAGGCAAGAGCCTCCTTGAGCAGGAACAGGGGTAGCTAGCTACTACTCCAAAGCAGGCACCGGTGAGGGTCATAACCTCACCGTACAGGTGCAAATTCAGCACTGTGTATGCGCAGAAAATTGACTGTTTTTCAGCCATATGGATGCCAGAACCTTTGGGAATCGTGCCCCATTGGCAGAGAACAGTTCGGGGACTGTTTAGGGCTGGAAACATGGCAAAAACCAGTAAATACAACGACCTGAATTTACTGTTTTTGGGCAGGAATCAGAGGGTATACACCAGTGGAAGTGAGTTCCAGCAGGGGAATTGGTTTCGCGCAAGTTTTGGGGCTGTTATGTTGCCGAAATTTGGGCAAATCAAGTAGTATCTAGCGGGATACATGTAAAGGATTCCCAAGACTCTACTTTGTAATTTACCTTCCCAAAGAATAAAGAAATATTGAAAGGGGCGCCAATTTTGGGGCCTACAGGTTGTCGGCGTCTGCTCGGGGCGTTCTAGCTTCTGAGCCGTGTGTGTATTCAAGTGTTAATTCCCGTCGCAGGTTCTCTTTGCAAAGTGCTCTATGTGTGTGTCTAAAGTAAAGAATTTCCGGTGAAAGCCAACGCCTACCGCCCTATGGGCCGGTTCCAGAATTCCAGAGAAAGAGGAATGAGATGATAGTGTGTCTTAGGGTTCCGATGATTGACACTGACGTGCCAATGGATAGGGGAAGTGAAAGACGCTACCCGTAGGTCCCAGGGCACAAGGAAGAAAGGAAAAAGGGAATCAATTGGTAGATCAGAACATTCCCCAAACCTAGGATAAGATTTTTTGAAGTAGATCAGTATGATCTAGATCTGAATACTGCTTTTGCCAAGGTGCACGAGGCTCTTGAGAAGTCTCAAGCATGGCTTCAGAAAGTAGCCCACACGATTCGATGCGATTTGCAACTGCAGGAACATGATTTGGGTGCTCTTCAAGCATTAACTATGAAATGGATGGAGGAGGAGGACGTAGTAGATACTCCTTGGATACTAGAACTTTACCTTGATATTTTCGGTCTAAGCTTTGTCTATTCCGAAAGATCCCGGACATCAGCAGGGTTGAATCTGGTGCAGTCGGGATTGCACAAGAGGGGAGTTACTTCACTCCTTTGTCGCAGATTACCTAGATATGATTAAAGTCAGTGATTTTTTATTAAATTTCAAGGATACATAACGGCTGGTTAGTATTCTGCTGGATGACTTTATGTGATAAGTACACGACAGTGCTTAAGTTGAAAATTTCTATAGACATGATCGCAATATGAGATTAGTTAATGCTGGCACTTATGGTTTGAGATTCAGAATGAATTTTCCTGTGATTGATTTGTCGTGTGATGTGTTGTGATGTTATGTGCAGTGACGTGACTATCGTCTTTGTCCAAGTGCTAGATGTGTTGTGTCTAGTGCGTCGGTACTTAGAGTCGGTGTTTGCTCAAATGGTTTAAGGCCTCCGTTTGTTTTGTAGGCGTAATCGAGGACGATTACCATTCTTTCAAGAGGTGGGTATGTCACAAAATGATGACGTGGGATGACCCTACGGACATAATTGCTGATGTGGACAGACTGCTGACATAGCCATGTACGAACTGCTGATGTGGACAAACCGTACAGACTGTTGACACGGCCACTGCACGGACTGCTGACGTGGCAGCAGTACAGACATCCGCTTTTTGCGTTGGCATGTTGACGTGGGAGGTTGTACAGTGTACGGATTTCCGTGAATCACGCTGGCTGTTGTTTGGCTTTTTTTGGAGCCAGTTGCTTTTTGGGTTGAATGCTTTTGAGTTACAAGCTTTTGGGGCTCTGCTTTTGTCATCCCTTCTAATGTTTATAAGGAGCCCTTGGGGCCTCACTCTGCAAAGCATCTGAACGCAGAGTTTAAGAGCAGAGGTCCCTCTGGAGTTGTACTTTGCAATGATTAATGAAAACTAAATACCGAAAGGGGCGCCAGACTTTGGGACCAATATCTCTGGGCACGGAACTCCGTCAGGCCGTCTCTCTCTCTCTCTCTCTCTCTCTCTCTCTCTCTCTCTCAAAGTTCAGTGTTTCTGTTAGTGTGTTGCTATTGATTTTCTCGCTTGGAGTGTCCAAGCCGGTTACAAAGGGGCGCCAGTCTTTGGGGCCTACAGGGTGTCATTGTTTGCTTGGGAGCGCTCTAGCTACCAAGCTGTGTTTTCTTTTGAGGTGTTAATTTTAGTCACAGGTTTATTCATGAAGTTTTCCTTTTTGTTGTAAAGTTCAAGTGAAGTATTCAGGTGAAAGCGAAAGTCTACTGGCCTACGTGCCTGTTTCATGGTTCTGTCGTCGGGACAAAATCTTTTTTTCCTTAAAGAGTGAGCGTTGGTTGGTTTGCGGCGAAGGCATAGCATAGGAACTTGGAATTACACTATGGTTGATAGGACAAACGATGCCAGAGAAGAGGGGTCCTCTTCGCAAGAGAGATAGGCTATTCCTCCAGTGTTCGAGGTTGGTGAGAGTTCATGACCACCCCTGTCTTTACTTTTTGTTGAGTTAAATGCTCCACAAGGTCAAGGGTATATGATTGGGCAACTAGACGAGAATGTGTTCGGGACACTATTGGTTGCTGATGTGAATGTGTTCTCTCGGTTGATGCAGAATCCTAGGTTTATGGAATATCTGCAAGCGCCGCCAGTGCCACAACAGACAAGGCCACCGTCTTATGCAGTAGAGCCTGTCGAGGCTCAAGCCCAGGTCCCTTGTGCGTCCTAGCAGGGCTGGGTCACAAGTTGCGGAGTCACGTGGGAGTTCCTTTTGTCCATGAACAGGTGGTTAGGACACCTATTCCACAGGCTTTACCAGTTCAGTGAGCCACTTTTTAGAGTCTCCATGTTGCATTTAATGGACAGGGAGATCAACAGACACATATGGCACTAGTGACGCAAAATTTCAATGGCCAAGGGGCGCCGATGATCCCTATTATAGTGCCCATGTTGCAGACAATTCCCTATGACAATTTGGGAGCACTGGAAGATCCAAAAGCATACAAAGAAGGTGGTGCAACTGTAAAGTTTGATACTTTTAGCGGCTTTGAGGTTAAGGCAAAGGCTCTTACTTTTCTCCAACAGTTTGATTTTTGTAGGGGAGAATTTTACAGAGGCCTCTAAGGTTAGAAAAGCTTCCACTTTCTTGAAAGGCAATGCGCTTACATGGTGGACGACAGTGTTGACGCAAGGATAGGCACCCGCCACATGGGTATACGTCAAGCAAATGTTTGCATCTGCATGGATCTCAAATGAATTTGAAGCCGATGTCATGACGGATTGGCATCAACTCACTGCGCAAGAGCCTACAAGAGTATCATTGGAGGTTTTGTTAAGCGTTGCTCTCAGTAACCTCCTACAGGTTTGTGCCACTGACAAAGCAGATTGAGAAGTATTGTTGTGGGCTACCTAAATGGCTTCGAGATTACTGTACAAAGAATAGAGTGGCTATCCTCACTCAGCTTATGGAAGTTGCCAACATTGGTCTTGCCTTGTTGAAGGGAGAGGATAGTAGGTTTCTTGGCAACTTGAAAGAGAGTAGGCAAAAGAAAAATTCAGCAAAGAAGCCCGTTGTGAAAGTGACTCCTGAAGCATCCGAGGGGTCAAAAAAGACAAATAAAGGCAAGGACTCAGCCGAAACGTCTGGAGCGTAGGCTAAGAAACAGAAAAGGAAGCCTTTAGTGCGCAAGTCGTTCGAGGAAAAGAAAGTTCTAATGGCTGAGAACAAATGTTTCATATGCAAGCAACTTGGTCACTTTGCTACAGATTGTCCACAAAGAAGAAGACTAGCTGATTCGGATGACAAAGAGGATAGGAAAGGCAAGAAGCCTAAACCCACGGCAAGTCTAGTGCAAGATATGGTGGGTGACATTCCAAGTTTAGATGCCAGTGAGCTATGCAGAGGGTGAGGTAAAGTCAGAGACCAGAAAACACTCATAACTTTTGCTCAACCATTTCAATATACATTGGTGCCCGTTTGAATTCCATACAAAGTGATAACTTTTCTTCCCTTTGGCTGAGATTATCATGCTCAGTTGTTTCTTTACATGCAAGGTCAATACTTAAGGATTGATGGTCTGATTCCGGGGTCCATTGGCCTAAAACTCTTTATGCGATACATAGTGGCTTCGTAGAGTAGCATATAGTCAATCATACTATCCCCATTGTGTTTTTTACATGTAAATCGATCTGTTCGACTCAACAAAGATACACCATTGGCAATGAGCACACCCGTGCTATTGCACAAGTGTACAAGTAACTTTCCATAGTGACCTTGCTCTTTCTCATCCATTGAAGTACGATCATACAAGTGAACTTCCTCCAACTCCCTTGAAATGTATGACATATCAAATTGTTGAGTATCATGTTGCAATGTTTTTGTGCGAGCATTCATATTTCCAAAGACAATAACACACCGCAATGTCTATTTCTAAATCAAAAAATGGTTGCTCTCTATCCCTGCAAGCATAAAAGGGGAATCATGATGAGGAATGTAACAACCGGCTACAAAAATGGATGCTTTTTGAAGTGTCATAACTTTCGTTATACTTAACGTTTGTGCTTGTCATCTTTCACAATTGATGCAAATTTTTCCAATCCTTTCTTAACCATACATGCTACCTCTCCTTGCCCTCTTCATTGCTTGAGATTCTTTGACCACATCAATAAATGTACACTATAATCTTCCAACCCATTAATCTTTTGTGTATCATGCTCTCAAGTTTCAACAAGAAGTATAATATCGGCTTTGCTTGTTAGCTCATCTATGCCAACCCCGCGGGTATCTATTGCAATTCCAAAAGCATACTTTCAATTGTAACTCGGCCTCATAGGTCCTGCATTCCTATTTGCTCGAGGGACTTGCCTCCTCCTTGGACACATTTTCTTCATGAGAGATGTCCTTGTTTTTCTCATTCCTCTCCTCATATGCCTTGCGACACATATTTTGTTGCTTAATAGTGCAATCTTCAGATACAAAACATTTTGTATCTCTCAACTAAATCCAACTATTATGAAGGTTAATCTTTTGTTTGGTCTCATCTGGCATGGTTCATATAATTGGCAATTCTCCTGAATGAGGAGCTTCTTGCTTACCCACTCTATGTGCTCCGTAAACCATAACTCCTAAAATGCCAAAGCGAGTTTTGAAAAAATCTTCGATAACAATGGCAAGAGAAGGTCTCTAGCTTCTCTTCAGGAATTCCACGAATAACAATGTTCTTGGAGCGTCGCTTCTGTTCCTTCAACTCCTCTACATCCACATTCTCAATATTCTTTGTTTGAGCCAGAGCCTGCATGAGGGTGGAATTAGGAACCGCATTGTTACCACATACATCAACCCAAGACTTGCTTCTGCATACATTTTTCATGTCGCATACTTCTTGGCTCATGGTGTCAAATTTCTCCTCTTTCAATATATGGTCATGCTCCACTTTGCTCATTCGCTCCTTCAAGGCATTCAAGTCCACGAGAGCGTTGAGATTCCTTGAATTCCTCTTCAAGTTGCATCAAACATGTTGTTTGCATCTCAAGTGTCTTCTTGAGATTCTCATTCTCAACCACAAGAACCCTTAGCGTGTCATTTCCCATTGCAAGTGCCTGTAAGTCTTCACCTTGCTTGTTTACGGTCTCTTGCAACGATACCAAGTATGCGATGATCAAGGTTTCTCATGTTGTTGGTTGAGTGGTTGTGTTGCTATCTCCACACTTACGAAATTTTGGATCATTTTCGACAATGGTTGTGGACCTTGTTGAAGGAAAAAACCCTTACGAGTGCCGGAAGACATTGTACGTAAAATAAGAGATGAGAGTCAACTTCCCCCAAACCTGCTTAATTCCGAAATGCTACCGCAGAAAAGCCTTCTATAACTCTGATTTTTTTTTGTTTTTTCATCAATGCATAGAGGGCGTCGTGCTCTTTGATTGAGGCTATAGATCACCCAAATCGGAGTTCGGAATTCAGAGAGAGAGAGAGAAATAGAATGAAATGAAATGATATATTAACATCTTCGAAAGGCCAAGATGACCTATAAGACCAAAAAGTTACAGTTGGTGAATCTGGTATCATGTCTGAGTACCGAAATTACAAAGTTACAAAGAACTAACACTAAAACACTAAGGAGAAAGAAAATAAATCTGAAGTTGATTCGGGATTGAGACGAGATACAAGGGGGGTTTGGTGGGTTCAGATGAAATCTCTCATCGGTTGCTGTCGGATCTCATCAACCTCCTCCATGGTCAGTACTCTGGTTGGGCGTCTTGCATGTCGAGCTAGAGTGATCTGTATCTTCTGTTACAGCCTTCTTCGATGGTGGGAGACCCCCCGAGGTCGTGGGCGTCTTGATCTGCCTAGCTCAGTGGCTCGGTCAAGCAGCGTACCTCTAGTATGGGTGGGCTCTGAGATCTGTTGTAATGACTACTCCTCTGGCTCTCCCCTGGCTGGTGTAAAGAAATTTGTGATTTGTCTCTGAGACTGTCTTTCCCTTGATGTCCTCAGCAAGCTCTCCCTAAGTCTGCGTAGCTCTAGTAGGAACAATCCGAGGCATCTCTGATCCTTGTATCTCATGACGAGAGAGAGAGAGAGAGAGAGAGAGAGAGAGAGAGAGAGAGAGAGAGAGAGAGAGAGAGAGAGAGATGAAATGAAATGTTAAATGAACGTCTTCAAAAGGCCAAAGTGACCTATGAGACCAGAAAGTTACAATGTGGTGGATCTGATACAAAGTCAGAGTAACAAAATAACAAACACAACAGAACAAAAATACTAGAGAAGGAAGCGTATGTGGAGCAACACTGGTTTTTCTCTACTTGGCTAACACCCCTGATTCTATTTTATGCTAGGGAGCCGCCTCATTGAAGAGCTAGAAGTACAAATATAGTAACATAGTTTTCATTCAAGTCTTTACGCTACAAAGGCTGTAGGTAACTTAGTTCAAGGTTTGTGGCATCAAACAGAAAGGGGTTTCAGGTGCATGTTACATTGTTCTTTATGGTTAGTGCGTTTGTTTGTGGCTATCATTTTCGTCATGTTAAGTTTGAGTTGTGTGTTTCTGATATGCTTGATCTTTTTGTATTTAGATTTGAAGGTGTTTGCTTCGCATTGTTTTTACAAGGGCAAGGCTGCACTGTCATTTTGCCCTGGACACCCAACCTTTAAGGTCGCTGAGGTTAGCCTCTCTGAAGCCTTGCTTGGGAATCAGTAATAATTTGAAGGTGTCATAAGCCTTTTTATTGACCAACAGGATGGAAGAATTATGTTGATGAAACAGGGCAGCATGTTCTTGGAATTTGCACCATCATCAGGTGTCCGTCAGTACGATTGGACTCAAAAGCAGGTTATTAACTGGCTAACCGAACAGTTTCTATAAATTTTCAAGCAAATCCCCAGTCAAACTCTCAGAGGCCAGGGCATGGATTTTCTTTCATCATGCATGCTTCTTTCTTGACATGTACAAAAGCCTTCCTTCTGATGGTACGGTAGGGTAGTCTTGCGAATGCCAGAGTTAAGTATTGCATGTGACAGCTAAGAGTCCAACAACTATATGTTCCCATGGTTCTATTATCCTCTTATAGCCCGACTGTCTAGTTATTTGAGGAAATTTGTTCCAGACTGTAGGTAGTTTCTCAGGTACCATTTTTGGTGTATGGTTGACCTGGAAGCTTCCCGGAGTCTGGTTCAGCCAGTTGTTAGCGTTGACAATTTGGGTAGCCACAGACTGTCGTTTGCTCCTTAGAAGTGCTTTTCGCAGCCTGTTGTTGATGGCAGCTATTTTTGAATCAAGGCTGAAGGATTGATTTAACACTGTAGAGAGGCAGCTTAATCTTGATTCTTCTTGCTTTTCTGATTGGAGGCAGGTTATGGCTCTATCTGTTGATGAGATGGGGTCCCTAGTGGCGCTGACATCTTCTGAAAGTATTGAATTCTTTCATGATCCCCACTTATTATCAAGGTGCGGAACTGTTTCACCACTTATTGTGGTTTCTTTTGAATATGATCAAGGAGAGTTATTGATTGTATATTCTATGGTTCTTGGGATCACACCTATGTGGTGGTCTGCATATTTTGTACAATTTATCTTCGGGATTGTGCCCTGGAGATGTTTTATTGAATAGAAGGTTCTTGTGTGTGTGTGTGTGTGTGTGTGTGTGTCAGAGAGAGAGAAATGAAATGATATATGAAGGTCTTCAAATGTGTTGCAGTAATGCTGGGAAGGTGAGAAAGTCTTTAAAAGTAGAACCCATGAGTGACAGAAGTGGCTTCTTCTTCAACTTTGGTAAGATCTTAAAATGCTCTTTGGTTGACTTTCTAAGGGTGCACCGTGTTTTGTTCACAACGTGTGCTGTTTTGGTTTACGTAGACATGGCAAACAAGCAAGATA
This sequence comes from Adiantum capillus-veneris, assembly GCF_014529385.1. Taxonomy (NCBI): domain Eukaryota; kingdom Viridiplantae; phylum Streptophyta; class Polypodiopsida; order Polypodiales; family Pteridaceae; genus Adiantum; species Adiantum capillus-veneris. The sequence goes on along the minus strand of NC_140949.1, from coordinate 134,512,410 downwards.
ATGTAAGCCTGCACCTCACGGTCCCTGTGACGAAAGGAGAATTTACTGTGATGAGATCATCTTTCAGCGTAAGCTTTTGCATTCTAGTCTGAAGTATCACCACACAATGTGGGTGTTCTTGGCTGTAGTGTAACATCCGCTGCGGTCGTCTAAAAGTGAGTGGTTCTGTTTGGTTTGACAGTACACAATTCCATACCTTATGGGCTGGCACAGCCTTATCAATCCTTCTTCTGCCCAACATGTCAGAAGCAGTCAAGCTAATGCGGATGCAGAGTGGACCAAGTAGGGACAGAACAAGGGTCCATATTCTTTTTGGTGGAATCAAATAGAGATATCCATGGACAACACTTACAGCAACATCATAGTTGCATTGGCCAAAGTTTTGTACAGAAAGATGAGTCTCGGATCCTGTTCCTGTGATACAGCTTGGCACCATGGTGTGGTGGTCTATAATTTTTTTTTTGGTAAGCAGTGCAGAGCTTTTAGTGGTTTTCTCAAGGTGCGAGTTGTTAAAAGTCAGATGGATGAAGCTCCTAAATCTATATTTATGTTATGTAAACGATTCTGCCTCAGCTAATATCAAATTTCGTGCCATAGCTTTCTTCCCACTTGTGTATGGGTGTGTGCGTGTGTGCGAGGAACCGCTTTCTACTGAGATTGCAAAAGCAAGGACATTTGACAAGGAGAGTCACATATGTAACTAGGGCAACAATTCTGCGTCTTTCTTTCACATCGAAAATTGCCTTCATACTCTAGTCTTAATGTCGAGTATTGATAATTCTCTGTTACTACATGCTGGATAAATGCGTTATGTTGCTTTTAACAGTAATGTTTGGATATAACATACAAAATAGAGGTCAATAGCTAATACCTGTTCATTGACTTAGATTAGTACCCTTGCATAGTTGGCTCTAATTATGATCCAAGGATATAGCAATAGGCTTACAATCAGTCATACCATACTTTGATAACATATATTGCCTTAGTTATTGTCATATGCTCTCTTTTATCTATATAATTTTTAACGCCCAAAAAGTAATGCAGCTCTCAAACCCTTCATGTCAAACTTTTGCTTCAAGAGGCTCATTTCTTGTTCAACTTAAGCCTCATTGCCATCAACATCAATTCACTGAAATGGATGCATAGAAGCACAATATCTTTCTCTTTCTTCAACACATACAAGGAGTGATTTGCATCAACCATATAAAAACTAGTAATATGCTAATTGCCTATATTTGCAACAACATTTGATCTTTGTGCAAAAATTGGAGATTTTATCTTTGAACACTGTACCCACATTTTCAACTTGTGTTGCTAGTCTTCTATTCTCTTGTATTCATTTACATATAAACCATTAGAATTGAATCGAATACGACTTGCAAACCTTGCTCAACCATTTGGTCAATACACACCAAGTTCTTTGTAATGTTAGGTACATGCTATCTATGGATGTGCAATAATGCACTCGAATCTACCTACCATACGTTATCACCACATTTGATAGATTTATAGACAATGTTCATCATATGTCTCACAACAATTTTTTTTTTTCTAGTCTACTTAACTCCTACTTATTGTTTTGCTACCTTTTTTGTGGACATTCACACTCAAAACGGTGTTCACTAAAAACACTATGCCATTATTCTACACATTGTTTTTGTGGAAATTTCCTTGACCTCATTAATTTCGAAGTGCCTCTCTACTAATGATTGTTAAACTTATCCTTTTATTGCCTTGATTTTGAATTTTGGAACTATTGTCACCTCCTCTACCTAGTACACATCCTCTACTTCTACTTTTGTTGTTATTATAAAAGACTTGTTCAGAATTACCTTCACCTTGTGAAAATGACTCTTTACCGATGTTCATTCCTTCTACAATCAACGACGACTCAAGATCTGTAAAACTTGAAATCTTTTTCTGAGTATGACTAGAGGTCTTGAACCATTTGTACGTTGTCACCAAGTCATGCAAGCATGCTTCCACCTTGTTATCGTTGTTAATTGTAACACCAATAGATGTAATGAGTTCACATACGCCCTTTATCTTCATAACATAATCGTATCATTTACAAACTTATTTTCGTCACAATGTTGAGGTCTGTCTCAACTGCACCTTCCTCGTCTTAGTTTTAATCACGTGTATCAAGCTTTAATCTTTGACGCCTCCTTGGGGAGATTGGCATCCTATATATGCCCAATCATGGTATTCTCTACATTGACAAACAACCAATACATATGGCCTTTTGTGCTCACGAGTTCCAATCTTTGAAGGCTTTCACATGATGAGGCGAAAATCTGCACAAAACCTATATCAGGCAAAAAATGGTAAGTATTTGTCATAACTTGTGACATTGGGTGTGTGTACACACACCCAATATACAAATTCACTATGCTATATAGTAGCTTTGAAAATCGTACCTTTGCATTCGTGCATGCAAACATTAACTCTATAACGGAAATTGAAATGCATTCAAAGTTGGAAGCTAGCTACACAATTTTAGTTCTCTATTCAAAGGATTGCACAAAATCTCGATCCGCACAATCTCTAATAGGAATTGTAAAATTTGAAGAGTTATTGATGCTTCTCGAGAATTCGAAGATGAGTGTAGCACCAACAAATGAGGGCGAGAATGGAGAAACCCTTACCATCAACCAATTCTTTCGCTCCTCCTACTTGCCACTCACTACTGCTTAGCCACAATGAGGCTTTCATATCATGCAAAAGATTAGGGAAGAAGAGAACTTGAGCTCTTGCAAGTGCGCGCGCGCACACACACACTTAAGTACTTTTACAGCTAGTATTTAAACCGAGAAAAAAAATCCTCAACTATTTTTGACGGATTTAGGACTTCTTTACGACAACCCCTAAAAATATATAAATAAAAAAATGGTCCCCCCCCTCCTTTTTTCTATATGGGAGTGACCCCTTAAAGCATAATTTGGATAAATGATCTTGAGTCTATCAAGGTGTTCATGCCTGTCGCTTACAGTGTATACTACACATAGGAGCTCTATGAACACACACGTTGCATGATGATGGTCTTCACCTCCTCTCTCCCACTCAGTCCCCCTATGGGGCCAAGGCGGTTGCCGTTGGAAACCATATGGAGTTGTTCACAGTGTATAGCACACATAGAAGCTCTGTGCACCGGCATGCTACATAATGATGTTCTTCATATCCTCTCTCCCACTCAGTCCCCCTATAGAGCAAAGGCGGATGTTGCTTGAAGCCTTACACTTTGGGAACGAAGTCGGTTTCAATAATGCTGGTCTGCATCACCATCAAAACACTATATAACGGTGAGTATGGCCCTGAGCCCCTCACTTGGTCGCTTTACGTGGTGTTTGTGTTGGTGTAAAGAGAGATTGAGAGTTTGTTTTGGAAGCTTGCCTACTGTCTAACCATGGAGCTTGTGGCAAAAGAGGGCGCTTCTCAAGTCCGCACTCTGTACAACTTTTTTTTTATACTGGTTTTTTTTCTGTACCAGCCGTTGTGGTTTTCATATGTTGTACAGAAAAATGGTTTGGCTTGATATTTAGCGATCATGTATTAAAAACCTATCCGTATTATCTCTGGTTTTTTAACGGAGTTGATCTTTTTACAATAGCCGACATAATTTTGTTGATTAGGCATAAAGAGTACTTAGGCTAAGAAAATTTAAAAAAGGTTTGTATAGATAGGCTGCCAGGTATATTGAATGAATTCACGGGTATAGGTTTCCCTACACCAAGGCTTGGGCTAGCAATTCTGGAAATTTTTTGCCATCTCTTTGATGGTTTGGGGTGACTGGCATTAGATAGTACCTATTTACATCATGTACGGGCATGGCAATATGCCCGTGGCCTTGGTTTCATGCTCGTTATTCTGCGTACCGACTCAAATGATTAGGATACTTCTGCAAGGTTAAGCCGCTAATACCAATATAAGGCAATATACACCTAGGGTATAACTACAAACTGAATGAGAATGTTGTGATAAAAAAGAGGGCTGAGTCCGACGAGCCTGTTATTACATTTTAATGACTGGTTTTTTTGAGGAGCTGCTAGCGTAATCAAGGTGTCACATTGATGATAAAGTGCGCTATATAACATGAGTTACACTGCATACCGTGATGGAGGTGCCGTGACAAAACAGTCTGAATTTCATGGTTTATTTCACTTAAGGCATGGCTTATCTACACTAGTTTGTACAACTTTCAAAAAAAAAAATGGTTCCTCATACTCAAACTTAATGTAGAGGAGTTGATATGTTTTGCTGAGTGCTTTATGTCTAAGCCAAACAACTGACAAACTGTTTAAAGGTATAGAATGTTGTTTTTTTTGAGGGATTTATCTAAAGCCGAGGACAAAAGTTACTATGTTTTGACTAAGAGTTTTAAAGATGGAAGTGAAAACAGATGTACTGCATTTACTTGATCAGTTTAGGAAAGTTTTCTGACAAAATTTCACCACATTAAGTAAAAGAATAACATAATTGCTATGTAAAATCTTGATGGAAAATGATTGAGAAGTAGACACAAAAAAACTTTGAACTAATAGGGGTATTAATTCACTTGGATAAGAAGGGGTGGTGGCCTTCTGATCAAAATGATACATATGGAAATAACTATTTAAGGTATATTAAAAACTGGGTTATATAGAAACCATACATATAATAGCTACCATAATTTCAAGGGTTATGGTTTTTCACAAGCTTTAAAGAAATTTTTACAAATTGAAATACATTTACACTTTGGACGTTTATTTAAAGTAAAAAAGTTATAAGTTGGACATGGATAACAACTGATATAGTCCATTGATACCTGTAAAACGCATTCAAGACTAACGTATTTGTTGTCTTGATTGAATAGATGCAGGTGAGGACTCTATCTTTTATTGGAATTTTTCACCTTGAAGAAAATGTCTGTCCATGATTACACTGGCTCATACTACTTGGGAAGTACTTCTATCATGGGTTACTAGCATTGTATACTAGAATGAGGCCTCATTCTTATATACCATGTACAAAGATAATTCTAAGACTGAGTTGTTTTTGTACTAATCTTTGCCGTTTCTCTAAAGCCAGCTGTCTTTTGAATGTTAAAGTTCGTTTATATCTTATTATTTAAAGTAAAAATAGCTACACACACACACACACACACACACACACACACACACACACACACACACACACACTCACACACACATTTTGTATATAGAATGTTAATCACACACACATATACATTCCCTTATGAGCATGCATGCATAAAGCAAATTATCATATATATCATTTTTTCCCTATCAATCTAACTCCGTGCATGCGCATGAATATGGACCACGCATAAAGACCCCCTCTTTAGCATCTATATGTGTCACACACACTCGCACCCATGATACCGTCAAAATTTGACACATGCTAGGGTGTTAATAAAACTCCCTCTTCTCTCTAGTTCACATGCCTGCTCTCTCTCTCTCTCTCTCTCTCTCTCTCTCTCTCTCTCTCTCACGCATTCTAACTACATAGGTAATTTGCATTCATTTTTATGTATCTCTCCCATCAAGCTCAGCTAGTGACTCGAGAAGCTTGCATTCACAATGAAGAGGACACACCCACACGAAGTCACACAAACGTGTGTTTTATCCTGCAATGTATAGTAGACAAGTTATCAAAGGGTTCATGGATATGTAGTTGTGAGCCGCATATGACATTAAATTAAGGTCCTATAATAGGGGAACACTACCCTTACTATTGTGCATGACTTAGAGGCTCAGATTTTTTGCCAGGCATGCGGGTACCCACATGCACGCATGCACACTTTCTCTTTCTCACCTGCTAAAACATTGTGGATGAGGCTTTTGATCTGAGATATATCTTCGAGAGGAGCTGCACATTACAAACACATGTGCACACACACACAATTTCTCAACTAGTTAATCCCTCTCCTCACACACACACACACACACACACACACACACACACACACACACACACACACACACACACACACACACACGTACTTATTTATCCAGTAGGTAAACCGTATAAATAATACTCAATTTTTTCATGAGGTCACCTTTTTACCTTGATCAAAACACCTAGCTTTACCTTAAACAATCATATGGGTCGGTTTTTTTTTTGAAAAAAAGGAGGGCAACCCTCCTCCTTTTCTTCTCATTGGGTATCCACCCCTAAAAGTAATGTGTATAGATTGTGGCATTCATTTCTCTATCTACCCTACCCTTTGCTCTCTCTCTCTCTCTCTCTCTCTCTCTCTCTCTCTCTCTCTCTCTCTCTCTCTCTCTCTCTCTCTCATTGTCCTCCTTGTCTACAGCTTATCGCGTATTCAGAGCAACCTAGCACTAATTCTTACACACTCTCTCTCCCTCTCAACCCCCCACTATGCAAGCAAGGGCGGCCGTAGCTGCTTCTTAGGAACCTGTAGCTCCTGAGTACTATGATCGTGGGCGTTTTCTCACCTTGAGCAAGCTGGATGAACTAAAAAAGGTGAGGGGGCTTTGGCCCCTCACTTAGTCTGTGGTGTATCTCTCTTTGCGTGTGTAATTGGACGGCTTTGACACTGTGCAATCATGGAGGTGGTTGAACTATCATCTCAGGTTGGTGTTCTCCTTTTTTATGGAACCTTGATGACATACTGTGAAGGTTTTACATTATGCATGAGAGAAATCTCCTTGGTACTATAACTGGTTAAGTTTTTTTTGTTGTATAAACATTACATTACATTCTAGAAAGTTATTGGATTAATTTTTAAAGCAGCTACCGTCTGGCTTGACCTGGGTTAAAAAACATGGGTGGGTACCCTGCTACGATTGCGTACTGTGCTTAGGAATGATTGATTATCATGGTTTGGGTTAATGGTGCTACTCTAAACAGAATACATCTGCACGCTGGGAGTTTTCTCTAAACTTGATACAGATAGCGCAGAGGTACTATAAACTGGCACTTTTGAAAATGATCACCATATTTGTAAGTCTATATTGTGGTTAGTAAGATATGGGTTCTTTTGATAAAAATGCTTTTGGGTTGATGTATTATGAGACCGTTGCGCAAACAGATTATGGTAATAACCGGTACTCGGAAAGTAACTGAGACATTTTTTTCTTACTGGTTATTTCCATATGCCTAATAAAACTCGGCCAAAAGCATTAAAAATTGCATATATAAGGTTTTTTGAGAAATGATGGGATGTTACTTTACACTCTTGGCACTCACAATTAAGAAAATGATTTATTATATAAAGTTTAGCCCCAATGGGCGACCGGTCATTATACATGTTTTGGACTGAATACTACCTTGGAGTAGCCTTCCCTGATTAATGCCTTGGAGTAACCTTCACTCTAACAGGTACCGATTGGTTGTTGTACATGTTTTGGACTGATTAGTACCTTGGAGTAACCTTCACTCTGACACGTAACGACATAAGTAAAGGGTGCCATTTTTTAGGCTAAGCATTGGGCACAACAAATATTTAAACTTTGTTAAACCAAGTTAAATGTAGTTTTCTGCTCATTTGATATGCAAACTGAGGACAAATAGATTCAGTAAGCCCAAGGGGGCGTGTATAACTTAATTTTGCTTAAAAAATTAGCCAATATTGGCACCCTTAAATGAACTATTGGAATTTTTTAAGTGGTATCTAAAGCTTTTTTGATTTAGGTTACTTTATGGATTCATGGTACTTAAGAAAAGCTAAAAGAATTGAAGCTTGACAAATCTAGCAAAGCAGTATTGTAATGATTGATGAGAAGTTCTAAGGATTAAGATACTTGGTTTGAAAGGGTGGATACTTTATTGTCAAAATAAATGTTATTATCTATTTAAAGTCTAAATAAAGAATTAGGGTTGTTAGAAACCCGAGGGATTCACTATTAGTAATGGGGGGATGTCACATGCGTGCATCCAAATTAGAGAAACCCCCTATGTACGATATCTTACATGATAACCTACCCCCCTACATATGGACAAGATATGGACGTTCTCACAATGAGCCACCCCCCCTCATACAAATTTCGTACGGAATGTAACGACCCACTATTTTATGTATACTAGTAACATGACAATTTTAGAAGCACGTGCTTTTGCAAAAATACATGTTGAATTGCAAACAAACAGAAGTGTAGATTGTACTGTGTTTCATTTGAGAGAAAAAACCACCATATAAAGTAAAAAATATAACAAGTACTAGATTAAAATAAACTAATCGATTCAATGTCATTTGACAAAAAATGGGCAACTTTCCCTTGTAAACTGATACAAATCTCAATCTCACGACAAATAGTACTAGCCACCTACTTAGTAGGCTTCCCACAAGGGATTTAAGGCACACATATGAAATGGATTGTTTTCTAAATAACGAATAATGGCATGCTCATAAACAACCATGGAAAACTTCACTTATCAAATCAAAACACATTACAAAATAACCCATTGAAAGATTAAACTCAAAAACATTACACTTGAGAACAATTGTTGCATCAACCTTAAATGATAGCTTTTATCTCTCTTTCTCTCTCTCTCTCTCTCTCTCTCACACACACACACACACACACACACACACACACACACTCACACACACTTTGTCTCTCTCTCTCTCTCTCTACCAAAGTCAAATGTTTTTATTCACTCAAAACTTTTGAAAGTAATGTGTATTATATCCTATTATAGACCGCAGTCTAGAGATAGAGCCACCTTGTTGATGTTGGCCACCTGCACACAGCAACAGATAGAGCTGAAAGATCACGAGAAAAAAGGATGTTGGTTGAGTTCCTATGGCTGCAATGTCAATTGTGATGCCAACACGATCTCGGCTATTTTCAGTGAATGTGAGGAGAGGGCATCTCTCCATTTTCAATCACCTACTGTTTCAACTTGAAGGCATGTGGTACTACACAAGTAATGTAAAAGGAGATGTACTTTAGAGATTCCTCCTGGGATGTTGTCTCTTGAAACACACTACTTGTAGGGTATGCGCAATAGCGGCATGACCAGCAAGCACTAGTCTGATTTAGCAGATGCGAGGCAAGGGCGTCTCTCCCGGTGCAATCACCTAAGCTTTCATCTTGAAGGCATATAGCCCTACATAAGATGCTAAAGAGGACTGTTAAAAAGGATGTCGTGGTTGGCAATGCCTTGTTTGATAGGTATACCAAACATGGTGTACTTCAGAAAGCAGAAAAAGTGTTGGAGGAGCTTCATGTCTGGATTGTCATCACTTGGAGTGCATTGATTGTTGGATATGCCCAACACAAACAAACATAGAGAGGAAGAGAATAGCTCTTTATTTTGTGAGCTCACTACCTTACTATGCTAAGAGAAAGGATTTGAATCAAGGCTATAGGATACATTCTGATATTCACGATATTGGGTTACTTGAGAAGACAAAAACTTGGGGAACATGCTAGTCAATATGTATGTCAAGTATGATTTGGACCAAGGCAACATTACACAGATGTTGATAGGGTCAATTTTTTTTAAAATGATATTCTTAGTCAGGCGCTATTGAAAAAAAATGTCATGCTTGGCACTACCTTGGTCATTATGTATGCCAAATGTGGTGTGCTTCACAAAGCCCAAAAAGTGCTTGAAAAGCTTTTTGTGTGGGATGTCATCACTTGGAATGTATTGATTACAAATATGCCCAATAGGTGCCTGTATTCAGCGGATGCTAAGTGAGGGTATCTCTTGAGATATATTCACCTACACTTGCATCTTGAAGGCATGTGGCACTAAGCAAGATGCTGGTATGGGCAAAAAAGAACTGCAATAGCATCAATTAACAAAACTCAATGTTGGTACAAGGTCGGCTAGTGCCCTAATGAACTGTCGATATGAAACATATCTGCAATTTTCCAAGCAAAAACCCATTTAGGCACTCACTCAAAGGGAGTTAGCCATTAACTGTTTTGGTACTTGAAAATTGGATGGTCAAAATTCAAGACCTAGGAAGCTTTGAAAATACTAAAAGGACAACTTGAATTAAAGAAACCTGGCTCTTATAGCTGGTACAATAGAAACCAACATGAGACCACATTGGATACTGCTACTCTTCACCCATTCATGCTCAAATTTAATGCTAAACCAAGTGCAAAAATATGTCAACAAAACAAGGGTCCTAACTGAAATTGAACTTTCCGTATGAAAAAATTCAAATAGGACAACATTGACAGAAAATTGAGTAATATTTAGTGTAATTACCGACAAATGCTTCCATCTAAAAACCGGAATAGCTTTAAGTTTACCGTTTGTCCGTATTTTTTTGTTAGGAAAAAGGTTTTTGGCAAGCCCTGTAGTATGCACGAGCCTTAAGATTGCTAAACTTTGAAGTAACTACACTCGACTCCTAACTTAGCAGTGTTAGAAAAAAACTAAGATCCAATGTATTTTAACCGGCGAATATTGTAAAATCCTGCTTAGATTTTTTGCTTGCCTTGGAGAAAATCGAGAAATTTACACATGTTTTAGTGAAAATACAGGCTAAAGCTTATAATTTTGACCCAAAAACCAAGAGAATTCCAAGTTTGCCGTTATTTTCTTCAGATGGGAGGCTTGAAAGTTGAGTGGGGACTTAGCTCTGAGCCTCTCTGGCTGCAACATGATTAGACAGCTCCAAGAGGCAGTATGTCTTGAACTCGCGAGGCAGTTTGTGGCAGGCTGCAATGCTGCTCACCCAAGTTGGACGGATTGTAGTGACACCGTAGCTCACCCAGGTTGGCACTCATGACTTGGACTCGACACCAGTAAGTTAGACCCAACAGCGGACGAATTCAACAGTGCACAATAGCGCCAGCAGGTCGGAATCCAGAGATGAGAGCAAGAAAGGGGCTCGTGAGCGATGAGTGAGAAAATGATATTTTAGGGGTTGTACATGTGTTCACACATAATCCCAAGCTTAAAAATTCTTAAGAGTGCCCGTCTTGCTGGAAGGGCTATCATACAGTTTGACCTTCACTCCGAAGGAAAATGTTTTTCTATCCTTCCAAGAATCTTAACGGATCAACAAAGCAGTTCTATCTGCTCATTGGATCACACAAAATAAAGTGTATGAAAACACAATCTGCATACTCAAATTTCTTTTTTGCTTACCAGCAAAGAGACATAAGACGACAACTTCAAAGTCCAGAAAACAAACTATTGATCACACTTCTTCAAACTATGCACTTATGGAAGTTGGGCGAGACACTTTGATCCATGAAGAATGACTCCTACAGTAGAGTCCTGCTACCTGCATGCAACATGCATGATGGATCATGGAAGTTGGAATCAAGAAGAATGTCTCCTGCTATCTATCTACATCCAACATGCATAATGGAAGTTGGAACTAAACACTAGCTGCTCGGAGTCGGAGTTACAACAGGAAAACACACATGCGCACATGGCATCCATGGGCGTTGGCGGCTAGACTGTGGAGTCACTGGACTGATGCTTGCGAGAGATTAGTGGGCTAGACTCTAGAGCCTGGGCGGGATAAATTACTGTGTGTGAATATTAAATCATGTGCAGCACGCCCCTCTGGAATTTACGAAAGGAATCTTGCTGGTAATTCTTTTGAGAGGTCTTGAGTTCAACACTCAATCATAATCGAGCCTCCAAACTAAAGTTAGGAAAAATTAATCTTGGAAGGGCACTTTACAGAGTTTCTCTTCCTTTGGAAGACTTTGAAGATGGTCACCCTTCCCTGGTGAAGGACTTGCTATCCCATCTTGCCTTCCATGGGAAGCGTAGGTAGGGATACATATAAAGGAAGGTTTGGCAAGGTGGCTAGCCCTTCTAATAACGGATTGAACAAATTATCTTCCTTCAGAGTTGAAGGGCAATTAATCTCTCTCTCTCTCTCTCTCTCTCTCTCTCTCTCTCTCCCCCCCCCCCCCCCCCCCCCCCTATGCCTTTGTCGAAGAGAGTAGGAGTTAAAGTGCAAATATGTTCTTCTAGAAAGAATAGGAGTTGATGCTCACTTCCCCCCCCCCCCCCTCTCTCTCTCTCTCTCTCAAAACAACTTAGCCGAGCTCTCTCTCTCCGCCCCTCAAGGTAACACAGGTAGTTGTATGTAGCTCTCCCCCCTTATGTATACGGTATGAGTATGAAATAATGAGGGGTTGCCCCTATTGTATACGCTTATGTACAAAATCCAAAACTCCCCCTCTTGTACACTCACGTGGTACCGTACGAAAAAACACGTGAATCCCTCGGGTTAGAAACCTTACCTATAAGTATAGTTGGACACAAAATTTTTAAAAGAAAATCTGGAATACATTAACACTTTGGACAATAGGTTTAAGTTCTAAAAAGTTGTAAGATGGACATGGATAACAACAGATACAGTCCATTGACACCTGTAAAACATATCCAAGGCTAACGTATTTGTTGTTTTGTTTGGATGGATGCACGTGAGGGCTCTATCCTTTCTTGGATTTTTTTGACTTAAAGCTATTTTCCGTCCGAGATTACACTTGCTCCTACTACTTGGAAATTAATTCTTTACTGATTCACAATTTATTCTGATATGCCATGTACAAAGATAATTCTAAGACCAAGTTGTTTTTGTACTAATTATTACCTTTTCTCTAAAGCCAAGTGTCTTTTGAATGTAAAAGTTCATTTATGTCTTATTATGTAAATTAAAACAGCTACACACACATACACGTGAGATTACACACACACACACACACACACACACACACACACACACACACACACACACACACGAACACACATGCATATTTCTCATTCTCTCTCAAATAGTTGTAATCTAAGGTTTGTGTTTTTTGCATACTACCTCTAGCACTCGGTGCACGCACGCACTCAACAACCCACCCCCCCCCCCCCCCAAATGATTTGCAATTTGCATGGGATTGGCGTACTTTGTGGCTATACAACAACACAAGGGCATAACATCTTGCTTTCAGAGATGGAATGAGAACGACCAATTATACGTTCGTGGTGATTTTAACGCCATCTCAACAAGACGACTACTTGGATACAGATTGGTGCTTACAAGTTTTACAAGGTGCACTCCATGAAGGAAAGGTGCACTCCATGAAGGAAAAACGTAGGCTAATGGATGGGTTAAGATATAATTTTGAATCCCTTCATAGTTTGTTTTTTTGGTTCAATTATATGATAAACGTAACACAGGATCAAATTTCACTTGGAGTTGATGTTTTAATACTCTTAAGGCTTTGTGAGAGTTATGTTGCATTATAGGTTCTTGAGTCCTGATGCTTGGTTGGTGGCATTGGAGCTTCTGTTGGTAACACTAGCATCTTATGGTAGCTTTGGCTTGGAAGTGCATTGCATAGTAATTAAATTGGTTTATATGGTGTCAATTTTTTCTTTATTATTGACATAGATATGCTAACTTCTACACACACGTTTTTTTCCATAAATTGTAACATGACTGACATAGTCACCGGTGGGTAATACTATTTACATCCTTTGGCACTATAAGTATGATATTGGGAGAATGTCTTGCTATGATCTACAATCTATTCCAATAATAAGGTTTTTGTTAGATTCTAGGGTGTGGTGCGACTCGGATAACAACCGGAGTCTTGTGACGACACCTGTCTTCCCAACTCTAAGTAAGCAAAGTTTTAACTTCTTACTTGTTTGGATGGTGGCATGTAATAGCTCGACTCCCTCGCTTGTTGTAGAATCGGTAGAAACCTCACTCAAAGGACAACTTGATAATAGGTCATACCTACATTGACCTTCGTAACGATGGATATCCGCAGATGGGAGTTATGCACATAAAAATCTTTAACTGTGTAATGTAATGTCTTGTGAATATCAAAATCCAAATATAAACTTATTTCAATGTAGTTTTTCTCTCTCAAATGTATGGTTTAAATACAATCATACTTGTATGGTTCTGTTATGAGGAGATTTTCAAACCCAAAAAAAAAAAAAAAACACACACACACACACACACGCCCACCCACCAAGAAAGCACACAATGAAGATGGAGGTAGACAATTGCTATTCCTTCACTTTTAAAATGGTGATAAGGTTTACAAAACATAAGTGGAAAATACAACATAACAAACACCGTGTACAATGTTCACACTGAAATCACTATTGAGTGAGGTGACAAAATAAGTGGCCATCACTCTCAGTAGATAGGCCATGTTAGTGAAGTCCGATTGTAGTACCATTGGTGAGTACCTTGTGGTTACTACCTCATGCTAGTGTTGAGCTTGATATCTAATATATAAGGCCTTTATAAAGCATTGAACTCTTGGAAGAAATTGTGGGTAGTTGAATAAAGCTTGTCGATAGATGATGTTCAACTTTTATAAGCTTTTGGGAGATAGTTGGGAGCATTGAACTCTGGAGGGCAGCTAGACTCAGACTTTCTAGGCTTTTGGGAGATAGCTCTCCCGTCATTATTTTTGACTCTTGGAAGTAGTTGAATAAAGCTTGTCGATAGATGATGTTCAACTTTTATAGGCTTTCGGGAGATAGTTGGGAGCATTGAACTCTTGTGGGCAGCTAGACTCAGACTTTCTAGGCTTTTGGGAGGTAGCCCTCCTGTCATTATTTTTGACTACACAAGCTTAATTTGTGTAGTCGTGCAAAAGGATAGAGCTTGAGGGTTGTTGTTTTGGCTAGGTTTCAAATGATGATGAGTTTTTTATTTGAAGTTTTCTCTCACATAAAGACAATGATCTATTTGATATGAAATTCAATGATCTATCTTGGCTCAAATTAATGATTAAATCCAGTTTGCTATGTATGAGTTGATTACCTTTTGAAAAGGAATAGACCCAGCCAATTTTGGTTTTGGGACTTATTCAAGGGAATCTTGCGTGGATCCCTCTGGGTTTAAGGAGTAAAAAGTGTTAAAAAAAAGTCAAGTTTTGCTTTTGAGTTAAGTAGGTTTAAGAATTGTAGGTGTCGATAATTTTTTCAAAGCCAATATATTTATCAAATATTTTTTAGGCCGGTAATAGGGTATTGTTTGTCTGGAAGTGCACAGAAGGCCCTCGATGGGCAGGTGAGAGCGCAAGAGGTGTCTGATAGCACAAATGGAGAGAGAGCGTGGAGAGTGGGAGCAAGGAAAGTGGCAGGTGCTGTGGATACATGGGAGGTGTTGCGAATGGCAAGCAAGGAAGCGTGGGGCGAATGCAGGTGCCAGTCAGAACATGAGGACGAGTTGAGTTTCATCATCAAAGCCGCATCGTCTCTTGCTTTGCACACAGAAGCCAGCCATCATGCTCTGACTCTCTAGTTTTGGATTCGTTAGTTTTGAGGAAAACGATTAGAGCCCAAAGGGATAGGAAGTCTTTTGAGCAAATCAGGGGGATGAGGGAAAGAGATATAAATTTTTTTTTTGGGTTTTCGGGGGGAGGAGGGGGGCGGGTGGGGTGTTACACGTGGCAAGTCAAGAGGAGTCATACACATTTTTGGACAACTCTACCTAACTATACACATTTTTGTTCTCAGATCTTCATTTTTGTTCTCAGAGGGGAAGATGGATGGAGAGGTATATATAATTTTTTGTTATAAATTATAATGTTTAATAGTTTATATTTTAGTTTATGTTTCTCTTTGTAATTTAAAGGAAGGCCATTTCCTATTCTTTTGGAAGTACACTTTGACCAAATTTCCCCCCTTTCGTTTTGACCACAAGATCTAGCTACAAATACTACCATAAATAGGCCAACAAGGGAGCCACCTTTTCAAAAGGGACCAACAGCACAAAGAGAGTAAAAAAAAGCATACCATTGCCTAAGGGGAGTGTCTTGAAACTCCATCGCCATCCTAGTTCATTCCACTACTCACACATTGTCACCTGTGCAAACGGAGTCGGATTTGGCAACAACAAACAACTGGAACTGGGATTTTAAAGGAGAGCCTTGCACCATCAAGCACCTTCAAAATTTGAACTGTGAGGTAGAGGAGTCTAAGGATGACATAAAAAGAAACACTACTGCCACCACCATCCTTTCCCTCCTTCCACCACACCACCCCATTCATAACAACCTTCACTAGAGTGAACTGACTACCATTTGTGCACCACATAAGGCTTGGAGGACATGAGCAAAAAAAGAGTTGGGCGACAAAACCCCTATAGGAGGACATACACAAATTGACATCAAGCATTTAACACTAAAGTAAACAAGTGCCTAGTGCATTGGCAAATTTCTAAAGAAGAATTGTCAATGTCATGTGAAACACGAGCGGATATACAGAACCAATTGGTAGTCAACAACAATGGCTTAGTGTTACCATAAACATGTGGTAGTGATGTGTGTGAACACACTGGGACCGCCGGGGCATTTTTTCCCTCTTTAGGAGTTTTTTTTCCCCATGCATTGTATATACGCCCATCACTCTAGGGCTATCTATCTTTCCATTGCACACTAAGTAATACACTCTCAATTGTGTGCCTTGATCTTCCTTCGTCTTCTCCAAGCTGTATGCATTTCTTTGCAACCCTAATTCCAACAATTGGTATCAGAGCAGGTTGCGTCCTCCCGGGCTTAGTTGTCAGCTGCTCTAGTACACGTCTGCTCACTTTCTCCGATTTCAGTGAGGTTTGGTGAGCGTTCGCAAATCGACAAATATTTCGGGTGAGCTCGATCTGCTCAAATTTTTGATTCAGGCTCATTTCGGCCTCCGTTTCCACTACAGGCAGTACTGCACAAGCTATTTCGTCATTTTGTGTAAAATTTTTGTTAGTGCCGTTTTCTGCATAATAGGTGCCTTCCAGTCTTCTACGATTTGTGCCATATAGCACGTGCTGTTGTACCCGCTTAGTTTCTCCTCTTTTCAAGAAGTTTTCACATCAAGTGCAGCATTTACCATGGTTGACAACAACACAGATGTGTTCAAGATGTTTGCTGCTGAGGACAGACTGGATGGGGACAATCACCCTATGTGGTCTTACATGATGCAACATGTTCTTGTGTCAAAGGGCGCCTGGAATATTGTGCAGGGCATTGATGTACGTCCTGGTTCTGAGGATGTAGGCGATGTTGAAGATGTGGCAGGTCTTGCTGCACGGATTGTTGCTATTAGAGTTGTTTTGCCTACGTCAGAACAATCTCGTTGGGATGTAAAGGATGCGTAGGCTCATGCATTGATTGCGTTGTCTGTGAAGCGTACCATTGTTCCTCACATTGGTTTAGCAAAATCTGCAAAACAAGCTTGGGATATTTTGGCTGGTCTTTATGCAAGTTGCAATGAGGCAAAAATTGCTTTGCTGCGTAAAGAGCTGGAGTCAAAGATTATGCATGAGGAAGATGATATGGACACTTTCCTTGCTGGTATCAAGGATATCAATGAGCAACTTATTTCTGCAGGTGAAGTCATTTCAGACAGTTCCCTTGTGCAGATTGTTCTTGATGCCTTACCAGATTCCTACCAGACTTTTGCTAGTACTTGGAGACTTATGACCCAAGGAATCCTGAAGTTGTCAAGTTTGATGCATTATGTACATTGCTGTTGCAAGATTCACTTTCCAGAAAAAATAGGACAAGACAGCGTGCAGTTGAACAGGCTTTTATTGCTTCTCAAAGAAAGGGGATAACAGCAATGTAGCCACTTCTTATGGTTCTGCTGCGCGTGGCAAAACTTCTGTTCCTAATGCTTCTGCTGACAGCAATTCGTCTGGAAATTCTGGTGATAAGGGCAAAAAGAAGATGTTTCCATTATTGTAAAGATAATGATCACTTGATCAAGTCGTGTCCTAAGTTGAAGGCAAAAGAGGCTAAGAAGAAAGAGGGTGGTTCCACTGCAAACGCCGGTTTCACTACAAATGTAGCCATTGTTGAGTCTTCTGTCAAAGGAGAATGTGATGCTGATGTTGATGCATAATGGGTTTTTATTGCAGAGTGCACTTACAATCTTGTTGTCCATGATGCATGCATGTCAATTGCTACAGATTCACGTGTGTGGTATTTTGACAGTGGTGCTACAAAGCACATTACCTCACATCGTGAATTGTTCACCTCTCTCGAGTCTGTCCCTCATGGGAATTCAGTCACTTGTGCCAACAATGCCTCTTATCCGGTTCAGGGAGTTGGAAAGATTGTGCTTACTGCTGCAAGTGGCAGTTCTTTTACACTTGTTGATGCACTTTATGTACTTGGGATCAAGAAGAATCTTTTATCTGTATCTACACTTGCTAGACTTGGTCTTGTAGTCAAATTTGTGGATGATAGATATACTGTACATGATCTCAGTTTTGGTGATGAAATTGTTGCATCTGGGCTTTTGTGCCGTGGGCTGTACAAGATCACTTTGTATGACAAGTGTGGACAAAATTTTGCAAATGCAGTTGCAGATTCAAGGGCTATTTTAGATGAAAAACTTTGGCATGCACGTTTTGGTCATCTGAGTTTGCAAGTTTGCAGAAATCTGATATGGTTGCTTCTTTGCCACCTCTTGAAGCACCTGTTAAACATGTTTGTGAAGGCTGTATTTTGGGTAAGATGCAGCGTTCGAAGTTTCCAAAGGATGCTTCAATTAGGGCCACATGCAGGTTGCAGCTTGTGCATAGTGATGTTTGTGGGCCCATGCAAATACCGTCCTTGGGCAATTACCTTGAGTTTACTCCTTTCATTGATGATTACTCCTGGCATGCATGGGTATTTTCACTTAAAGCGAAGTCCGAAGTTTTTATGTGCTTCAAACAATTTTTGGCTATGGCTAAAAATGTCTCGAAATGTACTATGGGCACCCTCTGTTCCGATTGAGGGGGGGAGTATATGTCTCATGAATTTAATGCATTTTTGGCTAGTCGTGGGATAAAACATCAATGTACAGCGCCTTATACACCTCAGCAAAATGGTGTTATTGAGAGGAAAAATAGGTCACTTACGGAAATGGCACGATGTATGGTCAAAAATCAAGCTTTGCCGCATTCTTTTTGGCTTGAGGCCATCATGTGTGCCACTTATGTACTAAACAACTGTCCTACAAAAGCTTTGAAATCTATTACTCCATATGAAGCATGGCATGATAGAAAGCCTTCTATTGAGCACATGCGTGTTTTTGGCTGTTTGGCATATGCTTTGGTGCCACAAACACAGAGCAGAAAATTGGATGATAAGGCTGTCAAATTTATTTTTGTTGGTTATAGTGCTGAAAGCAAAGGTTACACGTTGTATCATCCGCAAACAAAGCGTATTCTGATTTCAAAGGATGTAGTGTATGTGGAAGATTCTGTTCAGCCCTTGTTGTCATGTACTAGAGATAGTAATGTAAGCTCATCGGACATTTATGACACTTTGTTGCCTCTTTTCAGTGGTGGAAATACAAATGTAAATTCCAATGAAGCAAATGTACAGCCTATGGGGGTTTCTGAAAATGTTACAGATCAGCCTATTACTGATGCAGATGTACATGATGTACTTGATGAGGAAAGGGATGAAAATGAGCAGGCTAGAGGTATGCCAAAATGGCTGGTGCATACATTGCGTGACAGTAAATTGGATGCACCTTTGTCTAGTCATACTCGTTCAGGCTCTCGCCATGCATCTTATGCATCAGATTGTTATGCTTTGGCTGTGTCTAGCTTACATGATGTTGAGGAACCTCTATCTTTTGATGAAGCACAAAATTCAAAAAATTGGATGACTGCCATGCAATCAGAATATGATGCACTTATAGAAAATGACACATGGACTTTATGTGATTTGCCTCCTGGCAAAAACGCCATTGGTACAAAGTGGGTTTACAAGTTGAAATTCAAGACGGATGGTGAGATCAATCGCCATAAGGCTCGACTTGTTGCAAAGAGTTATTCACAACAAAAAGGCATAGATTATGAAGAGACTTTTTCTCTCACTTGTCGTATGACTACTGTGCATTTTCTATGTGCATTGGCAGCTCATTTTGGTTGGGATGTACATCAATCATACATTGTTATTGGTTTCTTGAATGGTGACATATTTGAGGAAGTTTATGTAACATAGCCTCGCGGTTTTGTCAAGAAAGGACAAGAGGAAAAAGTGTGCAGATGTAAGAAAGCTTTGTATGGGTTGAAGCAATCTCCTCGTGCTTGGTATGAGAAAGCTGACACTCATTTGGTCAAACAAGGTTTTCGTAAGAGTCCAACAGAAAGCACATTGTATGTAAAGCGTGAGGGTGATGTACTTCTCATTGTGGTTCTTGTTAGGGTCAGCCTGCACTTGGTTGACCATGTGAATGTGAACATGTTGTAAAAGGTACTTAAGGCCTAAAACCTAATTTGATAACTCTCTTTTCATTTTTGGCTGATCGTGTGCTCTTCCTCTCTCCCCCTCTCTTTCTCTGCACTTCACCTCCTCCATAGCCTAGCTATGTCTGTGAGAGACGCGATTCGCTTCCGTGCGTGCCCAACAACTGGTATCAGAGCTTGGGGGCAAGGTCTTGGAGGTATGCATGAGTTGAGGTACGACAACGGGCTGTCAAAGAAGTGGGGTTGGTCTGTGCCATACCAGATATTGCTAGAGCGAAGGGCCTTCTTGGGAGCCATCATCAGCATGCAGGCTAGCACGGAGCTGACCTTCTAGGAGATCTCATTCATGGCTTTAGATTTTGCCTGCTGAATGTTGCCAACAAGAAGGATGCACAGCTGGCTACCATGGCCTCGAGAGTTCTTTAGCTGGGTGGCAGTTAGCAGTATAGATGGAAGAGACAAGATGGGCATGATGTTTATGACAGAGCAATGAGAAGCTTGGAGAAGGCAGTTTATAGCAGTGCTCGACAGTGGAGCTCTCCTATCCCATGAGAAGGCAAGCCTCAAAGGGGCAGGGGGCATAGCCAAGTCCTTTTGTAGCGAGCAGAAAAACTAGCATCACATTGAACGAAGGCAAAGGAGTACAATAAGCCGGAGGGAAGCATTTATTCCAAAAGCCTGCCGCTTGGGCTTCTTGCAGAGCAAGGCCGGGAGGAGCAAGCCTTGGCTATGGCGATAGTTGCTGAGATGGAGCACCATCGGACTTCAAGCCTACGGCGTGCGCGCACCATGACGCTAAGTAACACATGACATTAAAGAGAGGGGGGGGATAGGATCGACGGCCCGGAAGTGGACGGAGGAAGCCCGAGGCAGATTAAACCCGGACGCGCGGGAAGCCCGAGGCAGATTAAACTCGGACGCGCGATAAGTCAACGTGAAAATGTGGACGGGCGTCGACTCAATTTGAACCCAAGGCCTCGTTGCCCAGATTGAGACGCATGGGGTAACCATCCCACCCGCGCGCACATGCTGTTACCATGGCCTGTTTTTTTTGGGTTTTATTATTAAAACATAGACGCTGCCCGGGTTTAGTTTTTAAGTGTCCATCTACGGCTGCAATCTCCCCGATTTTTGTGCGCGCACTTCTCTGTCCTCGATCCCCTTAACCCCCCCTCTTTAATGCTATGTGTTATTTAGTCCTGAGGGTGCGCGCACACACACATAGGTGTGTGGAGCAGGCTACAGGGCACGTGGGCGTCCTATCCTCACTACTTACGCTCATTTAACAAATAAAATTTAGAAGCTTTTCTCTCCAATATTAAATGGCCTTATTCATCTTAAGAAGATGTTCCCACGAACATGTGATGAGTGTATGTATGATTTGTTTTATGAGGAATGTGACACCATGTCACGACGTACGTTTAGTGATGACAAACCCCATGATTACATGATAATTGTAAGTGCATTTGTGATGAGTTTTGTAAAGCGACTAGACATTGCCTCGGCTAGTATGATGACGCCGATGGTAAGACCTTCCTTATAAATTGTGAATGCCCGCATTTGTATTACGTTGTCACCTCGTGGGTTACTGGGTAAACTTTAAACCCAGGGTCCGTGCATGCCCAACAGTTCTTTATGTAGATGATTTGCTGATCACTGGACCAAATGATAGACATATTGCTGAATTCAAGGCTGATTTGAATGCTACTTTCAAGATGAAAGATTTGGGACCATTGCATCATTACTTGGGTATATAGTTTAAGCATTGTGACGATGGTATTGCCTTGTGTCAAAAAAGTTACATAGAGATATTGCTATGTAAATTTGGACTTGAGGATTGCAAACCTATTCCCACTCCTATGGAAACATGTTTGAAGTCGAGTCTACATGAAGCTGGCGATCCTGCTGATGTCACTCTTTACCAAACTTCTATTGGATGCCTCATTTATATATGCAACACGAGGCCGATTATTCAGTTTGCAGTCTCAAAGGTTATCAAATTTATGCATAGCCTAGGGTCTAAGCATTGGCAGGCTGTCAAGATGATTTTTCGCTACCTTAGTGGCACTTTACATCTTGGCTTGTTTTATCCCAAGGGGGGATCATTACTGCCAGACTTACATGTCATAAAATATAATATCTAACTTTACCAAATGATTTTCTCATATTAAACTGATCATTTAATATGGGAGAATAAACGAGAACAAGAGTTAGAATAGAGACATCTGCTTCTAGACCTGTCTCACCACGGGACCAAAAGGAGAGAGGGTTACATCTCAATAGAGGTCCAAAAGGAGATGGTCTATCAAAGAGCAATGTGCAATAAGTGCTTTAGAATTACCTCAGCAGGGGACCAAGAGGAGAGATGGTTACATCTCAATAGGGGTCCAAAAGGAGGTAGTCTATCAAAGAGCAATGTGCAACTGATGAAGCTTAAAAGACCTTAGGGTTAGCTTCATTAAAGACCTCCAATGGTTAGTGTTAAAAGTCCTTTGACCTTAAGCAAGCTAGGGCTGAGCTTGAGGTGGGAACCCGACCTACACTTAAGCAAGCTAGGGCTGTGCTTGAGGTGGGAACCTTAAGCAAGCTAAGGCTATGCTTGAGGTGGGAAACTTAAGCATGCTAGGGTTGTTCTTGAGGTGGGAACTCGACCTAAACTTAAGCAAGCTAGGGCTGTGCTTGATGTGGGAACCCGACCTAAACTTAAGCAAGCTAAGGCTGTGCTTGAGGTGGGAACCCCACCTAAGGTGGTGCTTGTCATGCTTGATGACTAAGGTACTTGAGGTACTTGTCACATTTAATGAGGAAGTTGCTTGAGAAGCTTCCTATGCATGGGGGGTAAGATGCTTGAGTCAAAAAGAGAACCTACTCACTTAATGAGGAAGTTGCTTGAGAAACTTACTATGCATAAAAATCTCAAAGTTAGAGGAATTCAAAAAGAGCACATGGGACACATGTCAGACTCTCACTAAGCTTAATCACATGGTGTGCTTGAATGCTATTGGTTGGGCTAAAGAGGGGTCCAATGAGATTCTACTTCCATCTAACAAATATCTATATATTTTCAAGCACTCTCTGTCTAAGGGGTAAGGAGGACACTTGTCAAAAGACTACCCATATGCTTGACTGCATGCTGGATGTGATTGGCTAAGGGGAGAGGGGTCCAATGAGCTTGTAGCAAGTAGAATTTTTGCCCAAAGCAAGAAAGGGGGGTGCTAGAGGGATATACTCCACACACACACACACACTCATTTGCAAGGCTATTCTCACTTGGTGAAAGTAGAGGAACACCACCTCCCTCTCCAAGCTTGAGAGAGTGAAAGCCTACACCAACACTCTTGGATATGGAATGCAAATCCAACCAAGAGTCATGCTTGAATGCTTAAGCTTGCCATCTTCTCCATCTCCATTACTATGCTATTATGTATGCTAGCAAGAAGAGTAATGATAAGTGAGAAACTACTTCTTTCTCCTATGGAATGTTTCTTCTTCCTCTTCCCTATCCTCATTCCCCGCTAGCTCTCTCCACCTTCGAAGGTGTTTGAGGCCTTGGGACTGAGGCTTGGGATAGTTAATGCTTTCTTTAAGTTTATGCTATGCTTGTGATGCATGAAGCTTTCCATCTTCATTGCATCACGTAGGTCACAAGGAACACAAAGATTGTATTGTACCAAGTCTCTCTTGATGGGAGAAACTATAATACAAATGCCTATTGGAGGGGGGACCGGCTCCATATGAATCCGGTCCTCAACTATTGTCATGTTCTCTAAACTCTCTCTCTCTCTCTCTCTTGCAAAAGTATTGTTTATGCCAAGTTAACTAAGTACCATGTTTATATTGCTACCATCAAATAAGTTCACCCGCTATGCTCACAAAGAATCCCTGAAAAGTGCTTCACCTAATTTCCTAATTCCGCTACTCTCAAAGTTCATAGGCAATTTCCATTACATTGGTATCAAAGCATTTGGTTTCTTTTTTCTTGCTTAAGAAGAGAGGTCCTTAAGTGGCCTATTAATGGTTGATTTTGTTAACTATATTAGGGTAAGTGGGACTGGGATCTATTATCGGTTTTGTTGAGCCCACTATGTGGGATATGGCGCACACCTCGGGAGCTTTGGACTTAATAATGGAGTCTTTTTAGACTTGCCTACGGCTTTACCATTATTGAGCCATAAGAAGTCCGAAAGCTCGGGGGGTTCACTATGTGTAAAACTACCATATCACGTGCATTCAAGACATGTTTGTAAAACCTCTTATCTGTGAATTTTTTAAGGAATATAGTGTACCCTTTTCTTTTAAAATCTGGAAGGTTTTCTTCAAGTTTTAAAAAATAATGCCCTTTTGTATATATATTTATGTAAGTTTCAAGAACTTTAAATACCCTTCTGTTGAGCTCACGTGATAGGTTACATTTTTATTAGGCGACCTCCCCGGGTCCGAAAGGAGCTATCCCTCGACATCTTCGCTTTGTTAGACTCACTCCACTACTCTCTATAATTAACCAATTCGAGCCGTGGATGTAGATACTTAAGTGCCTATTTTCAAAGGCTAAGAGGAGTAGCAACTAAGGTTTTGAATTGCCAAAGCATACACTAAGTAAACACATAAGATCAATTAACATGGCTAACAATAACGAAGAGAGTAGAATGAACATTGATAACTTTGATTTTGCACATGAAGGTGCTAATGATGATGCCCCCATGTTTGTTAATTATCTTGTTACTAGGTTGCAACAAGCTATGGTCGACCCCTCATTGCAAGCTGAAGTTACTCAACAACTTCGTGCTTATGGGATTTTCTTTCCTCTCAAAGAGGAGAGAGAGCTTGGGAGGCCTCTTGGTGAGACCCCCAAAAGAAGACTCTCTCCCAAGAACGAGAAAGTAATGACTCCCTAGGTTCCTCAAAAGATGTGGCTCCATGAAGATGGCAGTCTAGACAATCGCCAACTCCTCCCAAGAGGAAATGGTTAACCCATAGTCCTAATTCATAAATTATTCGACCGGGTTTAATTACGGATACCCAAGTATTGTGTGTTGCATTCATCGGAGCGGGGGATTTCGTCCCACTCTCCAGCCGTTGCCTCCTTCTCCTCATCACTCTAAAAGGGAAGAGAGGAAACAAAGGAAGAAAAGGGCAAGAAAGAGGTCACCCTCTTCTCCTTCTTTTTCACTTTCCTCCTCTACCGATGAAAGCTATGGCTATTCTCCTAGAGAATACAAGAGGGGAGGACATCGCAAATCTTACCCTACATGGCGAAGTCACAAACGTTAAAGAAGTTCAAAGAGGGAGGAAAGAGTTTCTCTTTTCTCACCTATGATGGCACCTTTCGTGCTACCGACAAAGTATTGGCCTTCATCCAACAATATGATGCGGCCTTTGGAGACGAGGGCTTCACGGAGTCCTCCAAGCTACACCATGTAGCTATGCACTTCCAAAAATCGGCTCATCAATGGTGGGCTAGCCTTTGTGGCAACTGCAAAGCCCCAAAGACATGGAAAAATCTACGAGTTTCCATCATGAAGCAATTCCTTGCAAGTGATGCAAAGGACAAAGTGCTTACCATATGGTGAAGTTTAAAGCTTCTCTCTCATGAGTCTATCCACAAATATGTGGACAAGTTTGGGATCTACATCTCAAGAATACTATCTCTTAAAAGATATACTTTACCGTGCAAAAGAAACAATTTTGTGCGAGATTACCCAAAGAGATGGCCGAGTATGTCAACCCTCAACGGCGTAGTTCTATCACCAAAGTAATCCACCACACCATGGTTGCTTCGCGCATCAATTTCCAACAAGGGGCTAGACGGAATGTCAAGCCCATGGAAAATAAAGACAAAAATGATGCCAAGGGGAAAACCAATGCCCAAAATTCTTACAAGGCTATTCCAATAACAACAACAATTGGTCCAAGGAGAAGGGAGTTTCCAAAGGTAAATATAAACTCTCTCATAAAGAGCTAGAATCTTTTAGTAAGGACCACAAATGTTTTAAGTGTGGGGAGCAAGGCCATGGTTATCGTCCTTGCCCCAAGAGAATTGCCCGCAATGAGACTCCTAGAGTCTCTATGTTTGAAGCTCCAAAAGAGGATGCTCATTGCCAAGGTTTCTCCTTTCCTATGCTTGGGGAAAGATGCAAGAGCATGATGCCTTTATTTTGTTTGACCCTAGTTCAACTCACAACTTCATATCCACGGAGTTGACCGCTAAGCTAGGCATACAATCCCACAAGATGGGAGATGCATTGAAAGCCAATGGAGCTATCAAGGGGCAAGACGTCTCCGTTACTTCTTTCATTGAAAATTAAGGCTTCATGTCCAAAGCTATTTGGACAAAGAGGATTCCTTCATCTCCCCTCTCAAACATGAGAATGTCATCGTTGGGGCACCATGGTTTAAGCACATGGCTTCCAACATGAAGTTCCTTGAAAGGAGAATCTACTTCACTACAGGGAAAAGAGCATGTACATAGATGCTAATGAGTAGGGGAACACCATATCCCTGCAATAAAGGGAATCAAGAGGAATTAGAGTTGTCTAATTTTCTAAAAGGATTCCAAGATGTTTTCATTGATGGCATCCCTAGTGAGCTATCTCTAAAATGAGGGATGATGACCATGCAATTGAGCTCCTATCAAGAAGCTCACCGCCTAACAAGCCTCCTTATCGAGTTTCACAAGCTCAACAAGAGGAGATTATGAGGCAAGTGCAGGAATTCGTTAAAAAAAAAAAGGGGAATGGTGAGGTCTAGCTCCTCTCCATTTCATTCACCATTGCTTGTAGTGCAAAAGAAAGACAACACATATCACATGTGAGTTGAATTTAGAGTACTAAATAAGATCACTATCAAAAATAGATTTCCTGTGCCACGGGTAGAAAATCTATTTCATAATTTACAAGTTTTGGCCTGACAAATGCTCAAGACGAATTCAAACTCATGATGGACAAAAATCTTCAGGCCATCCAAATCTCTTGAAGAGTACAAGCAACACCTCCAGGTAACCTTTCAAGTTGTGAGAGAGAATAAGCTTTTCATTAATCAAAAGAAAAGTGATTTTTTTCTACAAGAGATTCAATACTTAGGTCACATTATCTTTAAAGATGGCACCCGTATGGATGCAACAAAGTTAGAGGTAATAAAAAGATGGCCTAATCCAAGGAATCTACAAGAGGTACGAAGCTTTGTAGGTATGTGTGCCCATTACATGACTTAACAAAAAAAGAACGTTAAGTATTCATGGACTGCAAAAGTGCAAGAAGCTTTTGAGAAGTTTATCTCTCAACGTGTGTTCACACTACTAGATCTCTCAAAGCCATTTGAGGTCCAATCTGATGCTTGTGGTGATTGCCTTGGAGCTATTTTGCTTCAAAAAGGGCATGCCATAGCATATGAGAGTCAAAGACTCAACTTCAATAAGTGAGTATTGGGCAAATACAAAAAAAAGCTATTAGCTATTCTATATGCCCTAAACACGAGGAAACACTATCTCTTGGGGACTCCATTCATCCTACGAATGGATCACAAAACCTCAAGAACTTCATGACGCAAACCAAGCTCTCCAACAAACAAATGAGGTGGGAAAATTTTCTTTTGTAATTTAAATTTCATATTGCTCACATTGTTGGCAAGCACAATCAAGTGGTCAATGAACTTTCACAACGACCAAGGGTAATGTGGTGTCTATAACAACTCACAATGATCTATCTTTTATGATAGATGAGTATGCTACTGACCAAGACTTTAAGTATGTAATTACAGCCTTTGCAATAGGAAAGAAACAAGAACCATTCACCTTGAAGGATGGTTATCTTCCAAATGGCAATAGGCTATGTGTTAATCACCCATATAATACAAAAGTCATGTATGAATCCCATACTTCTCCTTATGCAGGGCAAAGAGGGATTCCATAGACTACTCTTCGAGGAGTAGAAATGAATTTTTGTTGGTCTACCATGAAAAGTAAACATACAAGAGTATGTTTCAAAATGCGTGGTATACCAAATGTGCTTTTATACCTATCTCAACACGGGACCAAAAGGAGAGATGGTTGCATCTCAATAGGGGTCCAAAAGGAGACGGTATATCAAAGAGCAACGTGCAATAAGTGCTTCTAGAATTACCTCAGCAGGGGACCAAGAGGAGAGATGGTTACATCTCAATAGGGGTCCAAAAGAAGGTAGTCTATCAAAGAGCAATGTGCAACTAATGAAGCTTAAAAGACCTTAGGGTTAGCTCCATTAAAGACCTCCAATGGTTAGTGTTAAAAGTCCTTTGACCTTAAGCAAGCTAGGGCTGAGCTTGAGGTGGGAACCCGACCTAATCTTAAGCAAGCTAGGACTGTGCTTGAGGTGAGAACCTTAAGCAAGCTAGGGCTATGCTTGAGGTGGGAACCTTAAGCATGCTAGGGTTGTTCTTGAGGTGGGAACTCGACCTAAACTTAAGCAAGCTAGGGCTGTGCTTGATGTGGGAACCCGACCTAAACTTAAGCAAGCTAAGGTTGTGCTTGAGGTGGGAACCCCACCTAAGGTGGTGCTTGTCATGCTTGATGACTAAGGTACTTGAGGTACTTGTCACATTTAATGAGGAAGTTTCTTGAGAAGCTTCCTATGCATGGGGGGTAAGATGCTTGAGTCAAAAAGAGAACCTACTCACTTAATGAGGAAGTTGCTTGAGAAACTTACTATGCATAAAAATCTCAAAGTTAGAGGAATTCAAAAAGAGCACATGGGACACATGTCAGACTCTCACTAAGCTTAACCACATGGTGTGCTTGAATGCTATTGGTTGGGCTAACGAGAGGTCCAATGAGATTCTACTTCCATCTAACAAATATATAGATATTTTCAAGCACTCTCTGTCTAAGGGGTAAGGAGGACACTTGTCAAAAGACTACCCATATGCTTGACTACATGCTGGATGTGATTGGCTAAGGGGAGAGGGGTCCAATGAGCTTGTAGAAAGTAGAATTTTTGATCAAATCAAGAAAGGGGGGTGCTAGAGGGATATACTCCACACACACACACACTCATTTGCAAGGCTATTCTCACTTGGTGAAAGTAGAGGAACACCACCTCCCTCTCCAACCTTGTGAGAGTGAAAGCTTACACCAACACTCTTGGCTATAGAATGCAAATCCAACCAAGAGTCATGCTTCAATGCTTAAGCTTGCCATCTTCTCCATCTCCATTACTATGCTATTATGTATGCTAGCAAGAAGAGTAATGATAAGTGAGGAACTACTTCTTTCTCCTATGGAATGTTTCTTCTTCCTCTTCCCTATCCTCATTCCCCGCTAGCTCTCTCCACCTTCGAAGGTGTTTGAGGCCTTGGGACTGAGGCTTGGGATAGTTAATGCTTTCTTTAAGTTTATGCTATGCTTGTGATGCATGAAGCTTTCCATCTTCATTGCATCACGTAGGTCACAAGGAACACAAAGATTGTATTGTACCAAGTCTCTCTTGATGGGAGAAACTATAATACAAATGCCTATTGAAGGGGGGACCGGCTCCATATAAATCCGGTCCTCAACTATTGTCATGTTCTCTAAACTCTCTCTCTCTCTCTTGCAAAAGTATTGTTTATGCCAAGTTAAATAAGTACCATGTTTATGTTGCTACCATCAAATAAGTTCACCCGCTATGCTCACAAAGAATCTCTCAAAAGTGCTTCACCTAATTTCCTAATTTCGCTACTCTCAAAGTTCATAAGCAATTTCCATTACATTGGTATTAGAGCATTTGGTTTCTCTTTTCTTGCTTGAGAATAGAGGTCCTTAAGTAGCCTATTAATGGTTGATTTTGTTAATTATATTAGGGTAAGTGGGACTGGGATCTATTATCGGTTTTGTTGAGCCCACTATGTGGGATATGGTGCACACCTCGGGAGCTTTGGACTTAATAATGGAGTCTTTTTAGACTTGCCTACAGCTTTACCATTATTGAGCCATAATAAGTCCGAAAGGAGCTATCCCTCGACATCTTCGCTATGTTAGACTCACTCCACTACTCTCTATAATTAACCAATTCGAGCCGTGGGTGTAGATACTTAAGTGCCTATTTTCAAAGGCTAAGATGAGTAGCGACTAAGGTTTTGGATTGCCAAAGCATACACCAAGTAAACACATAAGATCAATTAACATGGCTGAAAATAACCAAGAGAGTAGAATGAACATTGATAACTTTGATTTTGCACATGAAGGTGCTAATGATGATGCCCCCATGTTTGTTAATTATCTTGTTACTAGGTTGCAACAAGCTATGGGCAGCCCCTCTTTGCAAGCTGAAGTTACTCAACAACTTCGTGCTTATGGGATTTTGTTTCCTCTCAAAGAGGAGAGAGAGCTTAGGAGGCGTCTTGGTGAGACCCCCAAAAGAAGACTCTCTCCCATACGAGAGGAGGAATCCAAAGAACGAGAAAGTAATGACTCCCTCCTCAAAAGATGTGGCTCCATGAAGATGGCGGTCTAGACAATCTCCAACTCCTCCCAAGAGGAAATGGTTAACCCATAGTCCTTCTCGTCGTTACTCTAAAAGGGAAGAGAGGAAACAAAGGAAGATAAGGGCAAGAAAGAGGTCACCCTCTTCTCCTTTTTCTTCACCTTCCTCATCTACCGATAAAGCTATGGCTATTCTCCTAGAGAATACAAAAGGGGAGGACACCCGGAGGACATCGCAAATCTTACCCCTCATAGCAAAGGTCACAAAAGTTAAAGAAGTTCAAAGAGGGAGGAAAGAGTTTCTCTTTTCTCACCTATGATGGCACCTTCGGTGCTACCGACAAAATATTGGCCTTCATCCAGCAATTTGATGCGGCCTTTGGAGACGAGGGATTCATGGAGTCCTCCAAGCTACACCATGTAGCTATACACTTCCAAAAATCGGCTCATCAATGGTGGGCTAGCCTTTGTGGCAACGGCAAAGCCCCAAAGACATGGAAAACTCTACGAGTTTCCATCATGAAGCAATTCCTTGCAAGTGATGCAAAGGTCAAAGTGCTTACCAAATGGTGAAGTTTAAAGCTTCTCTCTCATGGGCCACAAATATGTCGACAAGTTTGGGATTTACATCTCAAGACTACTATCTTTCAAAAGATATACTTTGTCGTGCAAAAGAAACAATTTTGTGCGAGATTACCCAAAGAGATGGCCGAGTATGTCAACTCTCAACGGCCTAGTTCTATCACCAAAGTAATCCACCACACCATGGTTGCTTCGTGCATCAATTTCCAACAAGGGGCTAGACGAAATGTCAAGCCCATGGAAAATAAAGACAAAAATGATGCCAAGGGAAAAACCAATGCCCAAAATTCTTACAAGGCTATTCCAATAACAACAATTAGTCCAAGGAGAAGGGAGCTTACAAAGGTCAATATAAACTCTCTCCTAAAGAGCTAGAATCTTTTAGTAAGGACCACAAATGTTTTAAGTGTGGGGAGCAAGGCCATGGTTATCGTTCTTGCCCCAAGAGAACTGCCCGCAATGAGACTCCTAGAGTCTCTATGTTTAAAGCTCCAAAAGAGGATGCTCATTGCCAAGGATTTCTCCTTTCCTATGCTTGGGGAAAGATGCAAGAGCATGATGCCTTTATTTTGTTTGACCCTAGTTCAACTCACAACCTCATATCCACGGAGTTGACCGATAAGCTAGGCATACAAGCCCACAAGATGGGAGATGCATTGAAAGCCAATGGAGCTATCAAGGGGCACAATAGGTTTCATGCTTGGAAGTTCATGTATATCATGGTTGAGCAAGAAGAAACCTATTGTGGCCACTTCTAGTTGTGAGGCTGAGTATAGGGAAATCTTCACAACTATGGTTGGTGTGTATGGCTCAAACGCCTTATGGGTAATTTGGGTGTTGGACAGGACACTACCAACACTATTTACACTAACAATCAGAGCGCATTGGCAGTTGCGAGGAACCCAATTTTTCATGCTCGCACAAAGCACATTGAGGTGCATTACTAGTATGTCAAGGAGAGGCTCTCAACAGGAGAGATCAGATTTGTGCCAACACAGGATAACCTTGCAGATCTTTTCACAAAGACATTGTCTCGTGAGAAGCTCGAAGCTTTCCGCAAAGCTTTGGGCTTACTCCCCTTTGTGGACTGATCATGTACTTAGGGCATGGCACTTCCCTTTACTCATGTGCCAACTCTTGTTCAACGCATCACTCCAGGGGGGATTTGGTACCATAAACATGTGGTAGTGATGTGTGCGAACACACTAGGACCACCGGGGCATTTTTTCCCTCTTTAGAAGGTTTTTCCCCCCGTGCATTGTATATACGCCCATCACTCTAGGGCTATCTATTCTCCATTGCACACTACGAAATACACTCTCAGTTGTGTGCCTTGAGCTTCCTTCGTCTTCTCCAAGCTGTGTGCGTTTCTCTGCAACCCTAATTGCAACACTTAGATTGAGACTAGATGACCCTTAGGAAGAATTAAGTTGTGTCCCAGAGGGCTCACTATACGACAAAGCGCTAATTAAATCAAGCAAAGGTTGCAACTTAATCATTATGCTTAAACCCTACTCCTTAACCTACTTCGGCAGTTTATTTATAATGCCATTCAGCCTGGTAATATCGTCGGCCATTTAGTCTCTGGATCAAGGACCCATCTTTGAGGCACCCTTCTTACTGAGAGAGAGAGAGAGAGAGAGAGAGAGAGAGAGAGAGAGAGAGAGAGAGAGAGAGAGAGAGAGAGAGAGAAGAAGAAGAAGAAGAATAAGGCTATTACTATCCTATACTAGGTTTCGTGCACACCACACCACGGCACGACCTGATTTTCTTCCCCCCCACTCTTTAGGTTGCTCCATTGCAGTCTCTGGCACGAACGCCAAGCTGCTACCTATAGAGGAGGACATTCAAAAATTCTTCGAGATACTGGCGACGAGAAAGCTACCTATGTAGGAAGGCATCAAGCCGATGGACGAAGTGTTTGACATCAAACACTATCAGCATGAGGGAGGAAACTATGATTAAGGGTCCGTCCCTAGAGGGTATTGAAGAATGCTCGATTGAGATGTCTCTCTCAAAAAAAGATGATGCGATCGACATCAACACTAAAGGGTGCAATTTCGAGGTAAAGACGCTCGAGATTGGGAAACCCCAAGGAACAATTTGTACAAACCCCAACAAGGTGGCGTTTGTTGTGTGAGTGTCAAATGGGCAAAGTGATGTGATAGAGTGTTAGCCTATATTATGGATATGAGCTTGATGCATTGGTTTGAGGTCAAACACTTTCATTTGTATCTTATGCATGCTCCCAAAAATGGTAAAAATTTATTTTTTGCATATGTGTGAAGTTATGGTTTATGGTTGACCTAAAGGTCGGAGCTGTTTTGCATCATGTTTATGGTGATGGAATGATGTCATATAATGTATGGAACCTTATGGATAAATGTGGATGCCTGATGTGCATGGGTATGATTGCTTTCCACCTTTCTGGGTCAAAACTAGCTCTATGTGCTAGAGAGGTGAAGTGAAGATATGATGCATCAACTTTGCATAATTAGATGTTGTCAAAATTGGATTTTTATATCATGTTTAGTTTCTGATCGGACTTATTTTATGCATGGAAAGCTCATGTCTTAAGAGTCATGTGTGTGGACTCCGATTGACTACAGTGGATATGTCAAACTCCAAGTATGGGAGTTGGTTCAGTGTGAATTTGATTTGTGGATGAGGGTTGAGATCCCTCATGGATTATGGTTGTGATTTTATGGTGGAAGCCGGTGTGTCTCTTAATTTTTTTTTCTTGGATATGGGTATGCTGTAGAAATTTTTGCAACCATGTTATGTTCTAAAGTGGTTATGCAGGATTGGTTGTGCCTCACCCGAGTGCACAAGACTTCCTACATCTTTGGGATGTGACTCTATTTTTGTGGTTGTTGATATGCTCACAAAAAAGACCCATTTGTTTCCAGTCAAGACAACATTTACAGCTAAGGATATAGCTCAAGTCTTCATGAAAGGTGTCTTCATATATCATGGTTTACCTCGACAAATAATTTTTGATCGCAATGCGAAGTTCACCTCAAATTTTTGAAAAGCCTTATTCTCAGCTACAGGAACCCAGTTGGCCTTTAGGATTGCTTATCACCCTCAACGTGATGGGGACAGACAGAAAGGACCAATCAAATTATTGAAGACAAGTTAAGAGCTTATTGTATGCATGAGCAGGGTAAATGGAGTAGGTATTTGTATTTGGTTGAATTTGCATATAATTCCTCATTCCAACACTCGATTGGGATATCTCCTTTTCAAGCATTGTATGGACAAGAGTGTCTTACTCCACTCGAGTGGACAGACCCTCTCATATGGGTTCAAGCGTTTAAAGAAATGTTGGATGAAATGAAACTACAAACCGATCTTATACGACAAGATATTAAGACTCCTCAAGATAGAGAGAAGTTATGCTGACCTAAACGATCTATCAGACTTTTTGAAGAGGGCGATATGGTATTCTTGAGAGTGAAACCGAAAGGTAGCTCCTTATCAATGGGTAAATGTAAGAAGCTCAGTGCCAGATATTGTGGACCTTTTGTAATCACAGAGAGATTTAATGATCAATCTTACAAACTCTTGTTACCACCATACATAAAAGTATGTGATATTTTTTTATGTCAGCTTACTCAAGAAGTATATACCTGATCCACAACACATTCTTGATGATTCTCTATTATCTACCTCTACCAATGGAGCTTTTGAAGTATATCCCAAAGTGATACTTCAAAGTAGAACTAAGCCTATAAGTAATCGGACCATTATTGAACACCTTGAGGAAGATGCCACTTGGGAACGTGATGATATATGTAATTGATGAGCGTGCGGCGGTGTGTGCAAGTGAAAGAGCACGCGAGGAAGTGCAGTGTGTGTGCAGAGAGGGGAGGTGAAGAGTAGCAGGAGAGGAAGCGCTAGCAGAAGAAGAGGGAGAGAGAGAGAGCTCACGTTTTTGGGGAAAACTCGATAAGTGAGTTTTGGGTTTTCCCACTTTTATAATAAGTGACCTTTAAAAAATGTGTCTAGGTTCAATATGAACCTGGACAAAGTATAAAAATGTACAAAAAGGGGTTATTTAGGACTTTAACCTAACAACCTCCCACTTAAAGGCATAAATGGCGCCTTTAAGCTACGTGACTCCCACCATCTCTATGCATAGATGATGTTGTGCTTTGGGTAAGCACTTAGTGAGAGCATCGGATGGATTTTGTGATGTATGGACCTTAACCAATGTAATAAGGCCATCCTCAAGCACTTCTCGTATGAAGTGATACCGCACATCAATATGCTTTGTGCGTGCATGAAACATGGCGTTCTTTGCCAGACATATGGCACTCTGGCTATCACAACCAAGCATAGGTGCCTTGGCAGGAAAACCAAACTCACTGCATAGGCGTGCTAACCAAATAGCTTCTTTGGAAGCTTTAGTGGCTGAAATATATTCAGCCTCTGTCGTAGACAATGCAACAATCTTTTGCAATCTAGAACACCATGAAACATCACCTCCCGCAAGAGTAAATACATAGCCACTTGTGGATTTCCGTGTATCCACATCACCAGCCATGTCAAAGTCACAAAATCCTTTCAATTCCATTGGTCCTTTACCATAGCAGAGTCCCTTTCAAGTACCTCATAATGGACTTTACTGCATCCCAATGCAACCTGCCTCGATTAGCCATAAATCGGCTCACAACTCCCACTGCATGGGCTATGTCAGGCCTAGTAGCAACCATAGCATACATAAGTGAACCACAAGCTGAAGCATAAGGCACACTTTACATGTCATTGGCTTCTTCCTTTGACTTGGGACAATCATCCTTGGAGATCTTGACATATGGCTGTAATGGCACACCAAGAGGCTTTGCTTCAGCCATGTTAAATCTGTCCAGTAGCACCTTTTCAATGTACTTTTCTTGCGACAAATACAATAGGCGCTTGTCTCTTTGCCGTGTAACACGCACTCCAAGTATATGTTCAGCTGCCCCAAGGTCTTTCATTGAAAACGCAGATTTCAGCTGCCCTTTAAGAGCATCAACAGTGCTACTTTTCTTTGCAGCTATCAACATATCGTCTACATAGAGCACAAGAATGATAGGGCTGCCATCCTCATCACGTTTGGTATACAAACAATGGTCTGCATGGTTTCTTTTGTAACCATGTTTAAGCATGAAGTGATCAAACTTCTTGTACCACTGTCTACATGATTGTTTCAGCCATACAAGGTTCTATTGAGCATACATACCAAATGTTCCTTGCCAGGGATAAC
The DNA here is from genome assembly GCF_014529385.1 of Adiantum capillus-veneris. Lineage (NCBI taxonomy): Eukaryota > Viridiplantae > Streptophyta > Polypodiopsida > Polypodiales > Pteridaceae > Adiantum > Adiantum capillus-veneris. The sequence continues at coordinate 134,475,981 of NC_140949.1, read as the reverse complement.
AAAACCCTCGGGTTGCTTCATGTAAAGCTCTTCTTCCACATCACCATGCAAGAAAGCGGTATGTACATCCATTTGGTCCATTTCCAAATCAAGAGCAGCCACAATGGCAAACAATACACGCAAAGTGGTCATCTTCACAACAGGAGAGAACACTTCCTGAAAGTCTATGCCCTTGGTTTGAACATATCCCTTTGCCACAAGCCTTGCCTTATACTTGGGTTTTGCATCAACAATCTTGATTTTATACACCCATTTGTTAGGAATAGCCTTCTTTCCTTTGGGCAATTCAACCAAATCCCAAGTATGATTAGCATGCAAAGCTTTAATCTCTTCCTACATAGCAAGCTCCCACTTGTCGCTGTGCTCACATGTCTTTGCCTCTTTATACGTAAGAGGCTCTCCCTCATCTGTCAACATAATGTAATGCAAAGAGGGGTCATATCGACTCACAGGCCGTCTTTGACGAGTAGACCGCCTCACCCAATGATCTACATTATCCGGCAATGGGTTTACATCAGGTGGCACTACAAAATCATCAACAATGGGCTGCTGTACATCATTTTCAGTACCATTTTCAGCATTGTTTCTTGGCTGAAAATGCCCTTGAGGAGCCTCAATTTGCTATCCAACATCATCTGGCTCAAACACCACTGGATCATCTACATTTTCAGCCATTTGTGGTGCATCCCGAGGGTCAAAAATAGGCCTAGCAGGTGGCTGGTCATGCTGAAATTTCACCCTTTTATGGTCATGCTTTGAGGCACAATTTTTTTGAAGCAGCCTTACCTCATTAAAAACAACATCTCGGCTGCGTACAACCCTTTTGAGCTGAGGTAACCAAATCTTGTAACCCATTTCGCCTTCTTCACCATATCCCATGAAGAGGCCTTTAATGGACTTCGCATCTAGTTTACTCCTTAACTCAGGTCTAACATGCACAAAAGCTTCGCAACCAAAAATGCGTAAGTGATCATATGAAGCAGGCTTGCTAGACCAAACCTCTTCAGGGATGTCACCTTTCAAAGACATGTGAGGGGATCGATTGCATATATGCACTGCATTTTTCAAAGCTTCTCCCCAAAATCCATGAGAGAGATTAGCTGTGGACAACATGCATCTCACCCTCTCACAAAGTGTCCTATTGAATCTTTCAGCCACACCATTAGAAGAGGGGCTGTATGGCACAATAAGCTCCCTCTTAACACTAGAATGGTAACATGACACTTTTATGTCCTTGGACACTTTTGTGTCCTGTTAAGTGACCATTTTTCTTGAATTATTTGAAGAGTATGAAAATGAATTTCTAGGTGCTATATATCCACAAAGTTGCCTTATGAGCTGAAAAAAACTTAGCATTTTTTTTTGAGCATCGATCTCACCATTAACCTTACTCTTGCACAACATTTTTGAACCTAAACAGTGTGAAAAAACGGGTCCTGTTTTTGGTTTTTTTTCAATTTTTGGCAATTATACCACTCTAAACTTCATGTTTGTGAGGTTTAGATGGCTAGAGGTTAGGCCTTCATAGTTCTCAACATGTTTTGATGCTTGTAGGGAGAGCTAAGTGTTAAAATTGAAAGTTATGACCAATTTACAAGAATTGCATAATCCTGTTTTTTGGCCAAAATTAGCACTTTTGTGATTTTTTTGGTGGCTTTCTTGATATCCAAATTCAATTTTGATTGTGTAAGTGTAATGTATAACATAAAGCTAATATTCCTTGAGTTTTGGGGGACCTAATATGCTATTTAGCGTAGTATATGATGATGGTTGAGTTTTTTGATTGCTGAAGAATATGATACATTTTAGAGTAGCAAGTATAACTTTCTCAATATTGCTAGTTTCTTAGGCCAATTGTGTGTATTTTGTAGGTAGTGACCATATCTAATCATAGACTACAAACTTGGCTAGATATTGAGTAGTTTCTATGGGTTTCTAGAGGTTATAATGCTAAACCCAGTTTTTTCATGTTTGTTGTATTTATCACTTTATCATTGCCCCCAAGGTTCCAATTGTAAGAGATCCATTATCCTTTTGACATGCTCTATGGCTCCTTTTGAATCCAAAGGCCCAGAGGAAACTAAGAAAACATGTATATAGTATCTGTATTGAGCGTGACTATAGAAACTTTGATGATAGGTCCGCAGAATGGCAAAAATGCAACTTTTTTGTACCTATTTTTTTTGCCCAAAAAAAAATTAGTGAGGTAAAATAAACCATATGTTTTGGTCACCAACCCATTGAAATTAACGGGGCATTTTATCTCATGTCCTACAAAAATCTCCACTCTTATTTATATGCAATCAACCGTAAGAAATAGCTGTTCTGGGCAAAATGCACTGGTCCATCAACTTTCAAGGCTTGTAGTGACCAAGGGATAAGAAAAATTACAAGTTTATCATTTTTTCCATATGTAGTAGTTATTGAACTATAAGCTCATGAAAGGATTTTTCAAAATGAGTGGATCTACTATGGTTTTGGAATTTTTTTCCAAAACCCTGAAAGGACACTTTTGTGTCCTGTTAGGTTCACATTCTAGTGTTAATGCCCAAATTTTCACAAAACTTGTTAAATTCAGCACCTGTGTACTCCCCCCCATTGTCTGTACGTGTAAGGTTTCCAGTTTACGAAACCTTCAAAACTGTACTAAGCTTGAAAAACTTAATGGAAAATACTATTGCAGGACTCCAAACACTATTAATTTTGGTATTTTTGGAATTATAAGCAGAGCTTTACTATGTATAGAAATTTTCAGAATCTGATTTCGATAAAAACGGGAACAGTTACGGGACCTGGAAAATTACCATAGAAATTTAATTAATAACAAAAATTGGATGGGTTCATTTTAATCATTAGCAAAGACTTCTTTACACTAAGGTTCTAGAGTTAAATAGGAAATTCCAAATTTCATCATGGAAAATCTGCAAAAATCAAACAAGCAAGGTATGGGGTGAGTGTGGAAGCTGTGGAAACTTGCCAGGGACAGTGATGGCAAAAAAAATGCGCAAATTTCAGCCTGGGGGGTTGCTTGGACTAGGGGAAAGCTGCCAGAAGCTGCCAGATGCCCAGAAAAAGCTATAAATAGGACCATTCTCTTCATATTTTGACAGACTCGGAGCCTTGCTACTCTCTCTCTCTCATCTAGAGTGAACACTACGCAGAAATCATTAGAGTTTAATTTCTAATTGATTAACCCTAACGGTAATTAACCTAATCCTTCTTAATTAGCAAGGTTAGATTAAGATAAATGATTAATTAATCAAAGATTAGGCCTATATAAGCTTCTTAAACCTCTTTAAATTAATAAATCTCTTCTGATTATTATAATTAAGCTTAGTAATACTAAGCTAATTATTTATCCTCTCATATTAGGGCTGGAATTAGCCAATTTAGCCATGAATTAATGGTAAAAATATTAATTAGGATTAGATTGAGTTGCATTATTTATCAGAGATACATTAGAAAGTTATTAATCTAGAAAAATTATCCTATAATTGTTTGAGAAGTTTTCCTAATTAATTAGGCCAAATTACTCTGTTTTTTGAACAATTTTAATAGGGGAAATTAGTAAATAGAATTCAAATGATTTCATATAATTATCAGTGGTTAATTATATGTTCAATGACCCATGATAATTAGGAGAAGTTCAGAAAGATAATTTAGCTAATTATCTTAGCTAAAATACCCTGTTTTTTGAGAAATTTTAATAGGGGAAATTAGTAAATGGAATTCAAATACTTCCATATAATCATCAGTGATTAATCAGGTGTTCAATAACCCGTGATAATTAGGATAAGTTCAGAAAATTAATTTAGCTAATTATTTTAGCTAAAATACCTTATTTTTTCAAATTTTAATCGGGGAAATTAATAAATGGAATTAAAATGCTTCCATATAACTATCCGTGGTAAATTAGGTGTTCAATAATCCGTGATAATTAGGAGAAGTTCAGAAAGTTAATTTAGCTAATTATCTTAGCTAAAATACCCTGTTTTTTGAGAAATGTTAATAGGGGAAATTAGTAAATGGAATTCAAATACTTCCATATAATTATCAGTGGTTAATTCAGTAGTCAAGTACCTGTGATAATTAGGAAAAGTTCAGAAAGTTAAGTTAGCTAATTACTTTAGATAAATTACTCTTTTTTTTGAACAATTTTAATAGGGGAAATTAGTAAATAGAATTCAAATGCTTCCATATAATTATCAGTGGTTAATTAGGTGTTTAATGACCTGTGATAATTAGGAGAAGATCAGAAAGTTAATTTAGCTAATTATCTTAGATAAAATAACCTGTTTTTTGAGAAATTTTAATAGAGAAAATCAGTAAATGGAATTCAAATGCTTCCATATAAGTATTAGTGGTTAATCAGGTATTTAGTAACCCGTGATAATTAGGAGAAATTCAAAAAGTTACTTTAGCTAATTATCTTAGCTAAAATAATCTGTTTTTTGAGAAATTTTAATAAGGGAAATTAGTAAATGGAATTCAAATCCTTCCATATAATTATCAGAGGTAAATTAGGTATTCAAGAACCCGTTATAATTAGGAGAAAGCCAGAAAATTAATCTAGCTAATTACTCTAGCTAAAATACCCTCTTTTTTGAGGAATTTGAATAGGGGAAATTAGTAAATAGACTTAAATTGAATTGAGATCTTTTTCAAAGGTTTATTAGACTTCAAGAAACCTGTGGTAATTATTCTACCACTAGAAAATTAGTTTAACTATATATCCCAATAAAATTACTACAATTTTTGGAAAAAATAAAAAAGGGAATATAGTAAAGTAAATAGAAACCCTTTGATATCAATACCAGAGAAGGAATATACTTTGGGAATCTATTATAATTATCCTAACCTTAGATAAATAGTTTAGGGACGTACTTTGGTCAAAAGTAACCAATTTTTGTATATAATGGATAAGAAAAATTAAGAAATAAAATTATCTAAATACCAAAGAATTAACCAAGGTCCAAAACCCTTATTTTTGGGTAACAAGGAAAAATAAATGTTATACAATAAATCCTCTAATGGATTAAGTCTTTTTATAAGGCTGTCGAAATGGCCCCCAAGAGAACCAGGGGAAACCCTTTGACGGAAGATGAAGATGCTAGTAACAAACGCAACAAAGCAACTAACGAACATGAAGCAGGGCCTAGCCATAGGCCAACAGAGGAGAGTTTACGAGCACCTGCCCCACAACAGATGGACGACCAGTCCCAGGTGGTTTTCAATTATGCCATTAATAAGCTTTTAGATTTCATTTTAAGTTAAGCATTGCATACGAAGGGTTAGGAAGGAAAACACTGGCTGAAAAAGGAAGGTAACTTCCACGAAACCCACGATCAATGATTGTAATTAGGAAAGAAATGATTGGGTTATTACTGGTTGAAATAGGAAGGAAATGTTTGACCATCCTTAAGACAGCTTGTCTCAAGACACCTCTGATTCCTTGGAAATATTTTTACTCCAGGTAATGAGTAACGATGGAGATACCATCATGGAGGAGTCGGTTACCTCTGCACGTGTGGAGTCTTTATCCCGTGCTTGTTTATGTTTATGGATAGTACTTTTAAGTTTATCCTAGAGGAACCGCCCGGTTGTATGGGCAACTGGTTTTGGCGTATGGGCGCCCAAACTTTGGGTGAAGACTTTTTCCACCCCGGTTATATAAATAAGGAATGGGTGCCATTTTTCACCCTTGTATAGGTGGTCTTGAGACAAGTTAGTACTGGTCAGTGATACCTTAAAATGACAGTACCTTGTCTTAAGTTTAAAGATGTCTGTTTTCTGAAAGAATGTCTTCAATGCTGTTTTAAAAGGTTGCTTTAAGGAAATGCAGTTGAAAAATTAAAAAGGAATCATTATTTAAATTGTGGAAAGAATGTGGTAGTAATTAAACAACAATAAAATCATGTGTGAGTGCGGGGTGGTAAGTGGGGATTGACTAAGGTTGTCAATCATGGACGGGTGGACCTGATTAGTCAGGTAACTATCCATTCCCGCGCACTAAAACGTTTAGAAACTTCACTTGGACGAGGGATCCACCAGCGGCTGTGCCCTCACATATGTTAGAGGGAAAAAAGCGTTGGCTAAGGAAACCTTAATCTAAAGGATGAAGATTTAGGGCCAGAATTTTTTTTTAAGGATCCCATTTCCACTGCGAGACAGGACTAGGTCTCTTCTAGGGCTATGAACCTAAACCATTGCCAATGGTAAGGGTGAATTCCCTAGAATTTTTCTTGTTTAAAGGCTTTGACTTTAGTAGGCCTAGAGACTTGTCAAAGGTTCCATCCCGCTTTTGGTGTCGGCGGGATTGGAGCTGTTACAGTACGCAAGCATTTTAGCTTTCTACCAGTTTGGGTGGTCACAAATGCATGAAATCTCTTAAACGCAGCAAAGGCTTCATCCTTAGACTTAAGCAAATAAACCCAAATTTTCCTAGAATGATCATCAACAAAGGAGACAAAATAACATGCACCACCCATAGACTTAGTAGGCATGCTACATACATCAGAATGTACAAGATCAAGCACACAAGATTTACGAGAGACACCAGAGTAATAAGAACACTTTACTTGCTTGCCATATTGACATTCATTACAAAAGTCAAGCTTTGTGCCTTTAGCATCAAGCTTGTTCAAAGTACAAAGCTTAGAAAGACCCTTTTGGCTCATATGGCCAAGCCTCTTGTGCCACAACTCCATGTAAGAGTTAATTTCAGCTAATGCAATAAACTTGCCCAACACGGCCTTTCCATGCATGCAGTGAAGTGTCCCTTTCTTTGTGCCCTTTACAATCAGCCTTGAGCCTTTAGTCATTTTCCATGACCCTCTCTCAAACAAGATGCTGTAACCATGCATATCCATCTGACCAACAGAAAGCAGACTCTTCTTGATTCCCGGCACATATCGAACATCATGCAAGACAAGCTCATTTGTGCCATCTATGGAGAGATGCACAATGCCAATACCCTCAATGGAACATGCATGATTGTTTCCAAGGTATACATGGCCACGCTTGCCCGCATCAAAAGTAGAGAACACTCCTTGATAGGAGTCACATGAAATGAAGCACCAGAATCAACAATCCAACTCTGGGACAATGCATCATTGACAGTCAATAAAGCATCAATAAGATCACTCTTGGTGATCTGCATGTCCTGTGAATGAACATTTAGAGAGGCATCAAAGTCATAAGCATCATCATCTGACAAAGTGGCACACAAGATGTCCTCTACATCTGATAGCTCCTCAATCACAACACTAGAAGCCACATTGGCCTTCTCTTTGTCCTTTGAGCTATCCTGTGCATCTGCCTTGACTTCCTTCTTCTCTTTCTTTTTGTCTCCGCCATTATTTTTTCTTTCTAACTCAGCTTTATAGTACCTGCAATTAGGTTTCTTGTGACCTTTCCTGCCACATTGATAGCAAGTCACATCACCCTTGCCTTTGCTTGCATTTCCCCTTTCTTTACTCTTACTATTACTCCTTTGTGCATAAGCATTCTTCTTTTCTGTCATGCCTCTAACCATGTTGGCAGAGCTGCCTCCCTCTCCACTTGCTTTCCTCCTGATTTCTTCATTCAAGATAGAACCCCTAACACCATCAAAGGTCAAATTGGGGTTATTGGACAACGAAACCACCAAAGTTTCCCATGACTTAGGTAAGGTCATAAGCAAGAAGATAGCTTTCAGCTTATCATCAAAAGGGGGCAAGCCAGAATCCTGTAACTGCGACAAAGTACCTGCGAATAATGACAAGTGCTCTGCCGCACTCTTGGACTCATCTAGTTGCATGCCAACAAGTTTTCACATCAAGTGCACCTGGTTGACAGGTGTTGTATTTTCATACATTCCCTTTAACTTCTCCCACACATCAAAAGCAGTCGTGAGACCTTTCACATCAATGACGGTCTTATCTTTCATGGCCATTTTAATGTATGTAACGGCTTTCCTGTTCATGCTAACCCATGCTTCATCTGTCATATTGTGTGGCTTCACCTGTTCAAGTGCCCCTTTGCAATCCTTAAGAAATAGGATTCCCTGAATCCTGTCTTTCCAAAGATCAAAACCTGTACCATCAAACCTCCTAATCTCGAAGAGGTTCTTCACATCCAAAGAAGATGAGGCCATAGTTGCATGAAATAAGAGGGATAATACACTGAAATTTTGGGCATAATGCGCAAAAATCAGAGTATAGCCTCACAGAGATGTGCACTACAGCTCCAAATGGTCACATGAGCAATTTGGGGCAAAATAGGACGTTTTGGGCACAAAATTCAATTTCTGAAATTTATGCGCAAGAAATTTCAGCGAGCGAATTTGTGCTCGAAAACAACGAATTTAGTTGTTTTTAGCCTCAAAAGACACACATAAGGCTAATACATAGCCTTTAGAAGCATGTAAGTGCAAAAGCCCCAATTTGTAGCATCAAAATTGTATGAAATTGAGCCACAAATGGTCATACATCGACAAAATTTATCAAATGTGCGTAGATTGCATCAATTTGCACTTTCCCGAATGTAATCGCACCATAAAAACACTTGCAAAACTTGCGTAAATCTGAAATTTGCTTAAAACACCTGTTTTAGGGCTTGTTTTTCGGCAATTTCAGGGTTTTCGGGTAGCGGGGACTTAGCAAAAGTATTCCCACACCTTAATACATCATTTACAAAACCTATATTTTCGCTATCATACCTGTAATTTCCTGTTTTTGACCTAATTTTAGTCTGTTTTAGGTCAATTTGGGTTGCCGAGAGTTCTCTCGTGTCTGGGGACGAGTCCTTTGGCGATGAAATTGCAAAATCTCGCGATAAAGTTGACCTTCTTGACTGAAATTCAGCGTTTGCAGGTTTGGGGGCAAACCCTAATCGGACTCTGATACCTGTTGATGAGCGCGCGGCGGTGTGTGCAAGTGAAAGAGCACGCGAGGAAGTGCAGTGTGTGTGCAGAGAGGGGAGGCGAAGAGCAGCAGGAGAGGAAGCGCTAGTAGAAGAAGAGGGAGAGAGAGAGAGCTCACGTTTTTGGGGAAAACTCAATAAGTGAGTTTTGGGTTTTCCCACTTTTATTATAAGTGACCTTTAAAAAATGTGTCCAGGTTCAATATGAACCTGGATAAAGTATAAAAATGTACAAAAAGGGGTTATTTAAGCCTTTAACCCAACAATAATGACAATAAGTTATTCAGATTTCATGTCGAGGTGAGGACTCCTCGAATTTTTCAAGTGTGGGAGAATGTAAGATCCCCAAAATTTGGGTCTCTTTTGAAAATAAGAAAAACAGATTCTAATGTCCGTTTTGTCAAATTTTGATTTAAGATGCTTGATTGACAGTATTGTAAGATTCTAAAGTAAAAAGCAAGGTCGTTTCATGTTCCAATAGGTCAGATGGATGTTTGGTTCAATTTTGAGAAAATCCGCTATTTTTTTAGCTTTTTCATGCTTTTAGGTACTTTTTTTGCAAAAAGCAGGGTTAGATAATTAACCTATGTGTTCCAAGGGAGCTATGATTCAATTTTGTAAAAATTTGTTTTTCGAGTGCTTTTCATGCTATTTTTAGCTTTTCATGATTTTTAGTGTTTTTTTAGTGAAAAGCGAGTCCGCTTTTTTATTCCAGTGGACAAGGAGAACCCATAGTTCAATTTTAGAAAATTTTACTTTTTACGCTATTTTTAGCTTTTCGTACTTTTCGGAGTTTTTGAAAAGTAATGTGCATTTTAGGATGACCTAAACATATAAATATTAATTTTAGTCTCTGTTTGATTTAAAAATGACCACCCAAAGCAAAAATGAGGCTAGACGCCATTTTTATGAAAATTATTTTTATAAAAAGTAGTACCGTAAATACACCGAGGCAATACGAAAAAGTCATAATTATGTTGAGACATCACGATGTGGCATAGTCTTGCCACGGTTTCATTAGTTGGTCGGATCCTGTAAAAATTGAATGGTAAGTGGGAGAGTTGACCACCAAAAGCGAAGCCATGTTTTTAGTAAAGTTGCCAAATGCTTGCAACTATTATTGGCTAAAAAAACTATTTTTGGCTTGTGCATCACTCTGGCTTGCAGCAATGCCTATAAATTGACAGGGAATGCTCAGTTTTTAGTGCCGTTTGTTGCGTCTACTATGGCAAGGCAATACTTACCTATTATACGGAGCGGTGTAAGCTCCTCATCACCATCTCCATAAACTTTTCTCTCTCGTTTACGGGAATAAGAAGAAGAAGAAGAAGAAGAAGAAGAAGAAGAAGGATACTCTCTCTCTACTTGCTCACTATCTCCTCTCTCGTTTCACAGTGTACGCGCTCTCCCAAAGATCTCATGGTGAGTACTTCTACGTAGCTCTCATCACCGCTCTCTTGCGGCCAAGCAAGAAGCCTTTCGACAGTCCCTAATCAATTCTAAAGCACGGTGAGAAGCTTTAAACTTCATAGCCATCATCATCTCTCTCTCTCTATGTCGTTTTTCTAAGTAGATATGTTCTCGGTGATTGTTTTTTCTTATACGAGTGCATGTATGGATTTTCCGAGTGTGTGTGAAATTTTTCCATGATTATTTCATCATGTTTAACACGTTGAATTATACACACGATGTGTTTATGATCACGTGCGTGCATAAAAAGCGCTTTTCGTTTCACGTCATAGAAGCGGTAAGAACACTATTTTAGTCATAACTCACAAACCATTATGAATTAGTCCGAATCCTTTAAACCAACAATAAAACACATCATTTAGAACATTTTCTGTGTTATGTGAAAATCACGCACGAGCTAAGAGATATGGTCAAAAAACAGCTTGGTGCTCACTAAGTCAAAATTTTGGACCCCATGCTCCTTGGAGAACCACTATATAGATTCACCAGATGGGCAAACCGACTTGGCCAATTGAAAAGCTTGATTAAACTTGGTGATAAATGTATTTAGATCTCTATTATCACCTTGGGTATGCGAGTTATTAATTCGTCCATGACCGGATTTACATGCGCGTGTAGGGATGCTACCAAGGGGGAGTACCATATGGGGTCGTGTGTTAACCGAGCTGTTTATGTATGATTTATGGTTTATTTTGGTGTGTTGATTTCAAGTATTAGATGTCCATAAACTCATGTGAAGGCATATAACTAGTTAGTCAACACGAACCGCATAGGCAGATATGAATAAAGTGGCTTTCTTTTTGTGTTATCGTTTGTTGTGTGAGTGTCAAATGGGAAAAATGATGGGATAGAGTGTTAGCCTATATTATGGAGATGACCATGATGCATTGGTTTTAGGTCAAACACTCTCATTTGCATGTTATGCATGCTTGAGAAAATGGCAAAAAGTTGTTTTTTGCATATGTCTGAAGTTATGGTTTATGGTTGACCTAAAGGTCGGAGCTATTTTGCATCATATTTATGGTAATGGAATGGTGTCATATGATGTATGAAACCTTATGGATAGATGTGGATTCCTCATGTGCATGGGTATGATTGCTTTCCACCTTTCTAGGTCAAAACTAGCTATATGTGAAGTGCAGATATGATGCATCAACTTTGCATGATTAGTTGTTGTCAAAATTGGATTTTCATATCATGTTTAGTTGCTGGTTGGACTTATTTTATGCATGGAAATCTCATGTCTTAAGAGTCATGTGTGTGGGCTTCGATTGACTGCAGTGCATATGTCAAACTCCAAGTGTGGGAGTTGGTTCGATGTGAAGATGATTTGTGGCTAAGGATTGATAATCCCTTATGGATTATGGTTGTGATTTTATGGTGGAAGTTGGTGTTTTTTTTTTTGGATATGGGTATGCTACCGAAATGCTGCCAAAATTTTTACAGCCATGTTATGTTCTAAAGTAGTTATGCAAGATTGGTTGTGTCTCACCCAATTTGGGTGGAGTGCTCACCCGTATGATGTGATTAAATTATGGTTTATGATTTTGGGATGGAGTGATTGTATGGTTTATGGTAGACATGTAAGGGTAGAGACCATGTACAATTAATCTAAATTCTTGGAAAAGATTGTTTGTGCATATGGAAGGTGCTATTGTAATTGAACTCACGTGTTATGTTTCTCATGGAAGCGTCGCTACAAAACTAGGATCACCTACATCGCTTAGCCTTAGATAAAAGGATCATTGACCTGGGGCTTTGCTGGATCAGAGGTGTTGCCTAGGTATTCTTCTTTCTATTAGGCTCATCTACACGGTTAGTGGGTGGGGGGTTGAATGACCTACACGCTAACGCATCGGGGATTTTTCCTTGGCTTTGCCTAAACACCCGATGCTGGGCATCGAAGAGGTGTGGCGCCTAAACTGGTATGGTTGGTGTTGATACCCTACCATCTACTAGTACTTGGGATCCTTTTAGAGCTCCGGTTCATGGAGGGAGGCGAAGCGGCCTCAGCTTATGTCTGGCTCATGTAGGTTGGAGGTGTTCTGGATCACTCCCGATGAAGTGAAATTCTCTCTGTCCATAGTAGAGCAGAAGTGGATGGGTGGACTGGTGCTTTGCTAGTTATTTTGTTATATTCATTTTATGTTATGGTATACCCAGATTTTCTCATTGCATTAATACATGGTTGCCTGTTCCATTTAAATGGGACATTTAAAGATTCTTTGTTGTCATTCTTTCATGTCTTTGTGCACTCTATTTCACCCTCCACTATACTCTCTCTCTCTCTCTCTCTCTCTCTCTCTCTCTCTCTCTCTCTCTTCCCGCAATGCGGTGTACACATATATTCACCTTCCACAATGTTATATTTTCCTTGAATACGTTTTCATTCATAACACCCATTCAGGGATAATGCTAGTTACTAGGTGCCTCTGGATGCAGTTTGACTCATGGCCTAAACTCCATGCTTGGTCAGGTGCTGATGACTCCTCCCCTATGCAAACACTTTTGCAACTTTGATGTATATTGAAAATCGTATAAAGGTGTAAATTGTATATTTTGTGCATAGACCTCTGGGGAGGGGTATTTCTCACAAATCCTACTATTCTTATCAAAATCTTTTAACATGATAGTGAAAGATTCCTCACGGACCAAGAATAGAGCGTTTTTCATCTCTACACATGGTTACTTACTCATGTCCTCTCAAAGCAAGTTGACTCTGTAAGTAAACACAAGATTTTGTGAGCACAAAGTTATAAAGCACAAAATGATATCATTCTAATAATCTAGTGACAACTATATAAAGAAAAAACTAGAAGGAGAATCTTTGATAACTCTCCATAAATGAAATAACTTACTTGCATTGTGAGACTGAATCACATGCTATACAACCCTAGATGGTGCACCAAAGCCATCAACAAAATAGCACACCCCAATGTTATGAGGTGTGAAGCCCTAGACATTGAAAGACATAAAGAAGTTGATTGTTTCAAGCATGATAAAATTAAAAGTGGCGATGGTGTTAAGATCTAATGTAAGCTACAATGGTAGTTTTCTTACCATTCTATCTTTATGTTGGAGGTGAACCCTTGCAATGTCCACTCACCATTTATACCTCTTGTTGTTGTGGTATGGAATTCATGTGAACTCATACTTTTGCCACCTTTGGGAATAGAGGTTTTCATGTAATGTGAGTGAATGAAAGTAGGAGGAGAATCCTGTTTCATGTTGTAATGGAGGTGAGAGAAGGGAGAGGAGTTAGCTTGGTATGAAAACATGTGGTGGACAAGGGGAAGAGATGGGGGAGAGTTTGCTTGGTGCTACAATGGATGTGAGAAAAAGCTAGCAGAGAGATAATGTTGGACCGTAGGGGGTACATGTGGTAGTTGCAACAATGGAGAGCTTGGAAAAAGGTTTGTAGAGAGAGAAAAACACTTTTTAGCTATAGAACAGGTCTACAAAGACTTTGAAGGGTGAAAAATGATGTTTTGAAATTTTTAGTGTACGTTTTTTACTTTTGAAGATCAAAAATGTTTTTTTGACCATGAAATAGGTGTTAAGTATGGAGCCTGATTTACCCTTGTAATTTTCTGTGGTAAAAGTGCACATTTGTAAGGCCCCCATTATGAGGAGAAGCCATCGTGCATGAAGGAAAATCATCATCGGAAACCAAAATTTTCACGGACCGGAATATTCCTTTTCGCCGAAATATTATGGTCGGACGATGGCCGGAAAGTAGTCGGAAAACAACCGGTCGGTTGGCCAGTGGCCGGTAGTCAATGGCCGATGGCTGGTGGTCGAAAGTCAATGGCCAGTGGCCGGTGGTCGAAAGTCAATGGCCGGTGGCCGGTGGCCGAATTCAAAAGCGGACTTGTCTTCTCAAGGGCGGCCACACATGGGCGGATTGGAGGGTCCGATTTGGACTTATTCGCACAAGGGCGGCTACACATGGCTGTCTCTCATAAGAGAGGGCAGCCCTTTTGGCCTTTAAAAGGAGGCCATTTCTACACACATTTCATAGTGTGAAGTTAATGCAACAAGGTGAGTGTGAGGTGGTGAGAGTGAAGCAAGGCGGGAGCTCTATCAAGGGTTTAATCCCTTTGTAAACTACTTCTTCTTTTGAAGTGCTAAAGCCATTGAGTGGCTGCTTTCCCGTGGACGTAGCCCACATTGGGTGAACCACGTATATCGTGTGTACTCTCTCTCTCTCTACTCTATAATCTCTTGTGTGTGAAATCTATCTCTCTCCATTAAGTAATCTACTCAAAAATCTATTTAGCTACGTCTTATTTCCTAACAATAGGTCTGGGGGCCTTTTAAGAAGGGAAAGTTTGAAATTTGATTTTTTTGAAAATTTCAAATTTTTAGTGTATTGCTATATTTGAGCCAAAAAGTGGGGGAAAAGAGATCAAAGTGGTCTCTCCTCCCATCCCTTTCCCCTAGCCGCCTCCCTAGCCACCTCCCTTACATGTTCACTAGATAAAAGGCCATTAAGAGGTGTAAAGCTACTTTGTTTCCCTACTTTTTTGAGGGTATAGAGTGTGTCCACCACCCTCTTCCCATTGACTGGCCTCTAATTAACTTTAACCCCAAAGGGCCCCTAGAGGGTTCATATTTTATCTAATGACCTAACTCATGCTATATTCGCATATGTATACTTAGCATAAATTGCACAAAACCATGCTCAAGATACTCTTTTGAGTGACCCACACAGTCAAACATAAGCACTAGCAAGTAATCTACACTGCAAGGAATGAGCAAATTGTGAGAAAAATAGCCTAGAATCTGACACACACTACCTCGTCGATTGAAAAGCACGTCAATCAAGAATCAAACACATAGTACAACCAGCCTTTTGTGATCATAAATGTCTTTCAAAATACATGCTCGCTTGTGGGAAATCCACTCCGAAATGGTTTGACAAAACCGCTACGTGTGAATATGTGTGGCCAAAGCACAAAAAATTTGGGAAGCGAAATTCATCATGAGGGAGTTGTCTAGGAGACACTACAGAGCTGAGTCGCTCCAAATGGGGCCTAGAGGAGAGTCGATGTTGCTCTTACTTGATTTGTCTCAAGGTGAGTTGAAATCGAGATGCCGAGATGTCGGTGAAAATCATCGGAGCCAAACCGCTCCAAAATGGGGCATGAGAGGAAGGTCGATGGGGAGGCTACATTGAAGGAGAGTCAAATCTCTCTTGCTTGCTCTCTCTATGTCGGAGCTGAGGAAAGAATTCCGATGTCATCTTCCACCGTTGGACGGTAATCGCTAGCCAATGTCATAGCCAATGATGCCAAGCCAATGCCGAGCCGATGCGGAGCCACTGAGAAGAATGCTAAAAACCATATACACATCAAAGGAGAGCTGATGCACTCTTTCTCCCCCCCTTGCTATATGATGAAGCCACCAAGGGTGTCAAGCTGATGTCGGGGCTTACTCCCTTGTGTGCTAGTGCTTGTTGATCACCGCTTGCACCTTGCCAAAGCTTACCGGATGCCGAAGCTTCTATCTCTCTTCTCGCTCTCTCTCTCTCTCGGTTTTGAGAGTTGTATGTGTGTGTGAACACATCCTTAGAGCGAGAAAAAAGTTTCAACTTCTCTTTGTCCTTGTTTGAACTTATAGTGAGTGTGTGTATGTGTGGATCACAAACACTTCCTCTCCTATTGCCTTGTCGATTTTGCAACATCCCAATTTTTACAGCTCTTTCGACTTTGCCCAGATCTATGCTTTTAATACTCGCTTGCTTTGATTTAGCTCCTCCCTCTTTGGCTTTAAATATATAGCGCTACTTTGTTGCACACAATGGTTGCCTGATTTTGCCTTCGATTGTTGTTGTGGCTGCCCGCTTCGCCTTTGAATCTTGTTGGCTGATTTTACCCACCTTCAAGCTCAACAAAAAAAAGATCTACAAAGCTCTTGATTCTCTGCTACTGCTCGTAGCTCTCAATGTGTCGACTGCTCTGCAAACTACCATGCTCAACTTTCCCACGTTGCTAATGTGTGTGTGTGTGTGTGTGTGTGTGTACACACAACCACACAAAACCTAAGCACAATCTCCCAAGATCTTTGAATTTCCCTACTCGATTCGACATAGCTCTCAAGCCTTGCTCCCAAGCTTGTGTCAAAGCTTTTCCAAGATTGATTTTAGTGTTGCCTGCAAATTCCCTGATTCTCTGCAAATACCGCTTTGCTTCAAGTTCACATATCTACCTAACCTTTTGTAGAGATCCCCCTATTCCTCTACAGATGACCTTGCTTCTTTGCAGATGCTCTAAGAACTCTCAAGATTCTATGCTTCTCTTGGGAAGGCTGCACATGCTGGGAGCTACGAGCTCCGCCGATCTCCTCATGATGCCGGATTTACCTCTCTCAAGCTCGCATAGCTCAAGATTCCACGGCCAAGATTTGTCACATCTTTGTGCCTCATTGAGAACCTGTCTCACTCATCGATTGCTGTATTAGTTGAAAGAGTGTATATGGATAGAATGCGTGTGTGCATGGTGCAATGCATGAGAGGGAAGAGGAGAAGTGCACGATGATGTGTGGGTGGAGCAAACCTCTAAGTAGTGGGGAAGCTGCTTATTTTTGGTATATCAAGAAAAAGGGTAAGTAGTGAGTGGGCGGCGGGCGGGTTCCAGACGTTCGGCCCCAGACAAAGGCACAACACCTTAAACCTAACAAAAAACATGGTCTATTTGAATCACCTACATCAACTGTGAAGTGCCTAAGGATGATAACGGGAGTTCTCTTAAATGCTTTGATTAAATCATTCAATAACTTACATACTATACTCGAGAGAAGGAACCAGCACTTACCATCCAAGATGTGATCAGCTTGTTGCAAGAAGAAGAGAAAAATCATGTCATGACTGTAATGGAAATGGATAAATTTGTACTTATCGTAGCTAACATGTGGCAAAAGTTATGAAATATGAAAAGGGATAGCAAGACTATGGATTTTTAAATATCAAAGTGCTCTCTATGAGCTACGGTCACTTAATGTCTGGGTAGGCAGTTCTTAATCACTTTGAGCATTCAAGAAATCTATAAATAAATATGTGCAAGAGGAATATGCTCACTTATTCCCTCTCTTACTCTCTGTCTCTCTCAGATTGTGTGTATCTTCAATTATGTGTATATACGGTATGCCAAGTGTGCATATCTGTGGATTTTATCACTTTTAATAATTTGAGAAGGAGAAGGCTTACAACGGTTTTAATGTTGTTGGAATCGTCTAAGAGACTGTCAAAATTTCCCACTTCAAAGGATGAGAGCATGAGGCTAAGTCGATAAATTGAAAGAAGGGGCGAAATAAAAGTAGATGAAGGATTGGAAAAATGTCCTAAAGGTCCTAGGAATAGAGCTCACAGAGCTCGAGCATGAGGCTAAGTTAGAAGAAAGGATACCATAGGAGTACTTCTTACTCCAAGACATAGAAGCAATCTCTAGTGACCATATTTTGTCTTAAAAAGTCTTAAAAGGTTAACTTTATTTTCTGCAACGTCATCGTCTACCAGTGATGTTACTTGTAAACGCAATAGAGTGGGCGAGAGCTGCAGTAGTACCAATGGTGGCGGTAACCATCCAACAATGACTAGTAGTGCCATCGGCATGCAATATTAGGTTGAGCATAATATAAGTCTACAAAATGTGGATCAAAAGGTGCTGCAATGGAGAAAGCTATGTGAAGAGGAGATGGTCGCGACTCGCCACTCGGGGTGTTCACCTCTTAGACATGTAAGTACCACGTGAGTTCAAATGAATGGGTTTTTTAATTGCCAAAATTTTAAAATTTTAACAGGTTTATGTTTATAGAAGGGGTTTTTTAATTTATTGTAGAGAAAAACCATCAAGTTTTTGAAGAAAAAGGGGTCCCTTTAGTACCTTAAGCATGTAAGTAAAGGGATTTTTTTAATACCCTTTGAGCGTACGTTATATAAATAGTTTCTGAAAGGTGCACCCCCCGAGGGTTGCCATAGCTAGTGCAGGGAGGTAGAGAAACCAAGGAGATGAGCTAGCTGGAGCATCAAAATGGCAGCTAAACTCATGTGATGTGATCAAGCAAGAGGTCCATTTAGTGTGGGTGGCAATTGGCTTAATTAGCAGGTGGGCTAGCAGAGTGTGTTTACCTTGGCACATGGTATGTGACCTTCGCCAAAAATTTTGGCAGGCATTGCCCTTCACCATTCCAATATCCGGACCCACCACCTCCAAGCAGGAGCACTCGTCTATCGTATAGGAGGCCTCTATGATGGTTCCCTTGGACACTCAGCATCAAAGCCTGTCAAGCTTTGCATGATCAACATGTAGACGTCAAGGCATGCACGAGGTAGTTCTAGTCAAATTAGTGACTATGAATCTCCCCCCCCCCCCCCCGCCCCATACCATACAACCATTGGTTCTCTCTCTCTCTCTCTCTCTCTCTCTCTCTCTCTCTCTCTGAGGTGTGTGGTAAGAGATAACAAGCTCGACCAGCCCATGGTTGCGTCCTCTATGTGAGGATGCAATCATTAGACTATCAAGAGATCTGAGGAAGCGGCCCATCGACATCACAAGCACCCTCATAGATGATCGCCTCTCAGAATACCTTCTCTTTGACCAAAAATTTAATCCAATCTCTGATTTGTTGGGGGACAATCTGATCAGATGGGAGCGAAAGTTTGCAATTGATAGAGAGGGTGATCAGATGAGGGTAATGAATAGAGTTGATGAGGGAAAAATCAGCAAAATTATAGATTATGCATCGGTGGTGCTCTTGCATGCCAAAATTGATACTATGTAGGATGAAATGACTAGCAAGCAAGACATAAGATGCACTTGATGGTTATCATCTACAATTAGATGATGCCATGCCCTAATTACTCAACGATGGTAATATTAGCAATATAATTGGACGACATTGTAGATGCGCCTACTCATTACATGTATCTCCTCTTGCACTCTTGGATAACCTCCTCTAGATCTACTTTGGATACTACTATTGAGTTGAAGCTTGTGGAAGCTCTGTCCAACCGCGTTGTGGATGGCCTGGCTCTAATTTATTTTGGTGACTACCTTGTACTACTAGGCAAAATATCCTCATGTCTAGTTCATGCCTCAAACCCACTCACTTGCTATTTTTGGTGTATCTTTATGCTATTTCTAAATTTTGTTCATGCATCATCCTTTTTTTTTTCCTAATTAAGTCATGACTGATTTGAAACATACTCTTCAACCAAAGAAACTAACACCTAAAAAGAAACTAGAGCATAACAAGTAATGAATCATGTTTTCTTATCAGCGTTTTTCTTAACTTTCAATTAGTGCTATAACAATCCCTTACTCATCTTTTAGCATCGACAAGATTCTCTTTTGTGCTTTTGAAATCTTCTTATTTTTTCTTTTGCCAAAATCACAAGTCTATGACGAAATTTAACAGAGATTAGAGTTAGTTGTGCTTTTGAAATCTTCTTATTTTTTCTTTTGCCAAAATCACAAGTCCATGACGAAATCTAACAGAGATTAGAGTTAGTAAGTACTTATAAACAATTAGCTGTCATGCTTGGCTGGTCTCGTTGTACCAATAATTCCTCGCAAAATTTTCTCTTGAAGACCTCAGGAGAACAATTACATTACATTGTGTAGCGCCCCCCCCCCCCCCCCCCCCCCCCCCCCCCCCAACCCCCAAAAGAAAAAAGGCTTCATATTCGGCTACGGAGCTTCTGCCATATGACTTTGATGCTCCACCCTTACCTTTGATAGCCAGGGGACTCTTGTGCTTTTAGGGCTTTGGTGGTTATGTATGCCAATTCTCTCTCTCTCTCTCTCTCTCTCTCTCTCTCTCTCTCTCTCTCTCTCTGTCTCTCTTTTTGGTTTTCAATAGATGTGTAAGCGTTGCAGTTTGTAGCAACCGACAACTATGTATTATCATTTAAGCTTTAGAATCTTCATTTAAGCCATGGCACAGACTTCAAAAGTATTCAATATTAATTATCAAGAAAGAGAAATGATCTAGCAACTATCTCAGATACCTATGTAGCAATTCTGGTAGGATCTTATTGATTCTTTTACGTTGTCAATTTACTTATGGATTGTGATCTATTATAGCATGGTTTTTACGGGCCTTTTCCAAATTTATGCAACATGACATTCCCAAATCCTTCCCTCTATTTATAATCTTGTCCAACATTCTATTTGAAGTTGGTTAATACTTTCTTTTAGGACATGCGGTTAACGACTCAAACTTTGTATAATCTTCAAAATGTTTTAGGTAATCCAGGTATCAAGTGACATTAACCCAATGATTTTTTGTTGGCCTTCATTTTTTAAAACTTATTTAGATTTTCACGATTCACAAAGGGCTATTAAGAGCATAATGTGGCATACCTACATTTATTTTGGCTTAATGCATGAATACCATGAAGACTAAGAACATTTGGAGAGAACCGAACCGGTCAGGTAAGTCCTCTCCTCACCCTAGCTTCATTTATGTTTCAAGAAAAAATCATTCATCAAGAACCAATCAGATGGTGCATTTTACTAATATATATCTAGCAAGAAAATTTGCATTTTCTTTGATGAATCATTTCTCTTTATCTATAAGTCTTAACGTTAGAAATTGTTGATTTGATAGCTCATAAGATAATGCAGGTAAGTAAAAGAGCCCTACCTTCTAAAAATGTCAAGCGAGTATATTAAAGTGGGGGATTTTTGTATAAGAAGATGTTGTAAGAGGTGGTGTATGATGTGGGGATCTTAAGGTAAGATAAACACTAGGATGGTGCAGATTCACTGGTTTAGTCAGCACAAGTACATATTTGACGATTTAGGCAGAATGTTTCATTGGTGTCGATTTGTCTGGATTTGAGACTAGACTTTGATTTGGAATTTGGTTTATGATGATTGGTTATCAACATTGTGTACGGAGTTGGACTTGAGATTTATGATAATTGATTTATTGAACGATGAGTGTGACCAATGACATCCTGATATATCAGGATATGACCTATATTGCTTATTCTAGGGTATGGGACACTAAAATATATAATATGTGGATGACGACATGCATAAGCAAATTTAGTTGTTTAAGTTCATGAATTGTTTTGTTCAATATATGATATTTCTGACACAAAATGCAACAAGTGGTTGTTGATGCGTTTCAGCGCATAAAATCTTTAGTGCACGGTATGTCGGCACAACAAGCAAAGTGCATTGCTCGACGACTATCAAAATGGGCAATTCCAAGCCATTTGCATTGGAAAGATATTGTACCAAGGATGTGATTAAAACAATATGGTCATGTGAGGACGTGGAGATAAAGAAAGGATGGTGGAAAGTATCGAAGAGTCTTCACCAAAGAGATCAAAGATTACGCTAAGAGGATCTACTTCGAAGTTTTTGGCCATCCATTGCACAATGCAAATTGTGCGTTATATTTTGCAAAAATGTTTAATGATGATTCATTGGAATCTGAGCCACCTCTACGATATCCAATTGAACTAAATAGCCTCTATGGGAGAGTACTATATAACGCATTATTGGATACAGGAGCTCAACATAATGTGTTATTCTATGGAGTTTGGTGTCAACTAGGAAAACCACCCCTATCCACAAGCATCATTCAAGTCAAGGGTGTCGACCACTCTTTTTGAAATCCGACACACTCCTGTTATTTATGACAATGGAACCATGGTTCAAAGTTTTTTAGTCATGCATGTTGGTACTATGGAGTGTAATATAGACCTAGGGCACAAATGGATGTCTGCTATCAAATGTAATATCGATTAGGAGACCGGGAGTATCACGACGTAGAAACCAACTCATGGCCCTACGGCTCAAGAAATAACACCTGAAATCTCACCTCTTCATAACACAAAAAATAACAAAATATTGCCAATCCAAAAAGTCACAACATCCTTGCCAGTAGCATTAGGAAAATTTTGGACTCAAAAATGAAATTTTTGGCGTTAGAGAGAGAATGCTGTTCGACCAATAGAGTTTGAGTCACCACAACGGTAGCTCCAATTTATTTGACTTTTTTCTCAAATTTTTGCGTTTTCAAAAAAGAGTTCTTTTATGTTAAAAAGATCTGAATAAGAAGATACGACGCGATTTGTGAAAATTATTCCCCTGCCATGGCCGACGAACACCGAATGTGCCATAAGTCACATTCAATGAGGCACACCTTTTGATGAACACTTTTCAAGCTACTACTTCTTGTGTAAACTAGTGAGCCTCTTTTCTTCTATCGTTTTTGCGAAGTGTCACTTCACAGCTAATAGAAGCAGAGATGGAAGGAAGACGACCACGACGACCATCCGCCTCTGTTAAATCTGTGGAACTATTCAACAGCTTTGACTGAGACCATGGTCGCTGGATGTCTACCACAATCACCATTGGTAGTTGGGTTCTGCTTCAAACAAGAAGA
Source organism: Adiantum capillus-veneris (assembly GCF_014529385.1). Lineage (NCBI taxonomy): Eukaryota > Viridiplantae > Streptophyta > Polypodiopsida > Polypodiales > Pteridaceae > Adiantum > Adiantum capillus-veneris. The sequence continues at coordinate 134,453,205 of NC_140949.1, read as the reverse complement.
AGAAAATGGATCGAAAATGAATTCATCAATAGCTACAAAGGACGTGTGAAAGATTTTCGCTTGTCTCAAACGGGAAAGACAGTGAAAGAGGTGCTCATTGAGCATGCATATATGCACTCCGAACTACGACTACAACAGTCACCTTTGGGGTCTCTTGCTCATAGACCAAACTGTGTGACTAATATATTGCTAAAAAGTCTTTAAAGATCCTTCAAGTTATTTTGCTGACTATGTCTGGTGACCATTCTCTTATCTTTTGTTTTTGCAGATATTTATCCTTCTAACAAAGAAGACTGGCAACCAGTTGAGTGCATAATTGGTATTTTTGATGCTTTTCATGCTTCGGTGGGAGAACTTATGTACAGAACTAGTGCGAGAAGAGGTCTCGCAGAGAGGGGAGTTTTCTTTTACGACTACTTTTACAATGCCCCTTGCTCTGTCCATGGATTTGGCACTTTAAAACCTTTCCCTCTTCCCCAACAAGATTCCCCAAAGTGGCCAGTTCCAATTGCAGAAACCTCTGAGTGTTTCAGACTCAAGCTTCATCAGGAAATTTTGAAGTGTTTGCGACCAAACATTGCAAGCAGGCAAGTACGAATCAGTCTATTTATGCCATTACATGTCTTTATAGATTTCTTCCACGATGAGGAGGTTAGAAAAATAGAAACCATGTTCATTTGCAAATCCCAAACTTGCCTTGATTTTTTGGATGATAATTGGGATGTCAGTGATTCTAAAGGCATTTTATGCAAATTTGACAAGCGCTCGGTTGTGTGCAAGTGTATGATAGCATCACATAATTTTATCGTTTCTTTCTACTACATGAGGTGGCATCGGGTGAATGGTTAGTTGGTAGCTATGGATCAAGATTTAAGTGACAATGCCTTTAATCCCTTGATGTCCATCGATATATGGTTTTCAAATTATTTGCCAACAGTTGTTGTGGTTAGATCAAATGTCACTTTAAGACAGGTTCGAGAGGATCTATTAAATGAGTCCGATCTCAATTTGCCTTCAAAATTTGTTTTCAAGTGTAACATGCGAAAGGTACTAAGCTACATGTATTACTTTTATACGTTAATGTTTCTATCGTGCTCATGTATCCCAATGTCTTATCGCGTACGTTGCATTGCAGATACCTCATAGACAAGAAAATACGACTCTTTGTGCACAGATTACCAGCGACAGACTTGAAATAGTGAACTAACTTTACACAATGATTCAAATACTATTCTCAAAGATTACTCGACAAAGGCAGCTCTCTACATTACCAAACACCATTGGATCCTCACTCTCCCATTTTTTTGGAAAGCTGCACACAACATTTTGTAAACTTTGAACCATAATCAAAACAAAAGTCAAATTTCGATCCACTGCTTGTAATCAATTTATCAAAAGTACATTTTGTAATCTCTTTCTAATCTTGTGCATGCGATGATGTGGGGGTTGTTGGTTGAGGTTGAGGAGAGGTGGTGGCTTGGGGGTTTGGGGGCGCTAGAGCTGCTTCATGAGTAGGACAGGTGCTGGGTGGGGGGTTTGGGGGCTCAGGAGATGCTTCATGAGCAGGAGAGGTGCTGGGTGGGGGGTTTGAGGGTTCTGGAGCTGTTTCTTGAGGACGAGAGCTGGTGGGAGCTTGGGTTGGGGAGTCATCTAGGGAGATATTGATATGTGCTTGTGCTGGTATGGTAGACAAGGGGTATCTTGTCGGCGGAGGTCTAGGCGTGGGCCTTGGTGCTGGCGGGATAAAAGCATCACGTGCTCCATCTGGACGCATGGTCGCGCAATTGATCAAGTTTTCAATCATTCTGTTTCTAAACGAAGAAACATCAGCCTTTGAATAATCTGCCAAATTTTTTACCTGCGTTAAGAACATCATGTTTATTAACATAGCTACTAACTTATTAAGATACAAATCTGGAAACGAGTGTCAAATGCTTACACTTCTAGGACTTCCATCAAGCATGACCCCTAACAAAATTTCTGCATTGATTAAAACCCTCCATCCACAAGAGTAGGCATCATCCTGCTTAGGGACTTTGCAACTAATAATCGTAAGATTATCATATATCTGCTCTTGCGTTAAAGCTTCAAGAGCAGACACAAGCTTCCGAACACATCTGCGCAAAATACAATTAAATTTCATAAGCGAATTTTAACAAAATTCTATGCGATGTCGAACAAAATACAAAACCTCTTACCTACGTGCTTCACCATGAAATCCATGGGATGAATTAGCAAGGTAGCACCGGTTTCGTTCAAGGTGTAAGAGAACAAGACTCCAATGAGCGCTGTTACAAATAAACATAAGCAAAACATATGTCTCCATGTTCATTGACTGGAACCAGTCAACTACTTCCACTAAAGATGTATTCTCGGCCATCAAAAACGACCGAGAGGTTCGAGTCAAGGACGGCGACATCATTTTGCATATTCCAAGGCAAATTTGAAACTACAAAACTGTAAAGAAATTCGTGTCATACAAAATTCAATATATTAAAAGAATTTATTGTGAAAAAAAAGAATAACACGCACCAAAGCAAGCAATTGATGATTGAGTCTGTGAGTTTCCTCGTCCGGTTCTGTAAAATTGAAATCTCGTGGGGGTGATAGGAAAAATACAGAATGCGTCCCCACAGAGGAAGGCCAACATGGAAATAGGGAAACAACAATGACAAATCATCAGTGTTGGAGTCACTGATGGCATCTGCCATTTGTTCCTCCATCATCTCAAGGCATAACTTCTCGAATCTTTCACTATCGTCTTCTGTTGTGTCCCGCTCAGTGTTGAGACGGGTGCTGTATCGATGAATTTGTGTAGACACTTCATGAACTTTGACCTTGTCAATAGGTGGTATTCTAAGAATATTGTCCATCTTTCGGTCTGAAATACCAGCAGGCGATATTGTTTTGTCATACCTGAACCTGAGAAGGCGAAGTGTGTTGATGTCTCGTGATATCTATAGTGCCCTATAAGAGTGGGCCGAGAGAATGTAGCTGTCCTGGAAAAGCTCTACAAAAAAATCCTCGGCGGCCTCGTGCAAGCACCCCATTGCACTTCGAGACCACTGGAAATTCAGGTTGCGTTGCTCGCAAATCTCTGGAATGACAGTTTAGGTATTTCCAATAAAATGTGCTTTTGGAGCTTACGAAGTTCGAGTAGAACGCTCCTATTCTGCTCGTATATTCTTCTTCGCATTGTTGCCCATAACTGCGGCATGGTCTTGCTTGGAATCACCTGCGATGTTGACGGTTGCACTGCAGACGAGCTAGCCTGGCCCTGCGGACCAGACTTGCTAGGATAAACCTTCCTTGCTCTTTGCTTTGTGCAGGCCATGACCTGAACAAGGAGAATGCGAGGAAATATGGAAACCTGGATGCGGGTAAAAACGCAGAGTGACTAGGGACACTTCGGAAAAAACAATGAGAAAAAAAGGGGGAGGGTGTTTATATTAGCGGAATAAGTATAATCACATCTTAATCATGAGAAGAGGCGGCTGCATTAATCATGACATTGCGAGGTATGACGGGAGGCGTGCGAGCATAATGATTACGCACCACGTGGCACATCGGGACTCAACGCGATATTGTGGTGCTGAAATTAGTGGCACTGCCTATTCGCGGTGTGGCACGACGCGGAAAGAAGCGCCCCAACGGGTTGCCCTAGCAACAACGGTATGTCACGACACAACGTGAGGAGGCGGACCTTGATGGTTCCGAATTGCAGTGTTAGCGTTGTGGCAAGACAAAACATTGTTGCGTCAAAACGCGATAAGTAAGGTCCCGGTTAGTTTGACCACAAGTATCGCGCTGTGGCGCGACAAAAAGGTGTCGCGTCACAACACGATATGGGGCATTCTTAAGTACTCTGGATTGGCCGTATCGCGTTATGACGTGACAAGAAGCTGTCGCACCAAAACGCGATAGCGGTGCTTTTGTGGAGTGGCTGCACCAGTTTCACTTTGTGGTGCAACTGTTCCACGATGGCTGACACGTGGCGTAATCATCACGGCGGCTGCATGTTGCACGACGGCCGCATGATGCATGCCAATCAATGTCATCAATGTCCTCGGGAGTTCTATAAATATGACTTTCTCCCCCATTTTCCCTTTGTTTGGATGTTGTGCTCTCTCGTGTATCTTCGCTTTTGAATTTCCGTTATGGACCCCTTCAATGTTGAAGCAGAGGAGGAAGTGCCTTGCTCTTAGGATGCCCCCCAAGACAAACTATCTCATTTTCTATACCGCATTGGGATTCAGCAGCGCGAGACAGAGATCACGCCGATGTTCAATCCAGATTTTTCTTTGCATGAGTGAATGGTCTCCGCGCAACATTACCTATCAGGTTTTGAGCAGACCTACCAGCAGCAAACGTCTGGTGGCACTGTCGAGATACAAGGAGTTCGTTTTGTTCACATGAAGGATATCAATTCGGACTCCTCCAAGAAAAACATATTTTCTAGGAGTTGCCTTAAGCTGCCAGTGCACTTGCAGATAACAGACTACAAGTATACACTTCATAACCGCAAGTGTCGAGTGGCCGAATATTATGCACGTTTTATTTTATATTTGCATTTAATTTTGGATGAGCATGTTGATGCTGTAGAGGCCTCGCTAGAGGATCAGACTGGGAAGGGTCAAGAGCCCCAAGTCTCCGGGAAGCCTTGCCTTGCAGGTTTCAGAGGGAGTCCAACTTCAGGAGGGTGCTTTGCCTACTAGTGTTCTACCTACCATACCTATTGGTGATTTGCAGTATGTCATGCTTAACGACATTATGGAGCTTTTTGACCTTCGAGAGGACTATTGCCTTGCCATTGTGGCATAGAATCTCGAAGAGGATGATGCTATCATTGACACTGAGCACGAAAAGTATTCTGTTATAGATGCCCATGTAAATGAGGATGAGTTCGTTGACCCCGCAAGTGCACTTGTGATGATTTACAATGATGTTGCTAGGTATGAGCGCACGCTTCCAACAGAAAAGGAGTTCATGGAAGTGCAAAAAAAGCTAGGGATTGAAGAAATGGATAAGGCAAGCACTTCTTCATCATCTTTGGCCTCAACCTCCAATGCGCCCACTGGAGGTCAGGGCGGCATCAACCTATGGAATGAGGACTTACTTGAGGAAGATGAAAACCAGAAGGTAATCTTTTTTTTTTTGCCTTAACTTTTTGGTTTCTACTTATCTCATTTCATAACTTTAATTTGTTGTAGTTGGTGGTCTATGATGATACCTTCATTCCTTGCCCTCGTGGACGAGGCATGGGAGATTTAGGGAAGAATTCCTCTCTCGGCCAATACTTAAAGAATCTTAAGTATCCGAGTTTTTTGGTCTTCCATTTGTCCTTCTCCAATGACAACGTGGAGCTACCCTTGATGACATTGAATACACTTTCAAGATATTTAGGAGGGGCCGTCATTAGGTGGAACGCAGATAAAATAATGCTTTTAGAAAAAAAGGCCGCATTGTATATGTTTGGCCAAGGGCCAAGAATGTATGGTTTGCGTAGTCGCTATTTTTTGACCCAAGCGGCATATGGTTTGGCATGGGGAATCACTGACCCTGTGCAATTACTAGAGTATGACAAGCATGCTATGTTTTGCAATAAACAACCAATTGCGCATCTGCCTACTGAAGAAATGTCTCTTGTGGCTGTGGAGGTGGAGACAAATGTACTGTCGACATACGACCCTGCAGGACTAGGTTGCAAAAGACCAAGGCAAGAAGAAGACGATAACACACAGCAGGCAAAAAGGCCAGAATATTTTGTAACTTTTCCCGACGAAGATGAAGAATAGAGAAGATCCAATGTATATTGTCAATGCCAGAAAATAGTACATTTTCTATCAAAACAATGAATACATTATGTTTCTCACTTTTGTGACTGGTTGTTTTCTCTTGGCACAAAAAATTATATTGTGTTACAATGTGCTATCTTTAGGAAGTCTCAAACAACTTGGGTCGGAGTTGTCCAAGTATTTCCAATGTGTTCTTTTTGAAGTCGCCACTCTGCATGTCGCGATGCCGCAGAAGATGCCTCCTATATTTCCTTCTTCCGTCATTTGCTTGTTAATCTCATTGCTTGGCGAATCTGATTGTCTTTGACACATTCCTTTCGGTGTGTTCTATGCATAAGTTTTTGATAAGTCCATTGATGTAGTTCCTCCAAACTGTTGGCTTTGTTTGCACCACCTCCGTGACGAGTGTGGCTAAAATAGCCAGTACAGGCTTGGTAGTGAGTTTTCTCCATACCTTGTGTAGACCATATAGCCAAGCTACCATACTGCCTAGCAAACCAAGGCATGTGGTTGCATATGATATGCAGCAAAAAAGACCAGCCTATTGTTTATATGTAAATATATAATCATAATTTTATCAAATAAAGTAATATACCATGTAATGAGTTATGTGTTAATTTGTCCATGCAGTTATGAAAGACCTGTGGAAGGTCTCCAGAGCGTCTTGAAACAATGTATAGTCAGTATCTCTCCACATATTGAGCTCACAAAACTTGAATATGGAATCCAAACTTTTCCACACGTTCGCTTTGCGAGTCCTTGCTGCACCATTGTCTGCGTGGTCAACCACTGCATTGTGTAGGTTTATCCACCGGTTGTATCTTAATGTCAACCTTTCCTGAGCACTTTGGCATTTGCGTTGTCTGCCACTTGTTGGCATCGACAAGAAGAGACGGGCTTTCACACCGCCAATAGACAACTTCTTTGGCACATCTCGACCATTCTTAGACCTCTTCTCGTCCTGCTCTATTTTCACATGTCCTCCATGCAAGCCCATATCTGAGAAAATTGTTTCCAATGATAATATAGCCCTTTGTTTTGCTGATGGTGGCAGAGTGGTCCAAGCAAAACAAATGTACAGAAACATAAGTTTCTCAATGATTCTGCAAAGTGCATGCATCGTGTGTAATGGATTTGGCCTATTTAATTTGAGAGTAGCGGAAATTAATGAGAGTACTTTTGAGAAATGACTTTGTTAGCATAGCGGGTGAACATAATTGAAGATAGCAACATAATCATAGCAATTAGCTAACTTGGCATGAACAATACTTTTGCAAGAGAGAGAATTTAGAGAACATGACAACAATTGAGGACCGGATTTATGTGGAACCTGTCCCCCCTCCAATAGGCATTTGTATTATGATTTCTCTCATTAAGAGAGACTTGTTACAATACATTCTTTGTGTTCCTTGTGACCTAGGTGATGCAATGAAGATGGAAAGCTTCATGCATCACAAACATAACATAAACTTGAAGAAAAGCTTTAACTATCCCAAGCCTCAGTCCCAAGACCTCAAACACCTTCGAAGGTGGAGAGAGCTAGCAGGGAATGAGGGTAGGGACGAGGAAGAAGAAACATTTCGTAGGAGAAAGAATTAGTTTCTCACTTATCATAACTCTTGTTGCTAGCATACATAATAATATAGCAATGAAGAAGAAGGAGATGGCAAGCTTAAGCATTGAAGCATGGCTCTTGGTTGGATTTGCACTCCATATCCAAGAGTGTTGGTGTAGGCTCTCAACCTCTACTTGCTTGGAGAAGGAGAGGGAGCTCTTGCACTTTGCATAGCATACAATGAGAGTGTTTGTGAGTGTGTGTGGGTGATTATACCCCCTAAGCAACCCCCTAGCTTGCTTGGGTCGACCCCCCCTTGTAGCTCATGCTTGAAGCTCATTGGACCCCTTCAGGCCTAGCCAATCACAAGCAGGAGGCATTACAAGCAGCAAGGGTAGCCTTGAGACAAGTGTCCCCCTTTCCCCTTTGAGAGAGAGGACTAGATAAATGCTAAATAATTTAATTAAATCTCCTAAATTATTATTGGACCCCTTGGGTGGCCAACCAATAGGCTTCAGGCACACCATGAGGGCAACATGAGGAGGAACTTGACAAGTGTCCCTTTTGCTTTCTTTGTACCATGCATGCCTTGTGTGAGTGTGTGGGTGTTCTCTCTCATCCCCCCTCATGTAGGGCTCGCCCCCTTCTTGTAGGGATTCTTTTTGACACCTCATGCATAGCCCCAGTTCCCACCACAAGCTTGGCTCATAAGCACTTTAAGCTTGGGCTGGGTTCTCACCTCAAGTGCAACCCTAGCGTCTCAAGCATGTCAAACACCTCAAGCATATCAATAATTAAGCACCTCAAGCATCTCAAGCACCTCAATCATCAAGCACCTCAAGCACCTTAATCATCAAGCATGACAAGCAGGACAAGCACCTCGAGCTAGGTCCAGTTCCCGCGCCTCAAGCTCAACCCTATCTTACCTAAGGTCAAAGGCCTTTTACACACATTATTGGAGGTCTTCAATGAAGATAACCCTAAGGTGTTATGCTCCATTTGTTAGCCTTGCTCTTTGATAGACCATCTCTCATTTAGGTCCCTTTACCATTGGCCCCGTGTTGAGATAGATCTATAAGCACATGTCTATATCTTAACACTTGTTCCCGTTTATTCTCCCACATTAAGTGATCAATTTAATATGAGAAAATCATTTGGGTTGGTTAGATATTAGATATTAGATTTTATGACATTACCTCTCTCTTGAAATCATAGTCGTCCTCGACTATGAGGTAGAAGAGATAAAGCCTTAGTCATTAGTCAATTTTACTTAGCGGGTAGAGGATCCCTTTTTACCCTACGACATCTTTTCAAGATGGATGAATAATCCATTTGGTGCTTGGGAGACATAGCTGCCGCAAGCATGTCTTCTCTTTAGTCCATTTCATTCTCCCAAAGTAGAGTGACAAATTCTACTTGGTGTTTGAGAGACGTCGTCATCACAAACATGATTCTAAGCATGCATACTAGTTAAATTTGTGCACAATTAAAAAGAGGATTAGTCTTATAAGACAAAAACATGAGTCATTTAAAAGAAATTTGTACGTTTGCTTACTCTAATGTAGCATTGTAAGCATTGACAAGGTTCATACTATCCTTAAGCTGTATTCTTGGCATCTATCTAGCATCTTCAAAAGGATAATTTTTGAACTTAATAAGATACCGTCAGATAATCTTACCATGTCGTAGTACCTTGTCTTCATGCCGAAGGATAGCTTCAGGTTGTAGCACCTCTTCTTGGTCTTCAACTTCGGGAGGGTCTTCAATAATTGGTTCAGTTGGTGGCTCTCCTTTGTAGGGCTTAAGTAGGCTTACATGAAAGGCATTGTGTATGAGCCAATGGTTGGGCAACTTGAGTTGATAAGCCATCTCATTGATGGGCTTCAAGATTTGGAAAGGACCATAGTATCTTTTTGCTAGTTTAGCATAAACTTTTGATGGCCCGTAGGATTTTTGCCCGTCGTTTTCCTTAATCGAGCCTTAGGAAACTTGAGTAAGACCCAATCATTTTCTTTGAACATTAAGGCTCTTTTGTGCTTATCAGCAACAACTTTTTGTCTTTGTTGAGAGATGGATATAGCCTCCTTAATCTTTTGAAAAGATTCTTGTAGGTCACGGCTATACTCATCGGTGGCGAAGATCTTCCCATGTACTTTGAGTAGCAAGGGACTTTTAGGTCTTCCCTCAATGATCTCAAAAGGTTCTTTTCCCGTAGAAGCATGTACAGTATTATTGTAGGCATACTCTACACGAGGTAAGTAATTTTCCCATTGTGAGCGTTGATCTACTTCGGTAACATAAGTCTTGAGTAGATGGAGTATCGTAAGATTGGCTATCTCACTTTGGCCATCCGTTTGTGGGTGATAGGTCGAAGAGAAATTCAATCTTGTTCCTAGATTTTCAAAGAGACCTTTCCAAAAATTACTGGTCATTCTAGGAACTCTATCTGACATGATGGATGTGGGTAATCCATGGTGCTTGAAAATCTGAGATATGAAGAGAGTTGCCATTTGATGTGCCTTAATAGTCTTTTTGACGGGAATAAAATGTGCTTGCCTGCTAAACCTGTCAACTATTGTCTATATTCCTATATTCCCATGGATAGACTTGGGTAATCCAAAGATGAAATCCATGGATATACTCTCCCATGGTGAATTTGGGATAGGCAATGGCTCGAGTAATCCAGGTTGCTTCCCTCTATCATACTTGGTCTTTTGGCATACTACACATTTTGAAACATACTCTTGTATGTCCACTTTCATGGTAGGCCAATAGAAGTACGTCTCTATTCCTCGGAGAGTAGGTTGAATACCTCTATGCCCCGCATATGGAGGAGCATGGGATTCATACATAACTTTCTCACAAAGGGAATGGGTAACACATAGCCTATTGCCGTGGAGAAGATAACCATCCTGCAAGGTGAATGGTTCCTCTTTCTTCCCCAAAGCAAGGGCTGGCATTATGTCTCTAAAGTCAGGGTTAGTGGCATACTCATCTATCATAGAGGATAGATAATTGTGAGTAGCTATAGACACCGCATTAACTTTGGGTCGTCGTGAAAGTGCATCGGCGACTTGATTGTGCTTACCAGCTATGTGAGCAATATGGAAATTAAATTGCGAAAGAAAATTTGCCCACCTCATTTGTTTGTCGGAAAGCTTGGTTTGTGTCATGAAATACTTGAGACTTTGGTGGTGGTCGGTTCGTAGGATAAATGGAGTCCCCAATAGGTAGTGTTTCCATGTGTCTAGGGCATGTAGAACAGCTAAAAGCTCTTTCTCATAAATGCCCAAGACTCGTTCATCAATATTGAGCCTTCGGCTCTCATATGCTATGGCATGCCCTTCTTGAAGCAAAACTGCTCCAAGGCAATCACCACAAGCATCACATTGGACCTCAAATGGCTTTGAGAGATCCGGAAGCACGATGACTGGTTGGAAAGTAAGCTTCTCTTTGAGCTTTTCAAAAGCATTTTGCTCCTTAGCAATCCATACAAACTTAACGTTCTTCTTAGTTAAGTCGTGTAGTGGTCCTGCTACTTGAGAGAATTTTGCTATGAAGCATCTATAGTATGTGCACATACCAACAAAGCTTTTTAGCTCATGTAGATTTCTTGGGTTAGGCCATGCTTTTATTACCTCTAACTTTGATGGATCCATTTGGATACCATCTTTAGAGATAATATGACCTAGGTATTGAATCTCTTGAAGGAAGAATTCGCTTTTCTTTTGGTTGAGAAAAATCTTGTTCTCCCTCAGTGCTTGAAAAATCACTTGGAGATGTTGCTTATGTTCCTCCAAAGACTTGGAGTAGATGATGATATCATCAAAGAACACTCCAATGAATTTGCGGTATGGTCTAAAAATTTTCTCCATCAAACGATTGAACGTAGCTGGTGCATTAGTCAAGCCAAAAGGCATGACTAGATATTCATAAAGACCAAACGTTGTGCGAAACGCGGTCTTTAAAATATCTTCATCCACTATCCTTATTTGATGATAACCACTCTTAAGGTCAATCCTACTAAAGTAGGTAGAGCCTTGTAGCTTATCAAATAGATCCTCTACCCGAGGTACGGGAAATCTATTCTTGATAGTGATATGGTTTAGTGCTCGATAGTCCACACATATGGTATGTACCATCTTTCTTTTGCACTAAAAGGACTGGAGAACAAAAGGGAGAGGAACTAGGCCTCACCATCCCTTTGTCTACCAGCTCTTGTACTTGCCTCATGATCTCCTCTTGTTGAGCTTGTGAGACTCGATAAGGAGGCTTGTTAGGTGGTGAGCTTCCAGGAAGAAGCTCAATGTGATGGTCATCATCCCCTCGTTTTGGAGGTAAGTCCATAGGGATATCATCGATGAACACATCTTGGAATCCTTTTAGAAAATTAGACAAGTCTAACTCTTCTTGATTCCTACCATTTACATTTGATGAAACTTTAGTATCTTTTAGAGACTCTTTGACAAAAATCATGTACGCAGAAACTGAGCTCTTCATTGACTTATCAAAAGCAAGAGGATTTACAAGTGGAATAGTGCGACCACGCTCACTAGCATCTATATACATGTTCTTTCCCCTTTAGGTGAAGTAGATTCTCCTTTCAGGGAACTTCATGTTGGCAGCCATGCGATCAAACCATGGTGCCCCTAGGATAACATCCTCATGTTGGAGAGGAGAGATGAAGAAGTCTTCTTTGTCGACATAGCTTTGGACATGAAGCCTCAACTTCCCAATAAAGGGAGTAACGGAGGCTTGTTGTCCCTTGAAAGCTGCATCAGCCACTACTATATCTCCCATCTCAAAAGCTTGAATGCCCAACTTGGTGGCAAACTCCGTTGATATGAAGTTGAGAGTAGAGCCAGGGTCAAACAAGATGAAGGCATCATGCTCTCTTACGTTTCCCCAAGCATAGGAAAGTGATGATCCTTTGCAATGAGCATCCTCTTTTGGAGCTTCGATGGTGGAAGCCCTAGGAGTCTCATTGCGAGTATTATTCTTGGGGCAAGAACGATAGCCATGTCCTTGCTCCCCACACTTGAAACACTTATGGTCCTTGCGAAAAGATTCAAGCTCTTCAGGAGAGAGTTTGTTTTTACCTTTGTAAATTCCCTTCTCCTTGGACCGATTGTTGTTGTTGGAAGTGACTTGGGAAGTATTTTGAACATTGGTTTTCCCCTTTGCATCATTTTTGTCTTTGTTTTCCATGGGCTTGACATTACGTCTAGCCCCTTGATGGAAATTTATGCGTGAAGCAACCATGGTGTGATGGATTACTTCGCTAATAGTACCAAGCCGTTGAGAGTTGATGTATTCGGCTATCTCTTTAGGTAATCCCGCACAGAATTGCTGTCTTTTCTCAGCAAAGTCTATCTTTTGAAAGACAGTAGCCTTGAGATGTAAATCCCAAAACTTGTCTACGTACTTGTGGATAGACTCATGAGAGAGAAGCTTCAAGCTGCACCATTCAGTAAGCACTTTGTCTTTTGCATCGCTTGCAAGGAATTGCTTCATGATGGAAACTCGTAGAGTTCCATGTCTTTGGGGCTTCACCATTGCCACGAAGGCTAGCCCACCATTGACGAGCTGATTTTTGGAAGTGCATAGCTACATGGCGTAGCTTGGAGGACTCTGTGAAGCCCTCGTCTCCAAAGGCCGCATCAAATTGCTGGATGAAGGCCAACACTTTGTCAGTAGCACCGAAGGTGCCATCATAGGTGAGAAAAGAGATACTCTTTCCTCCCTCCTTGAACTTCTTTAGCTTTTGTGACCTTCGCCATGCAGGAAATGATTTGCGATGTCCTCCCCTCTTGTATTCTCTAGGAGAATAACCATAAATTTCGTCAGAAGAGGAGAAAGGTGAAGAAGAAGGAGAAGAGGGTGACCTCTTCCTAGCCCTTTTCTTCCTTTGTTTCCTCTCTTGCCTTTCAGAGTGATGAGGAGAAGGACTATGTGTTGATCTTTTCCTCTTGGGAGGAGTGGGCGATCGTCTAGACCGTTGTCTTCGTGGAACCACATCTTCAGAGGAACTTAAACTTTCATTGATTTCTTGCTCTTTGGATTCCTCATCTCGAATGGGAGAGAGTCTTCTTTTGGGGGTCTCTTCAAGAGGCCTCCTAAGCTTTCTCTCCTCTTGGAGAGGAAGGGAAATTCCATAAGCACGAAGTTTTTGAGTAACTTTGGCTTGCAAAGCAGGGTTGCCCATAGCTTGCTGCAACCTAGTGATGAGATAATTCACAAACATGGGTGCATCATCATTAGCATCTTCATGTGCAAAATCAAAGCTATCAATGTTCATTCTACTCTCTTGATTATTGTCAGCCATGTTAACAAAATTTATGTATGTACTTAGTGTATGCTTTGGCAATTCAAAACCTTAGTTGCCACTCCTCTTAGCCTTTGAAAATCGACTCTTAAGTATCTACACCCACGGCTCGAAGTGGTTAATTATAGAGAGTAGAGGAGTAGGTCTAGCATAGCAGAGTTGCCGAGGGCTAGCTCCTTTCGGACTTCTTATGGCTCAATAATGGTAAAGCTGTAGGCAAGTCTAAAAAGACTCCATTATTAATTCCAAATCTCCCGAGGTGTGCACCATCCCCCACATAGTGGGCTCAACAAAACCGATAATATATCCCAGTTCCACTTACCCTAATATAATTAACAACATCAACCATTTATAGGCTACTTAAGGACCTCTCTTCTTAAGAAAGAAAAGAGAAACCAAATGCTCTGATACCAATGTAATGGATTTGGCCTATTTAATTTGAGAGTAGCGAAAATTAATGAGAGTACTTTTGAGAAATGACGTTGTGAGCATAGCGGGTGAACATAATTGAAGATAGCAAGATAATCATAGCAATTAGCTAAATTGGCATGAACAATACTTTTGCAACAGAGAGAATCTAGAGAACATGACAACAGTTGAGGACCGGATTTATGTGGAGCCGGTCCCCCCTCCAATAGGCATTTGTATTATGATTTCTCCCATTAAGAGAGACTTGTTACAATACATTCTTTGTGTTCCTTGTGACCTAGGTGATGCAATGAAGATGGAAAACTTCATGCATCACAAACATAACATAAACTTGAAGAAAAGCTTTAACTATCCCAAGCCTCAGTCCCAAGACCTCAAACACCTTCGAAGATGGAGAGAGCTAGCAGGGAATGAGGGTAGGGAAGAGGAAGAACAAACATTTCGTAGGAGAAAGAATTAGTTCCTCACTTATCATAACTCTTGTTGCTAGCATACATAATAGCATAGTAATGAAGAAGAAGGAGACGACAAGCTTAAGCATTGAAGCATGGCTCTTGGTTGGATTTGCACTCCATATCCAAGAGTGTTGGTGTAGGCTCTCAACCTCTACTTGCTTGGAGAAGGAGAGAGAGCTCTTGCACTTTGCATAGCACACAATGAGAGTGTTTGTGAGTGTGTGTGGGTGATTATACCCCCTAAGCAACCCCCTAGATTCCTTGGGTCAACCCCCCCTTGTAGCTCATGCTTGAAGCTCATTGGATCCCTCCAGGCCTAGCCAATCACAAGCAGGAGGCATTACAAGCAGCAAGGGTAGCCTTGAGACAAGTGTCCCCATCCCCCCTTTGAGAGAGAGGGCTAGATAATTGATAAATAATTTAATTAAATCTCCTAAATTATTATTGGACCCCTTGGGTGGCCAACCAATAGGCTTCAGGCACACCATGAGGGCAACATGAGGAGGAACTTGACAAGTGTCCCTTTTGCTTTCTTTGTACCATGCATGCCTTGTGTGAGTATGTGGGTGTTCTCTCTCATCTCCCCTCATGTAGGGCTCGCCCCCTCCTTGTAGGGATTGAATCTTTGACTTTTTGACACCTCAAGCTCCTCATGCATAGGCCCAGTTCCCACCACAAGCTTGACTCATAAGCACTTTAAGCTTGGGCTGGGTTCTCACCTCAAGTGCAACCCTAGCATCTCATGCATGTCAAGCACCTCAAGCATATCAATAATTAAGCACCTC
The DNA here is from genome assembly GCF_014529385.1 of Adiantum capillus-veneris. NCBI lineage: Eukaryota > Viridiplantae > Streptophyta > Polypodiopsida > Polypodiales > Pteridaceae > Adiantum > Adiantum capillus-veneris. The sequence continues at coordinate 134,437,861 of NC_140949.1, read as the reverse complement.
AAGCACCTTAGTCATCAAGCAGGACAAGCACCTCGAGCTGGGTCGGGTTCCCGTGCCTCAAGCTCCAGCCCTAGCTTACCTAAGGTCAAAGGCCTTTTACACACATTATTGGAGGTCTTCAATGAAGCTAATCCTAAGGTCTTATGCTCCATTTGTTAGCCTTGCTCTTTGATAGACCATCTCTCATTTGGGCCCCTTTACCATTGGTCCCGTGTTGAGATAGATCTATAAGCACATGTCTATATCTTAACACTTGTTCCCGTTTATTCTCCCACATTAAGTGATCAATTTAATATGAGAAAATCATTTGGGTTGGTTAGATATTAGATATTAGATTTTATGACATCGTGCAAATATGTACTCTGGATATGGAATATCCAACACTGGGCAGAAGTTAAGGTCCTGCAAGTTCCTGTCCGATGATGTCCTCCAATTTCTTTTGTCAAGACCAATGACTCCTCCCATGCAATACAAACAAGGGCTTTTACTTGTTGCTCCTTTTGCGATGTTGTACATACACTTTAGGGTTTGGAGATCTCCATCCATATGCCACTCTACTGTGTATGAACCCATGCCTAATACATCGAGTGTCTTTCCATTTCTCTGTTCGCTTATGACTTCAGGAATACTTGTTTGATGGAAAACCTAGTTAAGAATATCGAAATTCTCTGCAGGCACCTGAAATGGTAAAACCAAACCAATCAAATGAAACATGTCTAACCGTTTTTTAAAGCAAAAACTTATTGATATCATACCTTGAATGTGGCTAATAACAAAATATTGTTTTTGGATTGCACGCTAAAGTTTCTAGGGTCGTCTGAAGCAATGCTTTCATCTAATGCTCTATTCATAAGTGTTATTGTGACACGCTCAACCTTTGTCTCTTTCACTAGCTCACACTCATCCAGTTAAAGCACAAACTTCAAAACTCCATTGCATTCCTCTTGAGAAACCTCGAACAATTGAACAATATATGTCTGCAAAGCTACTAAATCATAAAATATATTATTGTATTTGTCATAGACTACTTTCTCTGTTGATGGCGATCTGTACATTGCTTCAATGTGAAAAGGAGTGCCCAATGTACAAAGCACTTCCTAGTTGACCTCCAGTCTTGTCTTTCGAATGGAGAAAGGATTTGGCAGCAACGTGTGCTTGAGATTGAACTTCTTACTTTGTTGCTGCATAGTTCTATAAACGTAAAATTAAGTAAATGGACTATTTCCAAGTTTTCAAATGCTACACATACCCAATATACCTAAAAATTGCAGACATTTAATTTGATAGATGAAGACAATTGATTCAAACACCAGACATACCTAAAAATTGCAGAATAACCTTTGTTGGATATTCCGGCTTCATCCAGAATTGACTGAACGTCACATGCTTGGAGTTGATTCTGTTTCAAAAGAGTATCAAGTTGCTTAGCAACAATCTTGCAGTAGCGCTTATCGTCCAAAAGTCCGGCGACATCTTTGCGTTTTAGTATGAGACCATAAGGAATTGAAGAAGTTGGTGTGTTGCTATCAATATTTGACTGAGGATGTAAGAACGATCTAAGAATAAATATGAAAAGTCAGATATAAAACTACAAATGTAAAGATGAATTAAACCTGCTTGAATGATAATCTTACTTGATTGGTTTAACCCTCTTCTTCAAACCCCCAAAACCAACCTTCAGCTGTTCAATGTCTCGTAAGCGTCGTTCTCTTAACCGAGGACCCAAGACAATATTTTTTTTTCTCTAAGATCATGCGTGAGCTGCGTGATGCTTTCATCCTTGCCTTTCAGCTGAGCGTACTCCGTCACAGTTTGCTTCAAGCAAAAGTTTTCTTTGTGTGCAAGGTCTCTCTCAAGCTTAAGAATATCATTTCTTACCGTCAAGTTCTTGGTGTAGCCATATAAACCAGAATAACCGTCTCCTACGTAGTTCAGCAATGACGTTATGTTTATGAACGGTGGAGTTGAGTTGGTGAGAGGATGCTCAGGATACATCCTGCCATCCACCCAAAGATCGACGCTTTTTTTACCTTGAAGTCTGAAGTTCTCTTTTGAAGCTTCGGAAAGGATGCCTCGCTTATTCTTCTTCTGGAGAGGCTCGTATTCTCTGGACAGTTCGATATGCATATGATACACATCGTTTTGACTCCTTGTCTGAGTTCTGTGTGAAGATGATAATGACATTGAGACGACTTGGTGAATGAGAAAGCTCAAAACAGAGGAGAGCGCAAGAGTGGAGCAAATGGAAGAGAGCTCAAGGGAAGAGACTGCGCGCAGACGGAAAGCAAGAGGGACGCAAAACTGAGGAGAAGAATAACATTCAATGCACCTCGTTGAGCGCCAAATCTTAGTTTTGAAAAATCCAAAAGATTGAGATAATCGGCATTCAATTTGGAGCCGTCGTATGTTATCATTGTCTGAGCACTTTTTGAGAGATTTAATAAACGTACCCCCCAAATCTGATATCCGAGTTTTTTTGAAAGTGAATATCAAAATTGAAATTAGGGACTTTTTATTATCTCTCTCTAAGCTGACCTGGCATTTCTTACAAGGCCCATTTTTGAGTCCAAACTTTTCTTAATGCACAACCCTCTAAAGCTTCAACTTCCATGGGTACGACAGACAATGCTACATCAAAGGCTCCACGTGATCTGACCAAGGGTACATATCAATGGGTCCCCTAGGTATCATTATCGGACCCCACTATGGTTCAAGTTAATTCACAAAGGAAACCTCGAAGGAAGGCATCCACTCAGGTTAAGAAGGTGAAAACCAGATCATGCTAGATTCCCAAACAACTAGTAGAAGTGTTCGAATTAGGGTTGCAAAGAAACGCACACAGCTTGGAGAAGACAAAGGAAGCTCAAGGCACACAACAGAGAGTGTATTACTTAGTGTGCAATGAAAAGATAGATAGCCCTAGAGTGATGGACGTATATACAATGCACGGGGGGAAAAACCTCCTAAAGAGGGAAAAAATGCCCCGGTGGTCCTAGTGTGTTCACACACATCACTACCACATGTATATGGTAACAAATCCCCCCTGGAGTGATGCGATGAACGAGAGCTGGCACATGAGTAAAGGGAAGTGCCATGCCTTGAGGACATGATCAGTCCACAAAGGGGAGTAAGCCCAAAGCTTTGCGGAAAGCTTCAAGCTTCTCACGAGACAATGCCTTTGTGAAAAGATCTGCAAGGTTGTCCTGTGTTGGCACATAAGCCAAGCTGATCTCTCCTGCTGAGAGCCTCTCCTGGACACCAGCCTCACAACTAGAAGTGGCTACAGTAGGTTGCTTCTTGCTCAACCATGATACACATGAACTACCAAGCATGAAATTAAACCACTTGTGGACACTCGCGTGTCAAAACAACCAGCCCAATCTGAGTCCAAAAAAGCATGTAAGTCTGGTGGCAATGATCCCCCCTTGGGATAAAACAAGCCAAGATGTAAATTGACCCTAAGGTAGCGGAAAATCCTCTTGACAACCTACCAATGCTTAGACCCTGGGCTATGCATAAATTTGTTGACTGGTGAGATTGCAAACTGAATATATGGCCTCGTGTTGCAGGCATAAATGAGGCATCCAACATCAGTTTGATAAAGAGTGACATCAGCAGGATCGCCAGCATCATGTAGACTCAACTTCAAACATGTTTCCATGGGAGTGGCAATAGGTTTTCAATCCTCAAGTCCAAACTTACATAGCAATGTCTCTATGTAACTTTTCTGACACAAGGCAATACCACCATCACACTGCTTAAACTGTATACCCAAGTAATGATGCAATAGCCTGAGTTAGGTCTTCGAGCGAGCTCAATGGAGCGCGTTTTTTTTTTTTTTTGGCCGCCCTCCCTAGCTCTCCTTCCTCCTCCTTCCTCCTCTTGCCGCCCATGTGCCTCCTCCCCTCCACTTGCTTCTCCTCCTCAGCCTCCTCCTCCAACATCCTCCCTCCCCTCCACCTTCTTCCTCCATCTCCTCCTCTCGCCGCCATCCTCCTCCTCCTTACTCATCCCTCTCTTCTACCTCATTCCTCCCTCTCTCTTTTCTCTCTCTCTCTCTCTCTCTCTCTCTCTCTCTCTCTCTCTCTCTCTCTTACCCCTCTCTATCTCTCTCTGTGTCGAAGCATATGCTCTGACCATTGTTCCAAATGCAGAGACACCGAAGACAATAAATAAGGAAGTCATGTTGGAGGGACCAAGCGGTAAATTTTGGCCCGCTAGTATCTGCGGCATGAAATTAACGAATATGGGATTCAAGACGGGTTGGCGAAATTTTGCTGCGGATCATCAGCTTGCGCAAGGTGATGTGCTTTTTTTGAAATTGATGTCAAATTCTCACTTCAAGGTCAAGACATTTGGCAAGGATGGGTTATTGAAGGATTTGGTCCTCAAGAAAGAAAAGGAGAAAAAGGCATTCCGGCTGTTCAGGGAAATGCACATGGAAGGCATGAATTCAAATAAGAGAAATTCCATGATGAGGTTGCCAAGCAGGGCTTCTTAAGACATATATTAGAATCGCGAGGGGTGGTGCAGCTTGTAGACAGGAGACACAGACGTCTTTTTTTTTGTGTGCTTCCTTGACCGCTTGTCGGAGGGAGGGAGAGAGAGAGAGAGAGAGAGAGAGAGAGAGAGAGAGAGAGAGAGAGAGAGAGAGAGAGAGAGAGAGAGAGAGAGAGAGAGAGAGAGAGAGAGAGAGAGAGAGAGAGAGAGAGAGAGAGAGAGAGAGAGAGAGAGAGAGAGAGAGCTTACTTGGGAATCCAGAAGACGAGCTGTTGGGAGTCCTGCGTAGGTGCTTTCTTGGGAGTCGAGGGCTACGTAGGCACAGTAGGCCAAAAAAAACGTAGGGAAAAAGAAAAAAAAAAGGCAGCAGATATCGCTATTGCTCCTTTTTTTTGTTTCAAAAACCCTCCCAAGCATCGCCCCATGGACGTTCCAGCTCGTCGCTTACACCTTCCCAATTTGACTTCCCTCCCTGCCAAGGACAAACTCTTCCTCACTGACCTGACAGTTCAAATCAGTAAGCTTCCCCCCCACTCGCATGCCTCTCAAGTCCTGCACGGAATCCAACATCTGCTTGTATGTGGCTCGCGCTCGGCAACCGTTCGACATCTTGGACATCTTGGCCTGCCCCTCAGAGCTTTCAAAACTTTAGAATGGCAACAGAAGTGCTCCCACCTATGGTCGGGTGAGAGAGCATTGTGTGCTGCCATTGACGTACTTGCAAAAGCAGGAAAGGAAGAGATTGTATGGAACCTTCTGCACACTCATGCTCCAATGTCCTCGCTGGCTTTTGAGGCCCTTGCACGAGGACTCACAACAGCCAGGCCTACTCAATCGTGCTCTTCTGGTCAAGGAAAAGGCAGACAGCAGCGGACTAGTATTAAATCAGGGTGTGTATGCGGAGCTAGTTCTTCTTGCTAGTCGTCTCTACAAATTCAAGGAATTGAGAAAGTTGGTGCAGGAACTGGGTTATTTTTCAGAGTTACAACTAGGGTTAGAGTACTGCACGTCTATCATGGTGGCATGTAGGAAGGTGCAGATGTATGATGCTGTGTTGGGCCTTTTCGAGTGGTGGAAACAAACTGGTTTCCTACCAAATGTCCTGATGTATCAGATTGTTATGACGACTCTTTCAGACCTTGGTAAGTATAGGGATGCTCTGGTTGTGTATTGGGAGATGACAAAGAATGGATTTCCTCCTCATCTTTCCGCTTATGATGCTCTATTTGAGATATGTGCACAGCTAGGGGATGCCTCAAGAGCATTGAAGCTCCTTGCTAAAATGAGGGAGTCCAACATCACACCAACATGCAGGGTAGTTAATTGACGAGATTGAGAATCGAGAGGGGTGGTGCAGCTCGGAGACAGGCTTGGTGTTGGTGCTAGTTGGGTTTTGTTGATGATTACTTTCATGGGCTTCCATCTGCCAATCATCTAGGAAAAAATAACAGACGTCTCATGAGCTCGAAGACAGGAGACATAGATGTATTTTTTTTGTGTGCTTCCTTCACCGCTTGCCAGAGAGAGAGAGAGAGAGAGAGAGAGAGAGAGAGAGAGAGAGAGAGAGAGAGAGAGAGAGAGAGAGAGAGAGAGAGAGAGAGAGAGAGAGAGAGAGAGAGAGGTGAGAGAGAAAGAGAGACAAAATCAGCAAAATAAAGAGAGAGACAAGATGAGAGAGAGAGAGAGAGAGAGAGAGAGAGAGAGAGAGAGAGAGAGAGAGAGAGAGAGAGAGAGAGAGAGAGAGAGAGAGAGAGAGAGAGAGAGAGAGAGAGAGAGAGAGGAGGTCCTTGAGTAGCCCATTAGAAGGAAGAGTGGGAGGAGAACAGGCAAAAATGGGCGGTGGTGGTAGGAGGAGGAGTGGCAGATGGTGGTAGTGAGCTAACACCACCAACCACCGGTGGTGGACTAGGGTGTTGGCTGTCATGGGTGGTAAGGGGCGGCAATGGGAGGTAGAGGTGGTGGAAAAAAAAAATCTCGCTCCATAACCACCCCCCAATAGCCCCAAATCTTTCATCTTGAAAGTAGCATTGAAATCAACCTTAAATTCAGCAATATGTCTCTTATTTGGTCCAGTGATCAACAAATCATCGACATAAAGAACCACAATGAGAAGTACATCACCCTCACAATTTACATACAATGTGGTTTTTGTTGGACTGTTATGAAAGCCTCGTTTGACCAATGAGTGTCAGCTTTCTCATACCAAGCACGAGGAGATTGCTTCAACCCATACAAATCCTTCTTACATCTACACACTTTGTCCTCTTGTCCTTTCTTGACAAAACCACGAGGTTGCGTTACATAAACTTCCTCAAATATGTCACCATTCAAGAAAGGAGTGACATTGTCTGATTGATGTACATCCTAACCAAAATGAGCTGCCAATGAACATAGAAAATGTACAATAGTCATATGACAAGTGGGAGCAAAAGTCTCTTCATAATCTATGCCTTTTTGTTGTGCATAACCCTTTGCAACAAGTCAAACCTTATGGCGATCAATCTCACCATCCGGCTTGAGTTTCAACTTGTAAACCCACTTCGTACCAATGACCTTTTTGCCAAGAGGCAAATCACATAAAGTCCATGTTTCATTTTCTATAAGTGCATCATATCTAATTGCATGGCAGCTATCCAATTTTTTGAATCATGTGCTTCATCAAAAGACAAAGGTTCCTCAACATCATGTAAGCTAGACACAACCAAAGCATAACAATCTGATGCATAAGATGCATGGCCTGAGCCTGAACGAGTACGACTAGACAAAGGTGCATCCAATTTACTGTCACACAATGTATGCACCAGCCATTTTGGCATACCTCTAGCCTGCTCATTTTCAGTGCTTTCCTCATCAAGTACATCATGTACATCTAAATCACTAATAGGCTGATCCTAAATTTTTTGGAAACATCCATAGGTTGTACATTTGTCTCATTGGAATTTACATTTGAACTTCCACCACTGAGAAGAGGCAACAAAGTGTCATAAATGTCTTGTGAGCTTACATTACTGTCTCTAGTACATGACAGTAAGGGCTGAATAGAATCTTCCATGAACACTACATCCTGTGAAACCAAAATACGCTTTGTTTGCGGATGATACAACCTGTAAACTTTTCTTTCAGTACTATAACCAACAAAAATACATTTGATAGCCTTATCATTCAATTTTCTGCGTTGTGTTTGTGGCACCAATGCATATGCCAAACAACCAAAAACATGTATGTGCTCAGTAGAAGGCTTTCTATCATGCCATGCTTCATATGGAGTAAAAGACTACAAAGCTTTTGTAGGACATCTGTTAAGTACATAAGTGGCACATATGATAGCCTCAAGCCAAAAAAAATGCGGCAAAGCTTGACTTTTGACCATACACCATGCCATTTCCATAAGTGACCTATTTTTCCTCTCAACAACACCATTTTGTTGAGGTGTATAAGGCACTATATTGGTGTTTTATCCCACAACTAGCCAGAAATGCATTAAATTCATGAGACATATACTCCCCCCCTCGATTGGAATGGAGGGTGCCCATAATACATTTCGATACATTTTCAGCCATAGCCAAAAATTGTTTGAAGCACATAAAAACTTCAAACTTTGCTTTAAGTGGAAATACCCATGCATGCCTGGATTAATCATCAATGAAAGTCACTAAGTAAAGGTAATTGCCCAAGGAAGGAGTTTGCATGGGCCCACAAACATCACTATGCACAAGCTGCAACTTGCATGTGGCCCTAACTTGTTGGAATTAGGGTTGCAGAGAAACGCGCACAGCTTGGAGAAGACGAAGGAAGCTCACAACACACAATAGAGAGTGTGTTACTTAGTGGGAAAATGGAAAGATATATATCCCTAGAGTGATGGGCATATATACAATGCTTGGGGGGAAAAACCTCCTAAAGAGGGAAAAAAAGCCCCGGTGGTCCTAGTGTGTTCACACACATCACTACACATGTATATGGTAACAAATCCCCCCTGGAGTGATGTGCTGAACGAGAGCTGACACATGAGTAAAAAGAAGTGCCATGCCTTGAGGACATGATCAGTCCACCAAAGGGGAGTAAGCCCAAAGCTTTACGGAAGGCTTCAAGCTTCTCACGAGACAATGCCTTTAATGCACCTCAATGTGCTTTGTGCGACCATGAAAAATTGGGTTCCTCACAACTGCCAATGCGCTTTGACTGGCAATGTAGATAGTGTTGGCAGTGTCCTGTCCAACACCCAAATCAGCCCTAAGGCGTCTGAGCCATGCACACTCAACTGTAGCTGTGAAGACTGCCCTGTACTTAGCCTCACAACTCAAAGTGGCCATAGTAGGTTGCTTCTTGCTCAACCGTGACATACATGAACTGCCAAGCATGAAATAAAAACCACTTGTGGACAATTGCGTGTCAAAACAACCAGCCCAATTTGAGTCCAAAAAAGCATGTAAATGTGGCGGCAATGATCCCCTCTTGGGATAAAACAAGCCAAGATGTAAAGTGACACTAAGGTAGCAAAAAATCCTCTTGACAGCCTGCCAATGCTTAGACCGTGGGCTATGCATAAATCTGCTGACTTGTGAGACTGCAAACTGAATATCCGGCCTCGTGTTGAACACATAAATGAGGCAACCAACAGCAGTTAATATAGAGTGACATCAGTAGGATCGCCAACATCATGTAGACTCAACTTCAAACCTATTTTCCATGGGAGTGGCAATAGGTTTGCAATCCTCAAGTCCAAACTTACATATCAATGTCTCTATGTAACTTTTCTGACACAAGGCAATACCACCATCACACTGCTTAAACTGTATACGCAAGTAATGATACAATAGCCCCAAATCTTTCATCTTGAAAGTAGCATTGAAATCAGCCTTAAATTCAGCAATATGTCTCTCATTGGTCCAGTGATCAGCAAATCATTGACATAAAGAACCACAATGAGACGTACATCACCCTCACACTTTAAGTACAATGTGCTTTCTGTTCGATTGTTACGAAAGCCTCGTTTGACCAAATGAGTGTCATCTTTCTCATACCAAGAACGAGTAGATTGCTTCAACCCATACAAAGCCTTCTTACATCTGCACACTTTGTCCTCTTGTCCTTTTATGACAAAAGCGTGAGGCTGCGTTACATAACCTTCCTCAAATATATCACCATTCAAGAATGTAGTAACATTGTCTGATTGATGTATATCCCAACCAAAATGACCTGCCAATGCACATAGAAAACACATAGTAGTCATATTGACAAGTGGGAGCAAAAGTCTCTTCATAATCTATGCCTTTTTGTTGTGCATAACCCTTTGTAAAAAGTATAGCCTTATGGCGAATAATCTCACCATCCGGCTTGCGTTTCAACTTGTAAACCCACTTTGAACCGATGGCCTTTTTGCCAAGAGGGAAATCACATAAAGTCCATGTGTCATTTTCTATAAGTGCATCATATTCTGATTGCATGGCAGCCATCCAATTTTTTTAATTCTGTGCTTCATCAAAAGATAGAGGCTCCTCAACATCATGTAAGCTAGACACAATCTGATGTATAAGATGCATGGCGAGAGCCTGAATGAGTATGACTAGACAAAGTTGCATCCAATTTACTGTCATGCAAAGTGTGCACCAGCCATTTTGGCATACCTCTAGCCTGCTCATTTTCAGCGCTTTCCTCATCAAGTACATCATGTACATTTGCATCAGTAATAGGCTGATCTGTAACATTTTCAGAAACCCCCATAGGCTGTACATTTGCCTCATTGGAACTTACATTCGTATTTCCACCACTGAAAACAGGCAACAAAGTGTCATAAATGTCCTGTGAGCTTACATTACTGTCTCTAGTACATGACAACAAGGGCTGAACAGAATCTTCCACAAACACTACATCCCGTGAAACCAAAATACGTTTTGTTTGCGGATGATACAACCTGTAACCTTTTCTTTCAGCACTATAGCCAACAAAAATACATTTGACAGCCTTATCATCCAATTTTCTGCGCTGTGTTTGTGGCACCAAAGCATATGCCAAACAACCAAAAACATGCATGTGCTCAATAGAAGGCTTTCTATCATGCCATGCTTCATATGGAGTAATAGACTGCAAAGCTTTTGTAGGACACCTGTTTAGTACATAAGTGGCACACATGATGGCCTCAAGGCAAAAAGAATGCGACAAAGCTTGACTTTTGACCATACATTGTGCCATTTCCGTAAATGACCTATTTTTCCTCTCAGCAACACCATTTTGCTGAGGTGTATAAGGCACTGTACATTGGTGTTTTATCCCACGACTAGTCAGAATGCATTGAATTCATGAGACATATACTCCCCCCCTCAATCGGAATGGAGGGTGCCTATAGTACATTTCAAGACATTTTCAGCCATAGCCAGAAATTGTTTGAAGCACATAAAAACTTTGAACTTCGCTTTAAGCGGAAATACCCATGCATGCCTGGAGTAATCATCAATGAAAGTCACGAAGTAAAGGGTAATTTCCCAAGGACGAGTTTTCATGGGCCCACAAACATCACTATGCACAAGCTGCAACTTGCATGTGGCCCGAACTGAACCATCCTTTGGAAACTTAGAACGCTGCATCTTACCAAAAATACAGCCTTCACAAACATGTTTGACAAGTGCTTCAAGAGGCAGAAAAGAAGCAACCATATCACATTTCTACAAACGCAACAAACTGGTAAATTTCAGATGACCAAAACGTGCATGCCAAAGTTTTGCATCTGAAATATCCCTTGAATCTGCAACAGCATTTGCAAAATTTTATCCACACTTGTCATACAAAGTGAGCTTATACAATCCACAGCACAAAAGGCTAGATGCAACAATTTCATCACCAAAACTAAGATCATGAACTGTACATCTGTCATCCACAAATTTGACTACAAGTCCAAGTCTAGCAAGTGTGGATACAGACAAGAGATTCTTCTCGATTTCAGGTACATAAAGTGCATCAACAACTGTGAAGGAACTGCCATTTGCAGCAGTAAGCACAATATTTCCAACTCCTTGAACTGGATAAGAGGCATTGTTGGCACAAGTGACTGAATTCCCATGAGGGACAGACTCAGGAGAGGTGAACATTCACGATGTGAGGTAATGTGCTTTCTAGCACCACTGTCGAAATACCACACATGTGAATCTGCAGCAATTGACAAGCATGCATCATGGACAACAGGATTGTAAGTGCACTTTGAAGCCCATTTTGCATCGACATCAGCATCACAGTCTCCTTCTACATAAGACTCAACAATGGCTGCATTTGTAGTGGAACGAGCATTTGCAGTGGAACCACCCTCGTTCTTCTTAGCCTCTTTGGCCTTCAACTTAAGGCACTGCTTGATCAAGTGATCATTACCTTTACAATAATGGAAATGCATCTTCTTTTTGCCCTTATCACTAGAATTTCCAAACGAAGTGCTGCTATTATAAGCATTAAGAACAGAAGTTTTGCCACTCGCAGCAGAACCATAAGAAGTGGCTGCATTGTTGTTACCACCCTTTCTTTGAGAAGCAATAAAAGCCTGTTCAACTGCACGCTGCCTAGTCCTGTTTTTCCTAGAAAGTGACTCTTGCAATAGCAATGTGCATAATGCATTAAACTTGACAACTTCAGGATTTCCTTGGGTCATAAGTCTCCAAGTACTAGCAAAAGTCTGGTAAGAATCTGGTAAGGCATCAAGAACAGTCCACACAAGAAAACTGTCTGAAATGACTTCACCTGCAGAAATAAGTTGCTCATTGATATCCTTGACACTAGCAAGGAAAGTGTCCATATCATCTTCCTCATGCATAATCTTTGACTCCAGCTCTTTACACAGCAAATAAATTTTAGCCTCATTACGACTTGCATAAAAACCAGCCAAAATATCCCAAGCCTGCTTTGCAGATTTTGTTGAATGGATGTGAGGAACAATGGTGCACTTCACAGACAAGTTCCAGGGATTTAATATTTACGTAATTACCAAAAAATTTGTGTGATCACAAGGTCTTAATGACATGTTTACATAATCACAGTTAACATGATCCGAAACAAGCTGGTTCAGAGCAACCAAGAAACCCACAAAAAGCCCGCCGGGCTTTTGCATTTTCCCGTCGGGCCCGCCAGGAAAACCCTAAAGCCCGGCGGGCTGTAGCTTAATATATAGTCGAGTGCCCTAATCGGGCCGGTTGGGTGTTTTTTATTGAGCCACACACACACACACACACACACACACACACACACACACACACACACAATCGTGATGGTGCAGTTGAATATCCAATGCGATGAGCAAGCAAGAAGTAGAGTTAGGATGAAGCTCACACTCTCTCTATTTATCTCTCACACACGGTCAATGATAGCTTAAAACTTTGATTATGATTAAGTTCTCTTTACAAAATGGCCTAGGTACCTTATATACTAAGGCTACCATAGGTTAAATCAAAATAGAGTTCAAGGAATCAAATGGATTTGAATTTCCAATCTGGAAGTACCATTGCACCTCGGCTTCTACAACTAGAATAAGTACTCATTATAAATGATGTTTTTAGCCATAATCCGCATCATTTCATAACTATCAAAAAATAAGATTTTGGTATGGAAGTTGAGTTATGTCGTATTGTTGACCCATGGGTCAACACTCCCCTCCTCCGAATTCATGTCGTCCCTGACATGACCTCATTGTCAATGTCGGTGCGGTCTTTGTTGTCGTTTTTCTTTCTTGTGCTTTATGTCCTTCACATCCAAACCCCGAGTTGCAACATCTGTTGTTGTCATTACAGGGCTATTGCTAGATCTAAATTCAGAAATAAGCCAATCTCATTTAGCTTGACTCTTATCATCATGGATAGATAAAGCTGCAAATTCATCCATTGGAAGTTTTCTAGTAACTTGCTTCTATAAATCTGGCAATTTTGGGTATTTCTCATTCTCAAAAATAACTTCTACAATCTGTAGAATTGAATGACTGTCTTTTAGAGCTTATGAACCAATGACAACTTTGTAAGGATTTTGAAGAAATTGTCTAGCTAAACCTTCTACTTGTTTAGGCCAAGTTATACTCCAATGCTAAGTCTGTTTGTCAGGCCGAATCTGGGAGATAATTTTTATCATTTGAGATTCAAAACCATGTTTGCTAAGGGCTTTTTAATGCTTTGACTTCTTCGTATCACTTGTGCTAACATTTTTCTCCATTGCTTTCAATTTAATACTGCAGACATAAGAACTAGATGTTCAGTTAAAATAAATAAATAAAACTTTTCAATATATATTAAAAAAACAATCACCAAGAAAGCAGTCAAATCTACACAATATGAGATTTGCAATGCACTCTAGTCCATTCCACATATCGACCACATATGTTCTGAGCGAACATACACATTGCAATGCACTCTCTACATGACATTATGGATACAAAAATAATATGAAATTGTCAATGCAATTATAAATATAATGATTAGTTATACATCCTCTGCAATTTGAAAACAATAAGACACAACTATTTTCACATGCTACAAAGAATCCTCAACATTTACATTGAAATGATGATAATTATTTGCAAAACATACATGAGAGAAACAATGTCGATGATTGACCATCTCATGCATTAACAATATTTTAATTATAATACATAATTCACTCCCTATATAAACCAATGCATAAAACAAGGCAATGAAATGTTCGATACAATTACACAATTAAGGACTACTTGTACCCAATCAAGGATTGTAGTCCCCTTATGCATCCAATTCAATATATAAAAACTAATTCAACCCAATTAAGGATTATAGCTCTCATATTGTGCAATGGAAATGTATATCAATTCAACTCTATGATGGTGAAAAATGCAAGACTTCAAGGATCTTTATATACCCAGTACACTAGTACAGGACATCCGACCCTTGACTATCAACTCATTATTTAAATATGCTCATCTTCTAAAACCAAGTTCAGCCCTTTTATGGCCAATGGCTTCGTCACAATCAGCACGACTCTCCAAATTCTCATTTGTTTTGGTTTCGTACCTTTATGTTCGGTGAAAAGTTTAAATATTTTTAGAAGTGGTTACCGAATTAAGAATCACGTTCAACCCAAAAAAAAGGACCTGTGACTCTGTAACCTTAGGTCAATTCACAAGGAGATGACTATACCCGACACTCGAATACACTCCCTGGGGATTTTCCTAGTTAAAATGCCAAAGTAAGAAGAGGTTTACTATATACAGTCGAGCCCGCCGGAAAACCCTAAAGCCCTATGGGACTCGCCGGGAAAATGAAAAATCCCGATGGGCCTACTGGCTCTATTGGTTTCTACAGGTCACCATCAAGATCACGTTAACAATTAACGTGATCACGTGATTTTCTTGTGTTAATATTAAAGTTATTAACGTAATCACACGATTGTGATTACGTTAGTGAAATCCCTACAGACAACGCAATCAATGCATGAGCCTGCACATTCTTTACATCCCAACGAGCTTGTTCTGCCGTAGGCAAAACAACTCTAATAGCAGCAATCCTTGCAGCAAGACCTGCAACATCCTCAACATCGCCTGCATCCTCAGAACCAGGACGTACATCAATGCCCTGCACAATATTCCAGACGCCCTTTGACACAAGAATGTGTTGCATCATATAAACCCACATAGGGTAATTGTCCCCATCCAACTTGTTCTTAGCAGCAAACATCTTGAAGACATCTGTGTTGTTGTCAGCCATGGTAAATGCTGCACCTGATGTGAAAACTGCCCAAAAATAGGAGAAACGGAGCGAGAACAACACGTGCTCTACAACACAAACCGTAGAAGACTATAAGGCACCTGCTATGCAAAAATCAGCACACAAAAAATTTTGCACAAAATGACGAAATTGCTTGTGCAGCCCTGCCTGTAGTGGAAACGAAGGCCTAAATGAGCCCGAATAAAAAATCTGAGCAGACTAAGCTCTACGAGTGTACCCAAAATATTTGTCAACCTGCAAATGCTCACCAAAACTCATTGTCATCAGAGAAAGTGAGCAGGCTTGTGCTGGAGCAGCTGGCGACTAAGCCCGGGAGGACGTAACCTGCTCTGATACCAATTGTTGGAATTAGGTTTGCAAAGAAACGCACACAGCTTGGAGAAGACGAAGGAAGCTCAAGGCACACAATAGAGAGTGTGTTACTTAGTGTGCAAATGGAAAGATAGATAGCCCTAGAGTGATGGACGTATATACAATGCTCGGGGAAAAAACCTCCTAAAGAGGGAAAAAATGCCCCGGCGGTCCTAGTGTGTTCACACACATCACTACCACATGTATATCGTAACATAACGGAACCATCCTTTGGAAACTTCGAACGCTACATCTTACCCAAAATACAGCCTCACAAACATGTTTGACATGTGCTTCAAGAGGCGGCAAAGAAGCAATCATATCAGATTTTGCCAAATGCAACAAACTGGCAAAATTCAGATGCCCAAAACGTGCATGTCACAATTTTGCATCTAAAACAGTCCTTGAATCTGCAACTGCATTTGAAAAATTTTGTCCACACTTGTCATACAAAGTGAACTTATACAACCCATGGCACAAAAGGCCAGATGCAACAATTTCATCACCAAAACTGAGATCATGAACTATACATATGTCATCCACAAATTTGACTACAAGTCCAAGTCTAGCAAGTGCAGATACAGACAAAAGATTCTTCTTGATCCCAGGTACATAAAGTGCATGAGCAAGTGTGAAAGAACTACCATTTGCAGCAGTAAGCACGATCTTTTCAGCTCCCTTGATCGGATAAGAGGTATTGTTGGCACAAGTGACTGAATTCCCATGAAGGACACCCTCGAGAGAGGTAAACAAGTCACGATGTGAGGTAATGTGCTTTGTAGCACCACTGTCAAAATACCATACTTGAGCATTGCAACAACTGACAAACGTGCATCATGGACAACAGGATTGTAATTGCACTCTGCACTAAAAGCCCATTCTGCATCAACATCAACATCACAATCTCCTTTCACAGAAGACTCAACAATAGCTACATTTGTAGTGGAACCAACATTTGCAGTGGAACCGCCCTCTTTCTTCGTAGCCTGTTGGCCTTCAACTTAGGACACTGCTTGATCAAGTGATCATTAGCTTTACAATAATGGCAACACATCTTCTTTTTTTCCTTATCACCAGAAATGCCACATGAAGTACTGCCAACAGAAGCATTGTGAACAGAAGTTTTGTCACTCACAGCAAAACCATAAGAAGTGACTGCATTGATGTTACCACCCTTTCTTTGAGAAGCAATAAAAGCATGTTCACACTGTCTAGTCCTGCTCTTTCTGGAAAGTGACTCTTGCAACAGCAATGTGCACAATGCATCAAACTTGACAACTTTAGGATTTCCTTGGGTCATAAGTCTCCAAGTACTAGCAAAAGTCTGATAAGAATCTGGCAAGACATCAAGAACAGTCTACACAAAAGAACTGTCTGAAATGACTGCACCTACAAAAATAAGTTTCTCATTGATATCCTTGACACCAGCAAGGAAAGTGTCCATATCATCTTCCTCATGCATAATCTTCAATTCCAGCTCTTTACGCAACAAAGCAATTTCTGCTCATTGCGGCTTGCATAAAGACCTGCATAAAGACCAGCTAGAATATCCCAAGCTTGTTTTGTAGATATTTGCTAAACAAATGTGAGGAGTAATGGTGCAATTTATAGACAATGCAATCAACGCATGAGCCTGCGCATCCTTTACATCCCAACTTGCTTGTTCTGCCATAGGCAAAACAACTTGAATAGCAGCAATCCTTGCAGCAAGACCTGCAACATCCTCAATACCCGGGGGATTCACTCTATATACAAAAAGGGACACCACGTGCAAGCGGAAAACTTTGATAAAACCCCTATATACGACTCATTTTAGGGAATATGACCCCCCTTTCTACTCTTATACGACAATCAATGAAGAAAACTATCATACCCCTATCTTACATATAAAGTTTAGGTCTCACATGATCTAACTGAGTAAAAATAGTCAAAGAGTGTGTAGCATAGTGACTAGCAATGTACTAAGGAACCGCTTATGTTGATAACTAGATGTACCCTCAATGTGTCTTAGTTTGACTTTCAAACTATGTGCCCGATCAGCCTGCACTTTGGCTACTTGTCCAATTCTCACCCTTCCAAAGATGGTGTGAATCACCCCTTGACCTACTCCAAATCAGCCCTTATCTATGACCATCTTGATGCAAAATTTTATGTGTGACCTAATAAATAACTTCCCCAAATTTCATATTAGTTCTAGTGTACACCGGTGACCAATCATTACAAGTAATGAACCTAAGTCAGGTCCCACCCCCTCCCCTCTAAATATGATACCCCCCTCCCTTATTTTTAATCTTGGGAGAAAAATTATTGGGGGCCTTCCCCTAACTTATACGCTTATGTATCTTGTTAAAAAAAACCCCTCCCCTACACTTACAAGGTGCGGTAAGTTTTCCACGGTGAATCTCCCGGGTCTCAATATCGCCTACATCCTCAAAACCAAGACGTACATCAATGCCTTGCACAATATTCCAGGCGCCCTTTGACACAAGAACATGTTGCATCATGTAAGCCCATATAGGGTAATTGTCCCCATCCAACCTGTCCTCGACAACAAAGATCTTGAACACATTTGTGTTGTTGTCAGCCATGGAAAATGTCTGCACCTGATGTGAAAATTGCCCGAAATGAGGAGAAACTGAGTGAGACTAGCACGTGCTACATAGCACAACCCACAATAGACTATACAGGACCTGTTATGCAAAAAACGGCACTGACAAAAATTTTGCACTAAATGACAAAATTGCCTGTGCAGGCCTGTCTGTAGTGGAAAAGGAGGCCGAAATGAGCTCGAATAAAAAATCTGAGCAGACTGAGCTCTATGAGCTTGCCCGAAATTTTTGTCAACCTGCGAATGCTCGCCAAAGCTCACTGAAATCAGAGAAAGTGAGTACGAGTGTGTTGGAGTTGCTAGCGACTAAGCCCGGGAGGATGCAACCTACTCTAATACGAATTGTTGGAATTAGGGTTAGAGAGAAACGCACACAGCTTGGAGAAGACGAAGGAAGCTCAAGGCACACAACAGAGAGTGTATTACTTAGTGTGCAATGAAAAGATAGATAGCCCTAGAGTGATGGGCGTTTATACAATGCACGGGGGAAGAAACTTCCTAAAGAGGGGAAAAATGCCCCATCGGTCCTAGTGTGTTCACACACATCACTACCACATGTATATGGTAACAAGAAGTCCAAGGCTACTATAATGGAAATGATCAAATTTGGATACCTAAACGTAAATTGTGTCCTTCCCTATCCACTACGAAACCATGTGAGTCAAGCCTTGTGATTCCAAAGTCGATGGAAGACCGTGGGAAGGGAAATATCACAGAATGCTACACACCTATTCCAGAGCTAGTTTGGGTTCCAAGGCAAAACCAATCTATTTGGCTTAGATCAGGAAAGGGGGAGTTCATGAAGCTTCTAGCTCCTCATGTAATGCATCCATAGAGGTAAAAGCTTCTACACAACATCCACCTACCATAGGCAGCCTCCGTGAAGCTACCAAAGATTTGACACCTCCCATTGTTTAATTATTACCTGATGCACTACTTCAAGTTCGTTCATGGGAGAGTACCTTACCACCCTTGCAACTCGATGAGGAACCCAAGTTAGTAGAGAACTATTGGCTAAAATCCTCACCTATTACCAATTGGAATAACTGATTTCTGAAAGCTGATGACGTCCTTTTAAAGTATGATCTACCCAAGAAGGGGGGAGTCTTCATTCACGTTAGCCTATTGAATTATTTCCCTCTTACCCTTCTTTCCCTGACCCTTGAGCTTTCCGATTTTAGGGATTGTATATATATAGATATATAGTAACTAACCACCCTAGTTTTTTAAAAAAAGTAAAGAGCAAGAGCAATTTGCAAACGATTGTGCACAATACTAGTCAAAATCATTGACCCAGACCTACACATGTCACATCAGGTACATTGAAACAAAAACCTATGTTATCAAACACCTAACCATCCTCTAATTGTGTTTACAAATATGGCCGATTCTTACGAATATTCTTTTTACATGTCCCAAGTAATGCATTTATGGTATCCTCATATTTCCTATGAATGGAATTCGGTTGAAACACTCGCTTGTAAGAGAAATGTTCAGGAGTTAGAGTGGCTGGTCCGCCTCTTGACTACAACGGATCCCTATTCTATCCAGGAAGTTCGTCCAATTGCCCAAGTTTACCCTTTTGCCCAAGCTGAGTATGCACGCCTCGTGACATTCCTAATACTATTCTGCACGAAAGAGGACGAGGACGATAATGGTGATTGGACAGACGAGACACACGGCCTTACCGAAGAGGGTTACACCTACCTTGATGATGATGATGGCGGTTTAGCTTTAGAGCTATTGACCAAGCTCTCCAACCTCCACTTACTTTGATCCTCATCACTCAAGTGATGGAGGGTAGGTAGGATTAGTACGATAGGAGAGTTTTTGTTTTAGAGTTTAGTGATTAGCAAAGTTCGTTTTTCCCACTGATGTGCCTCTGGAAGGTGGATGTTTGGGGGTGACTATTGTGCAGTTTGTGACTACATAAGGATGCCTTAGAAGGACAACGACAATGGATGTTTACATGTTACAATGGATGTTCTCCATTATATCATGTGTACTACTTCCTATTATCAATGCTTTCCACGGTTACATGTTTGCATCTTGTCATTTGAGTTTCTAACAATGCATAAAATTTATGAAGTTGTGACATTGCCAATTTAGATGCTATAATTTTTTCAAACTTCTAGTACCTTGTTCTTTTCTTTGAGTTTAGTCTATTAGTTGGCTTTAAGTAGGTATCGGGACCTTAGGCTAAACTGAGCCACTTAATTGTTGCTGACTTTAATTCCTAAATAGTCTATTAATTGTAGTAACTTTGGTAATGTTTTAGGCTATGAGGATACATTTCTCTCTAGATTATTCCACCCAAGTGTGACTTGTGTTGTGGAAGTCCATGTGTTAAGCTGGTATTTGAGACCTCGAGTCCCCCAACTACTTGTAGCAACTATAACAACAAAAAAAGGAAAGGAAAAAAAACAGAGAAAAGAGAAAGAAAATAGCACAAACTCCCTTGTATTTTATGTTGATCACACTTAAGTGGTATAAGTGACAAGATTAGTAGTTTTTAGATCTCAACGAGCATTCCTAGGGTTAACTACTCTTTAGTTTTGACAATTTTTAATAAACGTTGGTCAAGCTAGTACTTACTTTAGCCCTAGCTCTTGTGTACTTCTCTTAGAGTCAACCTATAGACCTTAACTCAATTGCATTTTATTCAAGCACTACGCTTGTTCTAGTTGGCAATGTTACAATTTATGATTTTTTTTTTTTGCATTTCCTAGAATATCCTCTATGCATCTCACTTATTGCACGCCTGCACATGCTGCCTTTGAGCTTTCATAGTGTTGTTTTTCTTCTGCCAGGTACTCCTATCGTGGATCCCGATGCTTCACTGTTATATTCCGAGGGTGGAATCTACATTAGGAAGGGGGCCATGTTAACCACCGACGTCCACTTCTAGTAGTCATGGAGCTTGTTGGTCCAATAGGAAAAAGGTAAGAGTGATCTCCGATGAGAGGCGCACTCTAAGTGGAACATTCAAGGGTTAGTTGGCTAAGCATGAGCGCCCAAGTGTGAATGGGCGAGCTCATATAAAAGTCACCTAAACCTAAAAATCACTCGTTCTCTCATTTGTGCAATTGAAGAGTGCTCTTGCTCCATCTCCATCTTCTTCTTCATCTCCTTGTGTGTGTGTGTGTGTGTATGCGTGAGAGAGAGAGAGAGAGAGAGAGAGAGAGAGAGAGAGAGAGAGAGAGAGAGAGAGAGAGAGCATTGCGATGGCATGGCAGCGGCGAGGTGGTTGAGCGCGGCATGGCGGTAGCTCCCTCTTCTTCACGGCGAGGAATCCTCCATGAAGGCGAGCATAGGGCGGTGATTGACACAACCTTCTCTCTTGAGCTTGCTAAATTAATTTGGTTGTGTGCTTGCAACCATTTGTGGCTCACACACAGTGTATGACAAGTCCCTTGCTTTGACACTTCACACGTGCGACAGATGCGTACACACATTCACACGGGAGGAGCTGACATTGATAGCTGAAGGGACTGATATACAATTAAAGAAGGAGAAAGATATTTTAACAACACAACAGGCAAAGAAAGATGCAGAAATAACACAGCTATCTGTAGCAACCCAAACATCCAAAGCATCCCAGGTCCGAATGGAGAAAAGTATTCAGATAAAAATTTGGCACAACAAGTGAATCCTCCACCTGTACAAGGGACACACATTAGTCACCTCGTTCTGCATCCAGAGTTGGTTCATGCGTCACAATCAGATGCATCTTCATCTTTCTAGTGTCCAGTATGCTACAAGAATTTTGATAGATAGAGTGGATTCTATAGATTGGCATGTGGTCATTATTATCATCTCGCGTGTTTAATTCGTTTAATTTAAAATAGTAGCCGATGTGCAATCTGTTCACAAGATATTCCACAAGGAATATATTATATGTTTGGCATAGCAAATGAGTATAAATTCAAGCAAGCCCGCCAAGACACCCCTAGCACAAATAGAAATCTATTTGGTAAACGAAGATGCAGGTTCTGAGCATAACAATTGAGATCGACAGATTATGTATAATTGCTAGTATGAAGAATTGTATATGATCAAAACACGTTGAATACAAGCTCTTTCATAATGGTTTTTGACACAATCTTTATTCTACTCTCAAGCTATATTGAATTTGTGAAGTTGTTATCTTGTTCCAAGTCAGAGTGTTGTGGGTCTTCTTGTAATTCAACTTCCACGTCTATCATCATCTTCTCTTCTATTTTGTCTATAGTGCATTGAGATACACCGACATTGAACTCTAATTCGTCTTAGTTTTGACAATCATACACCCAGACTGACATTTCCTTCTCGTAGCTAGCACTTTTGATATGATGCAATATCTTTTCGTTGCAAAACATATACACAATTTTTTTTGGCTATGTCTGCCAATAGTCTGTTGCGAATAGTGCTATGAACATACTTGTACATACTCCAGTTTCTCTCCGAACTTGATTTTGTTGCACATTGTGCTAGTACATTCATTGCAAGGGGACGTAAGGTCGAGTAATTTTCTCCACCATTCATCATCCACCACTTCCATGCAGGTTGCTCTTTTGACATTGACTGTACAAAATCATTTGCAAAAGAACATTCTTTTAGTCTAAATGCACTCATTTCTTTGATACAATAAATTTGGTTCTGAAAATTGGAGTAGAATGTGTTACCAAGTGATAAAATTCAATGACCACCTCTATATTGGACATCAGATCTACATTCCAATATTACATATTGAGCATGCAAGACACACGATGGAGTGGACTATGGGCGCTCTTCCATCTTGCATGAAAATACTTGGCCAAAATTCTTTGTTGTTTGACAGAGAATGGTAGTTGCCACTCCTTCTCTACTACAAAATCTTTTAGCTCCTCAAGATTTTCAAGACTTTGTTGGAGTGACCACCATGTCATCCACACTTTGCCCATATTTTGCACTTCTGATCAAGGTTGCAAATCGCAGACATAACGGGAATCATTACATGGTATGCATCCATTACACTCCTCTACCAAGTAGGCTTGTTTATGGACCCACATAGACATGTAATTTTCTCTTTCACTTTTTCTTTCTGCTCAAGCTGCCATTCGTCAAAGGCCGTGCAGTTGAAAGTGTCAATCACAACGCACTTATTGCAAAGGAGTTGTAATATTCAATGGTCTAGTAACTTGTGTGTAGCGGAAAATGGCATGAACATAGTGAGCCTTTCATTAGAATAGATTCCTAATGAGAATAACAATATCTAATTCTCCTAAATGATTTTCTCATGTTAAATTGATCATTCAATATGGGGAAGTGCCAAAGGAGAAAAAGCTAGAATATTGGTTAAGCTAGCAGACCGGCCACAGTAGGGAGCAAAGGAGGGGAAATAGGGATCCAAAGTGGGGGCCATCTGTAAAAGAGCCATGTGCAACAATGGGCTTAAAAGACCCTAAGGTTCAGCCCATTAAGATTTCCAAAATGCTAAGGTTTCAAAATTCAAAGGTTGTGTCCAAAGGTCAAACATTGGGGGAATTGGATGCTTTGTGTGTGTCCCAAAAGTCTTTAGCAATCCCTACATAGGAGGGGGAGAGCATTGCAAGTAGGGGATGAGACAGAAACTCACACACACACACACACACACACACACACACACACACACACACACAAGCTCCCTTTACACAAAGGGAATGAGGGACACATGTCAGCTCCCTAGCCCAGATGCCCACAAGGTGTATCCAATTCCTATTGGATTGCCTTGGAGGTGGAAAAATGAGAATTAGGCTAGAGTAAATCTAGTTTAATTAATATAAAAAAACTTAATAAAAGAATCAATAAGAATTAAGCTCTCTAGAAGACTATTGGACAGTATCCTAAGGGGACCAATGAGCATTCAGCAGCCCAATGGCTTTCCTGATTCCTATTGTCCAGGAGGCAAAGGGGTCCAATGAGAGTTTAGTTGAATTAAATAATTACCGAAAGCTCTCACAAAAGGGGAAAGGGGGACACATGTCAGAAGGCTATCACTTATACTGCTTAATTTCCATTGGCTAAGCCTGGGGAGGTCCAATATGACTGTAGCAAGAGCAATTTGGAAGGGGGGTCGAGCAATTTGGAAGGGGGGTCGACCAAGAGAGACAGGGGGCTGATATTTGCAAGGCATTATCACACACACACTCACACAATCTCATGTGTGAAGTAAAGAAGACTCTCTCTCCTTTTCAAGCTTTAATGGAAAGCTTACCACCTACTCCAAGCTTGTGAGAAGGGAGGCCTACACCAACAACTCTTAGATTTGTGATGCAAATCCAACCAAGAGCCAAGCTTCAATGCATTCTCATCTCCTCTACCATGCTAATTACTAAGCTAAGCTATGCTAATATGAGTGATTATGTGAGGAGGAGATGTACATCTTTCTTGTAAGAATACTCCTTTTTCCTCTCAATCTACTCTCATACCCCGCTAGCTCTCACCATCTTCAAAGGTGTGTGAGGTCTTGGGTCTGAGACCGCGAGGGAATTGATGTTGTGTTTGATAAGTGTTTTGCGTAGTGCACGAATTTTCCATCTTCATTGCACTATCTAGTATTGAAGGAACACAAGAAATTGTATTGTAAATGTCACTCTTGATGGGAGAAACCATAATACAAAGCCTTTTGGAGGGGGGGACCGACTCCATGCAAATCTGGTCCTCAACCATTGTCAATTTCTTAATTTCTCTCTCTTTTGAAGTATTGTTCATGCTATCTAACCAGGTGTTATGCTTTTTGTTTCTCTCTCCATCGAAGCACTCTTGTTATTCTCATTAGGAATCTATTCTAATGAAATGCTCACTATGTTCATGCTATTTTCCGCTACACACAAGTTACTAGACCATTAAATGTTACATTGGTATCAGAGCACAAGGTTTCTCTTTTCTTGGTCAAGAAGGGAGGTCCTCAAGCTAGCTATAAATGGTTGGTATTATTAATTGCATGTGAGTAAGTAGAATAGGGATTTTTGAGCCTTGCAGTGTGCCTGCCTTTGTGCAGTTAACGGGGCATCATCGTCGAGAGCTATGGTCTTAATAGTGGAGTCCTACGGGGCTTGCCTATGGCTTAACCACTATTGAGCTATTAGAAGCTTGACAGGAGCGGGTGTTGTTTTGGTGTTGAACGACCCTCTCTTCTATTCCTTGTAATTAATGGTATTCGAGCCACGGCTATAGTAGCTTGAGTGCTTTTTCTAAAGGGGTAAAGAAGAGTAGCAACTAGGGCTTGAAGTGCCAAAGTACGCCTAAGAAGTTTACACCTAAAAGTTGTTAGAATGGCTGACAATAGTAAAGAGAGTGAAATTAATGTTGATAACTTTGATTTTGCTAATAAGCAAGCTACTAATGATGCCCTGATGCATGTTAACTATCTTGTTTCTAGGCTTCAACAAGCCATGGGCAATCCATCCCTCCAAAGTGAAGTGCAACGGCAGCTTTGTGCTCATGGGATTCTCCAAGCTCCCCACCATGATGAGAGAACACCTAGGAAGCCTCCTTGCGAGACTTCCAAAATAGGTCTCTCTCTGATAAGAGGATCCCTATGAAGGGCTCGAAAATTTGCTCCTTGATGACGCATCTCCTTCTCAAAGGAGAATTCAAGAACCTCCACCGAAGGAACGAGAAAGAAGTGAGTCTCCCACCACCTCGACGAAGATGGCTCCACGACGAAGACGGCGGGCTAAACGCTCTCCATCACCTCCAAAACGGAGAAGACCATTGCATACTTCTCCACACCATACTTTAAAGAGGGATGACAAAAAACAAGAGAAGAAAAAGGTAATAAATAGGACACCCTCTTCTCCATCTTCTTCATCCTCTTCCTCTTATGAAAGTGATGGTGAAGACAAAGATGATCAAGGAAAGAAAAAGGCGAGAAAGAGGTCACCCTCTTCTCCATCTTCGTGAAATTCTTCATCTTCTGAAGAAAGTGATGGTGCAACCTTTGAAACATAAAAAAGAAGAGGCCATAGGAAATCCTATGCCGCGTGGAAGAGGTCGTCCAAGCTCAAGAAATTCAAAGAGGGAGGGAAGA
The DNA here is from genome assembly GCF_014529385.1 of Adiantum capillus-veneris. Taxonomy (NCBI): domain Eukaryota; kingdom Viridiplantae; phylum Streptophyta; class Polypodiopsida; order Polypodiales; family Pteridaceae; genus Adiantum; species Adiantum capillus-veneris. The sequence continues at coordinate 134,411,649 of NC_140949.1, read as the reverse complement.
GCATCTCTTTCCTTACCTATGATGGCACTTTTGGTGCTACGGACAAAGTCTTGGACTTTATCCAACAATCTGATGTGGAATTCGGAGATGAGGGCTTCACGGAGTCCTCTCAGCTACGCCATGTAGCTATGCACTTTCAAAAGTCTGCCAGACAATGGTGGTCTAGACTACGGGCCAATGGTGAAGCTCCACGAACATGGAAAGCTTTAAGAGCTTCCATTATGAAATAGTTTTTGGCCACCGATGCCAAAGACAAAGTACTCACGGAATGGCGAAGCTTGAAGCTCTCTCCCTATGAATCCATCCACAAATATGTAGACAAGTTTTGGGACCTACAATTCAAAGCCACTATCTTCAAAAATTTGGATTTTGGAGAGCAAAAGAAACAATTTTGTGCGGGCTTAACCGAAGAAATGGTGGAGTATGTCAACTCCCAAAGGCCACGCACCATATCGGCGGTAATACATCATACTATGGTGGCCTCTCAAATCAATTTCCAAACAGGGGCTAAGAGGAATTCTAAGCCCCCTGAAAACAAGGGTTCCAATGAGCCTAAGGGGAAGGACAATGTCCAAAAGTCTCCTAAGGGAAATTCCAACAAAGCTAAGGAGAAGGGAGTTTACAAAGGCAAAAATAAACTCTCTCCCAAAGAGCTTGATCCTTATCGCAAGGATAATCGGTGAAACATCCAAGAGGAGTAAACTCACCACAAACGATCTCCTCTATGACATGCTTGGGGAAAGGTAAGAGAACATGATGCTTTTATTCTCTTTGACCCCGGTTCTACTCATAATTTTATATCTATAGAGTTGGCCACCAAGCTAGGCATACAAACCTACGAGATGGGAGATGTCCTACCCGCAGACGGAGCTTTCAAGGGGCAAGAAGCCTCAGTCACTCCCTTAATCGGGAAATTGAGGCTCCATGTCCAAATCTATGTGGACAAAGATGACTTCTTTATCTCTCCTCTCAAGCATGAGGATGTAATCCTAGGGGCACCATGGTTTGATTGCATGGCTGCCAATGTTAAATTCCCTAAAAGGAGAATCTCCTTTAAGTTCAAGGAAAAAGATATGTATATAGATGCTAAGGAAATGGGTAACACTATACCCATTGTACATTCACAAGCTTTCAACAAGTCAATAAAGAGCTATATTTCCGTGTACATGATTTTTGTTAAAGAATCTCAAAATGAACCTAATGTTTTAGCAAAAGAAAATATACACAATAAAAAAGAACTAGACTTATCCAATTTTCTCAAGGGGTTTCAAGATGTCTTTATTGATGACATCCCTTGTGAGCTACCTCCTAAACGAGGTAGTGATGACCATGCAATTCAACTTCTTCCAGGAAGTTCACCGCCTAACAAACCTCCTTATAGAGTTTCTCAAGCTTAACAAGAGGAGATTATGCGGCAAGTGCATGAGTTAGTTGAGAAGGGAATGGTTAGGCCTAGCTCATCTCCATTTTGTTCTCCTGTGCTACTAGTGCAAAAGAAAGATAGCACATATCGTATGTGTATCGACTATAGAGCACTAAATAGATCACTATCAAAAATAGCTTTCCTGTTCCACGGGTAGAAGACCTATTTGATAAGCTACAAGGGTCCACCTACTTTAGTAGGATTGACCTAAAAAGTGGCTATCATCAAATAAGGATAGTTGATCAAGACATTGTAAAGACCGCATTTCGCACTACGTTTGGTCTTTATGAATACATTGTCATGCCTTTTGGCTTGACCAATGTACCAGCCACATTCAACTGCTTGATGGAGAAGCTATTCAGGCTCACCGAACCTTTACTGGAGTGTTCTTTGATGATATCATCATCTACTCTAATTCATTAGACGAACACAAGCGACACCTCCAGGTAATATTTCAAGTTCTAAGAGAGAATAAACTTTATGTTACTCGAAAGAAAAGTGATTTTTTCTTACAAGAGATTCAGTATTTAGATCACATTATCTCTCAAGATGGCATCCAAATGGATCCATCAAAGCTAGAGGTAATAAAAGGATGGCCTAAACCAAGGAATCTTCATGAATTAAGAAGCTTTGTAGGTATGTGCGCATACTATAGACGCTTCATAGAAAAGTTCTCACTAATAGCAGGACCATTACATGACCTAACAAAGAAAAACGTTAGGTACACATGGTCTGCCAAGGAGAACAATGCTTTCGAAAATCTTATCTCTCAACCTGTGCTTACACTACCGGATCTCTCAAAGCCATTTAAGGTCCAATGTGATGCTTGTGGTGATTGCCTTGGAGCTGTTTTGCCTCAAGAAGGGCACACATAGGCTATGAAAGTCGAAGGCTTGACCCTGTTGAGCAATCTCTAGGCATATATGAAAAGGAACTCCTTGCAGTTCTACATGCCTTAAACTCATGGAAGTACTATTTATTGGGGACTCCTTTCATTCTGCGAACGGATCACCAAAGTCTTAAGTACTTCATGACGCAGACCAAGATCTCCGACAAACAAATGAGGTGGGAAAATTTACTTTCGCAATTTCATTTTCATATTGCTCACATTGCTGGCAAGCATAATCAAGTAGCCGATGCACTCTCAAGACGGCCGGGAGTGAATGCGGTTTCCATAGCAACTCACAATGATCTATCTTCTATGATAGATGAGTATGCTATTGATCCCGATTTTAGAGATGTGATTTCAGTCCCTGCAGTAGGGAAGAAAGAGGAACCATTTACTATACAAGATGGTTATCTTCTCTATGGCAATAGACGATGTGTTACTAGCTCATTACGTGAGAAAGTAATGTATGAATCTCATGCTCCTCCTTATGCAGGGCATAGAGGGATTGAGTCTACCCTAAAGGGGATTGAAACATATTTCTATTGTCCTACCATGAAAGCAAACATACAAGAGTATGTTTCTAAATGTGTGGTATGCCAAAAGACGAAGTTTGATAGGGGGAAGCAACCTGGATTGCTTCAACCTTTGCCAATCCCTAGTTTACCATGGGAGATCATATCCATGGATTTTATCTTTGGATTGCCTAAGTCTATCCATGGGAATATGGGAATATGGACAATAGTAGACAAGTTCAGTAAACAAGCTCATTTTATACCTTTCAAAAAGACTATCACAAAGCCCATCAAATGGCAACCCTCTTCATTTCACAAATCTTCAAGTACCATGGCTTGCCAATGTTCATAGTGTCGGATAGAGATCCTAGAATGATCAGTAATTTCTGGAAGGGTCTCTTTGAGAATTTAGGAACAAGGCTAAACTTCTCTTCAGCCTATCACCCGCAAACGGATGGCCAAAGTGAAATAGCTAACCTAACAATTCTCGATCTACTAAAATCCTATGTAACGGAAGTAGATCAGAGATCCGATTGGGAGAAGTACTTACCCTTAGTGGACTATGCCTACAATAACACTGTACATACTTCCACAGGAAAAGCACCTTTTGAGGTAATTGAGGGAAGATAAAAAAGGCACTTGCTACTTAAGGTACACGGGAAGAACTTCGCTGCAGATGAGTATAGCCAAGACCTACAAGAATCTTTCCAAAAGATTGAGGATGCTATCTCTATCTCACAGCAAAGGTAAAAGGTTGCTGCTGACAAGCACATAAGAGCCCAAGCCTTTGGAGAAAACGATTGGGTCACATGACGGGCAAGAATCCTACGGGACACCAAAAGTACTATGCTAAGTTAGCAAAAAGGTACTATGGTCCTTTCTAGATTGTTAGGCCAATCAATGAGATGGCCTATCAACTCAAGATACCCAACCATTGGCTCATACACAATGCTTTCCATGTGAGCCTACTAAAGCCTTACAAAGGAGAGCCACCTCAAGAACCAACTATTGAAGACCCACCGGAGATTGAGGACCAAGAAGAGGTGTTGCACTCCGAGTCCATTGTCCGACATGAGGACAAGGTACTAAGAGGTGGCAAGACTACTTGACGATATCTTATTAAGTTTAAGAATTATCCTTTTGAAGATGCTAGATGGATGCAAGGCATACAATTAAAGGATAACCTAAACCTTGTCAATGCTTACAATGCTTCCCAAGAGTAAGCAGATGTACAAATGTTAAAAATGAACGAAATTTTTGTCTTATAAGACTCTCTTTTTCTTTATTGTGCACAAAAATGAAGTAGTATGCATGCTTAGATCAAAGTTTGCGGAGACGACGTCTCCCGAACACCAAGTAGAGCTTGTCACTCTACTATGGAAGATGATACACTATGACATTTGGAGCACATTACCGCTCAGATAGACGCACAAAAACAAAGGAAAAGTTCAAGTCAAAAAATCTCGGAGGCGGTAATGCTAGAGTCAATGCTCGCGGTAATGGTCCTTCAGCAATGCACGCGGTAATCGGCCCGGCTATATTTCCACGGGCGTTACAGCAAGAATTACCGCACACTCGAGTATTTAAAAGAATAAGCAGATGACCATTTGGATGGTCCTTGGTAGGACCCATCCAAATGGTCATTTGCCTTTTTTTCCCATACATTTAATAAATTAAAAAACAATAATTTCATTGCACAAAAACTTTGGGCCAAAATCAAATGTTTAATTATATTGGAGAAATTGTTCATTACAAAATTGTCCAAATAGGCGATGCATGGCGGCTATACAACTGTGGCCAAAAGAAGATTTCGGGCCAAAATCAAGTGTTTAATTATATTGGATATTACAAAATTGCCCAAATAGGTGATACATGGGGGCTATACAACTGTGGCCAAAAGAAGACGGGTCCAAAAACACTTGGAGGATTGAGCTACTTGGATCCTGGGACCTCTCGAGGGACTCCCTGACTCTGGAAAAGAAAACAACAACAAAACCTTTAATTAATAGAAATGGATACATAATTCTGCATGCACTCATTGTAAAAAAAAGTTCACACTTACAGGCTGTAGTGTACGACATGCATTTTAAAATTCTTCGCGATTGATTTTGTTGTTTTCATACAGCTAGCACCATGTCTGATATTCAGAGTGGCTCTCTCTATATCTCTGGATCTCTCGGCTTGGGCGGGTTATAGTAATATTTTGCTATATATCAATTAAAAAATATCACAAACCTAAGCTTATTACCACAAACTAAATCAATTCAAATGAAAATACGCGCACTCACAAATTTATCTTTCCATGCTGCTTTTTCGCCCGAGCCGTAATGCGTGGGCGTTTGCTGCACCCTCGCCTCCACCTGCCGAGTGTGCGCCCTAGCACCTGCCGCTCTCTCGTCCTCCAGCTCGCCCTGGGCTTTCTGCCACTCCTCGTTGTGAACATTTCCAGGACTATAGTTGTGACCCTCAGATTCAAATGTTCGCTTTGCCGCCCTCCGCACACTAGACTTCTTATTTTTCAAGAAATTCTTGACGTACTCCTCGAGCCACTTTCTGGAGAACTTCTCCACTTCCGGATTAGGGAACCGCATGAGCAATGTTGTGTGAATGTACGTCAAGTTAGCTGGGTCCTGATCTTTGAAAGATTTAAAGCAATCTTGGTATGTCGAGTGGATCAGCTAGTTAAGGTGCCCTCGAAATGTCCTCCCCAAAGAGGAACCTAGATCCACCTCCCCCCCTCGATATATATAATAGTAGTAGCCACGAGCATCCAGGGCGGGCGCATCGCGGTCCTCATCCTCATGTGGAGCTCCAAGGGGTGAGCGAGGAGGTCGGGGTGTAAGAGGAGGTGACTCTGTAGCACTGCCCCCTCCACCACCAAAGCAGCACGAGCCACTACCTTGACGAGAGTGTGAGCCACCACTACGGGAAGAGCGATGGCCACCCGAAGAGCGCTGGCCCGAGCCCGAACCGCTGGGTGGTGTAGGCGACGGATAACTCGACGGTGCAGGCGTGGATCGCTGCGAATACAAGGTGGAGGGAGGTGCGGGTGACGAGAAAGTCGACGGTAAGGTGGAGGGAGGCGCTGTGGGAGGCACACTCTACACGATCGGAGTGCCGGCGCCTAGTGTCGCAAGCGGTGAGAGCCCATAGGCAACCAATTGTGCAGGTGTGTACTGCCCTAGAAGACTCTGCTACGAGGATAGCCACTCTGCCTGGGCATGGTATGCCCTCTCGAGGTCGGGGTCGTGTACTGTATCTCGGAACCATCGAAAGCCGAAGGTGGATTGTGGCTGGTGGGAGGAAGACTGCGAGTAGTAAGCATCACAAGTGTCCTCGTAAGAGAGGCCCTTGGCAAGAAAGTCCTCTATGGATCGATAGCCGGGCGTGGAAGAGGATGTCATATCCTACAAGTTCACAAAAAAAGGGACCCTAATTAACATTCAAAGTGAGATTCTTTATTGCATAGGATTCCTCCTTGCATAGGATTCCTCCCTGCATAGGATTCCTTTTATCTCCTATTTAAGAAATGGTTTGTGTGCTTATTTTTTTTGCATCCATTTAGAGTGTGTGTGTGTGTGCTTCTAATTAATCTATTGTGTGTGCGCGTTAGTGTGTGGCAAAGAAATTAATCTAGTGTGTGTGTGTTGGACCTTAATCTATCATTGGGCTTCTCGGTGACCATTGGGGTCTCAATCAACATCATTACATACCCACATGGAGGTATGTTTTGGTATGCTTGTAACGCATGCACACTAATGCTTGCATTAGTGTGTGCTTGGGCAAGCATTAGTGTGAAAACACACTAATGCATGCCCAAGTACACACTAATGCAAGCGTTAGTGTGTGCTTGTAATGCACGCACACACTAATGCTTGCATTAGTGTGTGCTTATGCACAAATTAGTGTGTGAAAACACAACAATGCATGCACACACACACACACACACACTAATGCAAGCATTAGTGTGTGCTTATAGCGGTGTGTGTACTAATGCTTGCATTAGTGTGTGTGTGTGCATGCATTAGTGTGTTTTCACACACTAATTAGTGCACAAGCACACACTAATGCAAGCATTAGTGTGTGCAATTTTTTCACACACCAATGCTCACAATAGTGTGTGCTTGTGCATGCATTAGTGTGTAGACACACTAATTTGTGCACAAGCACACACTAATGCAAGCATTAGTGTGTGCTAGAGAGGAAAATTTGCACACACTAACGCTTGTATTAGTGTGTGCTTGGGCACAAATTAGTGTGTGGAAACACACTAATGCATGCACACACTAAGGCTTGCATTAGTGTGTGATTGTGCACTAAATAGTGTGTGAAAACACACTAATTTGTGCACAATCACACACTAATGCAAGCATTAGTGTGTGTATAATGCATGTACACACTAATGCTTGCATTAGTGTGTGCTTAGGCACAAATTAGTGTGTTGAAACACACTAATGCAAGCACACACTAATGCTTGCATTAGTGTGTGCTTGTGCATGCATTAGTGTGTTAACACATTAATGCATGCACAGACACAAGCACACACTAATGCAAGTATTAGTATGTGCTTGTAACGCATGCACACACTAATGCGGGAATTAGTGTGTGGTTGTGCACAAAATAGTGTGTGAAAACACATTACTTTGTGCACAATCACACACTAATGCAAGCATTAGTGTGTGTGTATAATGCTTGCATTAGGGTGTTCTTGTGCATGCATTAGTGTGTAAACACAATAATGCATGCACAAGCACACCCTAATGCAAGCATTAGTGTGTGCTTGTAACGCATGCATGCACTAATGCAAGCATTAATGTGTGTATAATGCATGCACACACTAATGCTTGCATTAGTGTGTGATTGTGCACAAATTAGTGTGTGTGTGTGTACAATGTGTGTTTGCATGTGTGTGCATGTTAGTGCATGTGTGTATATGCATTCTGTGTGTGTGCATGTGTGTGTGTATGTGTTTGTGTGTGTGTGTGTAGAAGAACGAGAAGAAAGAGAGAGAGTTCGAGCACTTACAGTTGTGACCTCGATCGCTTGGATATGGTGGGGATGGAGATGAAGAGAGTAATAGAGCTTGGAGATGGAGAGGGAGAAGGAGAGAGAGCTTGGAGATGGAGAGGGAAACAGGCTCGCGCAGAGAAGGAGCTCGTTTTTGAATTTTTGGCATTCAATTTCACGGGGGCACGTAGGTGTCCCCTTTATATAAAAAAGTTTGCTGAAAATTTTACCGCGCGTATTACCGCGAATGCTCCCGCGTGTATTACCGCGAAAATCTCTGATGAGACATTAAGGTTACGCCGACTGGATGACCTCTTGTACCCACCTCTTTACCTTACAATCCCCTCTATCTTTAATGAGTGTCAGTCATGTCATTACCAACATTCTTGATTCTTCTTTTTCTTATTTTACTTTTTCTTATTTAGTATGTGGTCGTGTGTGCAGGTCGATTGAGATGACGTGGGTCCGTTGGTTGGCGCGAAACGAACTCGATGGTTGAGCGAGCGACTACCATGTCCATGTACGCGATGTAAGCGTGCGATTGCACGGCTTCGGCGTATATGCTTGGCTCACGTGGATGATTATGGACCGAGAAAACGCGCTCGACTGGAAACTAGCGATCCGAGGGTTTTGGCATCCATTGATGTCACTCCCTATTGGAGTGTGATCGGGGGTGGAGGCGGGAGGAGTACGGAAGAGCGATTGTGCCAAGAAGCAGTCATGGGAGGGGGGTCACACCCGCCGTCCGATGTGGGTGGGTCCATACGAGCGCATGCGCATCCTACATCCACCACATATGGGGATCTCCCCGCCACCCCGCCCCACATGGAGGTGGAGGAAGATCATTTGCACAATATGGTTGAGGATCTTCTTGCACGTGAGGCGGCGAATGAGTGTGAGCCTGAGTGTGCATGTGAAGAAGCCACCCAAAAACCCAAAGATTCATTGCTAGAGGCAACACACACCGCTCTTTACGAGGGATGCTCCTACTCCATATTACGAGCGTCTCTTGAGATCTTGAATATTCAAGCAATGTTTGGATGGAGCAATGCAGGGGTGGATGCACTATTGAGATACGTTTAAGTGTAATAAGTGTTAGTTGTGAGTTTTTTTCATGGTTATATGCAATAGCAAGTGTTCTTTAATTATGTCATAGGCTATTAGGCAAGATGATGCCTAAAGGCAATCATCTTCCAGAAAATCGAAGGAAGGCACGACAGGTGGTGAGACAGGGCTTGGGATGGACTATGATTGTAACATTTAATGGCCTAAAAACTTGTGTGTAGCGGAAATTAGCATGAACATAGTGGGCATTTCATTAGAATAGATTCCTAATGAGAATTACAAGAGTGCTTCGGTGGAGAGAGCAACAAAAAGCATAACACCTAGTTAGATAGCACGAACAATACTTTCAAAAGAGAGAGAAATTAAGCTATTGACAACAGTTGAGGACCGGATTTGCATGGAGCCGGTCCCCCCTCCAAAAGGCTTTGGATTATGGTTTCTCCCATCAAGAGAGACATTGTACAATACAAATTTGTGTTCCTTCAAGACTAGCTACAATGAAGATGAAAGCTTCATGCACTAAGCAAAACACTTAGCAAACACAACATCAATTATCCCTGGTCTCAGACCCAAGACCTCATACACCTTCAAAGATGGTGAGAGCTAGCAGGGTATGAGAGTAGATTGAGAGGAAGAAGGAGTATTCTTACGAGAAAGATATACATCTCCTCACATAATCACTCATATTAGCATAGCTTAGCTTAGTAATTAGCATGGTAGAGGAGATGAGCATGCATTGAAGCTTAGCTCTTGGTCGGATTTGCATCACAAAGCCAAGAGTTGTTGGTGTAGGCCTCCCTTCTCACAAGCTTGGAGTAGGTGATAAGCTTTCCATTAAAGCTTGAGAAGGAGAGAGAGTCTTCTTTACTTCACACATGAGATTGTGTGAGTGTGTGTGTGATAATGCCTTGCAAAAATCAGCCCCCTCTCTCTCTTGGTCGGCCCCTCTTGCTATTTTCTCATGCTCTACTCTCATTGGACCTCCCCAGGCCTAGCCAATGGTAATTAAGCAGTATAAGTGATAGCTTTTTGACATGTCTCCCCCTTTCCCCTTTTGTGAGAGCTTTAGGTAATTTAATAATTCAACTAAACTCTCATTAAACCCCTTTGCCTCCTGGCCAATAGGAATCAGGCAAGCCATTGGGCTGCTGAATGCTCATTGGACCCCTTGGGAGACTGTCCAATAGTCTTCTAGAGGACTTAATTCTCATTGGTTCTTGTATTAAGTGTTTTTAAATTAATTAAACTAGATTTACTCTAGCCTAATTCTCATTGGTCCACCTCCAAGGCCATCCAATAGGAATTGGGTACACCTTGTGGGCATCTGGGCTAGGGAGCTGACATCTGTCCCTCATTCCCTTTGTGTAAAGGAAGCTTGTGTGTGTGTGTGCGACTTTATCTCTCATCCCCTACAAGCTAGGCTCGCCCCCTCCTATGTAGGGATTTGAAAAGACTTTTGGGACACACACAAAGCATCCAATTCCCCCCATGGTTGACATTTGGACACAACCTTTGAATTTTGGAACCTTAGCATTTTGGAAGTCTTAATGGGCTGAACCTTAGGGTCGTTTTAGCCCATTGTTGCACATGGCTCTTTTGTAGATGGCCCCCCCTTTGGATCCCTATTTTCCCTCCTTTGGATCCCTACTGTGGGGCCGGTCTGCTAGCTTAACCAATATTCTAGCTTTTTCTCCCCTAGCCCTTTCCCATATTAAATGATCAGTTTAACATGAGAAAATCATTTAGGAGAATTAGATATTGATTATTATGACAATGATCGCATACATGCATGTGTCAATTATTGCGTGCTATTCCGCAATGAACATGCAGGGCTTGATGCTTGCCCCGAGTGTGGAGAATCAAGGTACAAAGAGGGAATGCAAGGAACCACAATACCTCGCAAGGTTCTTCGTCATTTTCCCCTCATTCCCCGCATCAAGCACATGTTCAGCACCAAAGGAACAATTGAGCTTCTTACATGGCATATGACAAATCGCTCCACCGATGGGGTTATGAGAGTGCCGGCTGACTCGCCGGCATGGCAACACATCGAGCAGACATGGCCGGAGTTTAGAGAAGAGCCTCGTCACTTGAGGCTTGGTCTGGCTAGTGATGGGGTAAACCCATTTGGGAATCGGTCTACCTCATGGAGTACTTGGCTAGTGGTTGTTGTGAACTACAACATTCCACCATGGGAGTCAACCAAGAAGGGGAACATTTTACTCTCTCTTCTAGTCCCAAGAAAACACAAGGTGAAGAACATGGATGTATATTTAGCACCTTTGATTGAAGAGCTTCAAGAGCTATGGAACGACATAGATGTTTCTGATGTATCAAGACCACTTTGTGATCGGCGCACAATGATCAAGTGCATTCTCATGTGGACCGTGCATGATTACCCCGGGCTTGGAGAGATTTCTGGTAAGCTTATACTACAGTGGCGCTTTTTAATGTCTTTGCATTGGTCACTGATATGCGGTTATGTCTTTTTTTTTTGTAGGACTATTGACATCTGGACATAGTGCATGCCTAACTTGTGGACCCTCACTCGTGACAGAGAGACCCGCTCTACTTGGTAAGGTGATCTACCCCAATAACCATCGCTTCTTGCCGCCCACAGATCGATCTTATGCTCCACCGTGCAATGGGATGGAGCCACTCCATTGGACCATGGCCGATTGGGCAAGACATTGGAACGAGCATCACAACACATTGCCTCCTCCCAATGATCCACCTAGGGGTATGTCTAGGTACTCTATTTTCTTATCACTACCTTATTGGGCTTCATTGAAAATCCAACACCTATTGGATCCAATGCATGTGTTCAAAAATGTTGGGCAAGCTATATGGGATCACATAGTGGCAAGAAAGATTCATTGGGGGCTAGAGAGGACATGAGGGCCATAAGGAGGCTCCCTCCTTCGGCCACACCTCGCATGGGGCCTCAGGGGAAGATGGTTCTTCCAAAGGCACCTTGGATTCTATCAAGGGTGGATCAAGAGCGGATGAAACAAGTCATTGCATCCATCCGTACTCCAACAGGTTATATGCGTTCGCTCAAGGGTGCCTTCACTAAAACTAAGAAAGGAGGATCCACACAACTGTATGGGCTCAAATCCCATGATTGGCACAAGATTCTTCAGGTAATGTGTGTGTGTGTATGTGTGTGTATATGTGAGTGTGTGTGTGTATGTTCTTTAGGGTTCTGGATACTAATAAGTCTTTTTGTTTGTGCAATAGTTTGTGCTTCCAATTAGCATTAGTGGATTTGCGGACACGAAGGTAAAGGTTGCAATATTCAAAGTGGGAGAAGTTGTCAGGTATAGCACATTTGATCCTCCCTCCTAAACTTTACTTTGAAAACTAACTTTACTATGAAGATTATGAAGGGTTTTTTGGTTACAGGTTTGTGAGTTCCAAAGAAATCGAAGTTTCAACCATTCCAACAGCTCGACTTCTAGCGATTGAAGCAACTTGTGCTATTGAGGATGCATTCCCACATTCTATCCTTGTTAGCCAAGTTCACCTATTGCTCCATCTTGTTGAGGAGATAGCCATTTGTGGTGTGGTTCACTCCAAGTGGATGTTCTTTCTTGAGAGGTTCCTAAAGACCTTGAAAGACTTTGTAAGGCTACGATCACAACCAGAGGTATTCATCGATCTTAAGCCTTAAACCTTATTATGATTGGATTGTATTCACAATGCTTTTTATTGGTTACTTTATTCACTAATGGTTTCATGTGTTTAGGCAAGCATGGCAGAGGGTTGGATTGTACAAGAGGCTTTTGTGTATGTCTCTCAATATCTTTTCACAATAGACCCATCATTGCCTCGTTTAAAGACGGAGGAAGAGGATCCAAAAAAACACGCAAACATTCCAAGTGGGAAAGGTTCTCTCTTGATTTTGGATAGGGAATTTCAAGCCATAGTCAACAACCATTGTCTACTCAATGCTCCCATCATGGGCAAATGGGTGGATATGTATGTGGAGGTGCGTACAACGAGAGAAAGGGAGAGGGAAGCATGGAAGAGGTCGCATGGCGGTAGGCGAGCACCTCCCTTTCCTAAAGAGCTTGCCAAATACCCTGATCTAATTCCAGTTGGGTGGATACATGATGCCATGACCAAGGCCAAGGCACAAGGAGAACAAATAAGCCCTAAAGAATGGGAGTACACGCGAGGATGTCTACCAGCACTCCGGTATAGGAGGTGCGCCTGCACGCTCTCTTTTATCCTCTCGCGCTCTCAATCTCTCTCTCTCTCTCTCTGTTCGCGTATGGCTTCGATTCCGTGCTATAGGATTCGTCAGGTATGGGGATTTGCCGATTTATGTGTTATATTGTGTTATCTTGAATGATTTGCAGGGCAGCCATGCTCCCGTCTGTAGCAGTGGTATCAGAGCTGTGGCTACGCTCGTGGTTATGCAAAATGATTAAAGATATGGCGAACTTTATCAAAGCTAAGTGTTGTCACTTTTTTTTTCTACATTTTAAATGATTATGTCCTCTTTCTTTGTCATAGAATATTATGCTTTGGCTAGTCACTATACCTAATTGATTTGTGATTGATTCATATCTAGATATAGGGCTTTGCATTGCATAATCAAGGAATTAAATGCTTTTAGTAGATGCATACTGGTTGCAATTAGAGTATCTTGCACATGAATAATCATGGTCAATCGATTACTAATAGACGAGCTTATGACGAGTGCAAAGATATGAATAGGAAGTAGAAGAGTTGTAAAAGGCGTAGAGGAAGAAGAAGAATTATAGAAATTTTGTCCATTGTAGTAGGAACTACGTGGCACAGTTGTGCACAATACGAACCGATTAGCGGTGACCGTATGGTGGGAACCACCTCGCAGGAGCGATGCATTTTAATTGTCTTCTGCGTGCATCATTATCCTCATGATCGTTCAAGAGACCCAGCCTGTTGCCGTGGTCACCAACCAGAGCCAACAACAACCATGCTCGATAATTTTCGCGTTATGATTGTTGCCCGTTGTTCGAGGCATTGGATGGCGATGTCAACCCAAAGACCGCCGGTTCTGTGCTGGCACAAGTCCACAATGGCCAGAGCTTGGCCTTTTTCTCTGACGTCATCATATGACGTGATCGTGACGTTGTCACTGAGCATGCAAAGCATTTGCGGCTTAAGTCATTTAACGACGAGCAACAGTCAGCCTGTCTCTCTCTCCTTTTCATCACCTCACATACACACGCACTTAGATATTGAACGCTCTCCGCTAAAACACTCTTCCACAACCAACTGTGTGTGTGGTTAGATGCACACCATGCAGCCATAGGCATGTGCGTGTCCCTTGTCTGCGAGACTGAAGGCACCCAGGCACATGAGGATTGCATGTGCTTGCTTTAGCAACGTCACAGTTACTCAACTCCGGTTATAGGCAAGCTGATTGCAGCCACTACTCCTCCCTCCACAAGCCGCCTTCTACAAACCCACAACTACCCAGGCAAACTGGATTACTCATGATCCACAGGCTCGTGGCACCGCCATGCAGCGGCCGGAAACAATCTCAGTGGCTCACCCACAAATTTTACTGTTTTATCTAATTTTTACTACTTTCTCCAGCATGCACCATATCACCAAACCATGGTAGTTCTCTCTCTCTCTCTCTCCCTCTCTCTCTCTCTCTCTCTCTCTCTTTTTGCCCACTCCCGTGCGGCTATGGCCGTCTGCCAACCACCACACACACATAACTGGTCGACGATCATTTCTCTCTTCAGCTCGACTACAACTCTCTCTCCCTCTGGTCGAATAACAACCACCTTCCATCCGTCTTTCTCTCCAGTCTCGTTCACCCAAAAGGCCTGCACACCACTCAAAACTCTCTCTCCATGACGAGCACATTGCAGCGCCTTCACCTTTTCTCTCTATTGAGCACCCACACAAGGGTTGATTCCTACCTTCTCCCCTTCTCGTCCCCAGACTGGAAGTTTGGACACTGCACTCACCTTTCCCAAACTTATCAACCACTTTTGCTGACGAGCTGGAGGTTCATCAAGCTTACCAGAGGTCATTGCACATCGGTGATACTCTCTAGCGGAAGTTCTCCCTGAGGTATCTGCCAGTGCACTTGATGACATGAGTGTTCTTCATGGTGAGGGAGGAGTCAGAGCATTGCCGGGCAGGCCTTCGCAGGCTCAAGAGGTTGGCCGATTGCAGGTTGCACAAGAGCTGTATAGAGTAGGGAGTGCGGCTAGTTGAAGAGGGTGGCCCGACCCCGTAGAAAACAGGGCTGCAAGCTGGCTACAGAGGGCGTTGACCTGAGGGGATGCATGAGACGCTCATACACCTTCCAATAATTATGAGCATCAACGAAGTGCTCAGGCAAGAGCTGTGAAATTGTTTTCAAGGTATCAAAATAGGTTACAGAAAGAAAAAAAAAAAACTTGCTTCTACAAAGTAAACAGTTATGGTGTAAGCAACAAGAGTAGAATGGGCCATGAGGCATATAAGGAAGGCGTACTGATGGCTTGTGAACACAAGACGGAGCTTTGCATAGCATCTCCTTAGAGGAGTTGATGATGTGAAGTAAGCTGCCATCCGATAGAGAGCACGACAGGGAAAACTCAGGGCTTTCCGAGCACTGCAGGAGGGTATATGAGCATTGCGGCAGTTGCACCCTGCTACTGTTGCATATGATTAAGAGGATGAGGGAACGAGGAGGATGAGGACTGGAATAGAGAAGTTGCAGAGGAGAAGGACGCACAGAGTTCCATGGCCTTCCACTTTAGAGGAGCCACGCCACATTTACGTATAACTCATTTTATTTTTTGTACCCAGATATTGAACTAGATCCATGAGGATTGTATGCGTTTGGTCCCATACTCATTTTATAGACGGTTAATATAACATTTCATTCATTTAGCTATCTCTCTTCCCCCCTCCTAGTACGCCCACTTACAGAGGCGGGTATTGATGATGCTGACGACACCTTTTCTTTATTTTTTATTTCCTTTACTTCAATTTGATATGTACCAGGCATTGGATTAGATCGTTAAATTTACATGGATTGTATCAATTTGGCCTATCTTTAATTTTGGCCTTTTGAAGACGTTTAATACAACATTTCATTTCATTTCTTTATCTCTCGTCGGCCTCCCACTATGATTCCTTATCACGACGAACATTGAGGAAGATGCTTTTAGGGTTTTAATTTTAGTCTTTCATTTTACCTCATCTTTAATACACAGATCTTAGATTCACACTAATTGCATCAATTTTGACTCACAATATAATTTTGGTCTTTGAAGGCGTTGAATGTAACATTCTATTTCATTTCATATCTCCCTCTTTCCCCCTCGTCTGCTGCATCTGACATCTCCACATCAGAGCTCCCCCCCCCCCCCCCCCCCCCCCCCCCCCCCCCCCCCCCTCAGAATTACATTGGCAATATGCCCCATCGACGATTACAATGTGACTAGGTATTGACAAATGGTACAAATTTGCGGTGGGTAACAACACTAATAATAATAAAAAAACAAAGTATTTGCAACACAACTATGAAATATGTTGCAGACGACCACAATCAAGTTTCATAATTAGGGAATTAAAATTTGTTAGACTTCTCCAACTGTGAAGATTTTCTGGGTTTTCTCCTTTTCGAATAGCTCATTGTTACATTTTACTAGTTGTTGTACATTAGTGTTGCTCCACACTATTATGTTTAGTTCGTTTACCACAATTTCAAGGAAATAAACATATCTATCTTGCTTGACCGTAATCAAATGATTTTTATCATGATCTTCATTTGTTTTTGTCACATTTCTCTAACTCATCTAAGGATTCACAACAACCTATCCACACCATAATGCGAGAACATCAGATAAGTGATCTCTTTACTTTGCAAACTAATTTTTTTTCAGCTACAGTAATCAAATCCTAACCATATTTTATCCAATTTTATGATACTCCCCCCTACCTTATTATCAAACCTTAATATTTCCTGCTTGACTATACTAAGTCTGTCATACAAGGTTGTGCCAAACTCCTAGCTGTGTTTACTAATACCATTCCCAAAAACAACACAACTTTCTCGACACGCATACTCAGGTAGCCACTCTGGATCCTACTGGTATGTACCTCGAATACGTCACTCCTTTTTTTCTATGCATTGTATTTGTCTCTGCATTGTATTTAAGCTGCATACTCAAACACTGCGAAGATTATGCCCTCTAATTAAATTCAAAGGATTTTTTGTGAGATAATTTTTTTGAGATGCTTTGTCAGTAAGCTATGCAGCTACTCATATGAGCTATAGTACTCTGGGATAGTGCACAACGATTTGTAAGTGTTTTGATATACTACACTGTGATGTCAACAACATAGTGAATATTTTTTATTTTTCTTTATGTATTGCCTAGTCCATTGGTCTCACACACACAGATTCGCCGATCTAGGCAGTGTGTAGATACTCATCTTGGTGCAGATTCACCGATTTAGGCAGCACATTGAAAATTACAGATTCATGATTTTTAAACAATACCAAATGCAGATTCGCCGATTTAGGCAGCATTAGTGCAGATTCACCGATTTAGGCAGCACACTTTATTGGTGTAGAATTGCCGGATGAGGCAACACCAATCACAAAATCATGCTGCAGTGGCTGGCCACCACTGTAATTGGTATGATTTTGTTACCCGGGTACATAATGAAAGTGATTTGGATTTAGACTTATATTGTGGAATTGGAATTGGATTGGGATTTGGTATCTGGTGATTATTATGGCAGTGTTTATGTGACGAGACTTGATTATGAGATTAATGATGAGTGTGACCAATGATATCCTGATTCATCAGGGTATGACATATACTGCTTATTCTAGTGGTATGGGACACTAGAATAGGTAGTATGTGGATGACGGCAGGCATAAGCTAGTGTTGTTTAGTTTCATAAATCTTTCTTTTATTATGTGATATTTTTGACACAACATACTAATCACTGTTTTTGACAAGTATTGTTTGCAGATTTTATCTTCGCAACTGAGGACAATTGCTTTCCAATGGAGAGATATGTTATGGAATTGATATCTTATTATTTATTGCAGCTGTGACAGGTGGAAAAGGCTTGACCGAGCTAAAGGATATCATATTTTATGTACATTTGATTATTCAAGTGCTCTTTATGAGCTTTGGCCAACTATGTCCGGCCGGTCAGTTTGTACTCACTTTGACCATTCAAGAATCTATAAATTAAATACGTGCAAGAGGGAAATGGTCACTCTTGCACGCGGGGAGATTGCACCCAGTGTCCGTGTACTTCTTCTCTCCTCTTCCCTCTTCTTCTCGCCGTGCCGGTGTAGCACTCCAGTATAGGAGGTGCGCCTGCACGCTCTCTTTTATCCTCTCGCACTCTCAATCTCTCTCTCTCTCTCTCTCTCTCTCTCTCTCTCTCTCTTCGCGTATGGCTTCGATTCTGTGCTATGGGATTCGTCAGGTATGGAGATTTGCCAATTTATGTGTTATATTGTGTTATCTTGGATGATTTGCAGGGCTGCCATGCTCCCGTCTGTAGCAATTACCGAATTAAGAATCACGCTCGACCCCAAAAAAGGACCTATGACTCTGTAACCTTAGGTTAATTTACAAGGAGATGACTATACTCGGCGCTCGGATACACTCCCCAAGGACTTGCCTAGTCAAAATGCCAAGGTTAGAAGAGGTTTTACTTTATATAATTACGCCCGCTAGCCTTTTTTATTTTCTCGACAAAAGACATTTCTCGACGGGCTCGGAGGGAAAATAATAAAACCCAATGGGCTAACTGGTTGTATTGGTTTTTGCAGGTCATCATCAGGATCACGTTAACAATTAACATGATCACGTCTTTTTCATGTGTAATTACTGGTGTTATTAACATACTCACATGATCGTGATCACGTGAGTGAAATCCCTGTCACTCTCTATCGATAGGTTCTTGGCTAAATGTTGAATATACAGTTTCATAAGTGAGTAAATTTATGCATAGTTGAGGGTCAGGTAGTTAAGTGGATCTTTTAATACTTGAGTGGAACTATAACTGGGTTGTTTTATCCCAAGGGAGATAATTGCTGCCAGATCTACATAGTTTCATGCTTCACGTTTCATGTTTATTTTCGTTTCATGTTTGGTAGCTCATGCAAACCTTGGTTGAGGAAGAACTAGCTTACATTGGCCACTTTTGTTTGTGAGGCTAAGTAGAGCTTTCACAGCTAATGCTACTAATGCTAAGTGCATTTGGCTCACATTCCTTTTGGCTAAATTTGGATGTTGCTATCACCATTTTTACTGATAGACAACGTGCTTTGGCGACAATATTGCTGATAGATTACAACCATATTCTTGTGGCGACAAGTCTATGGAAGTGTGCATTGTTAAACGCAATCGAATCACACACAAGCGCTCTACAAGCCATATGCACTCATGGTTTTCCAAAAACGTAAGAGTTTGTAGAGAATTCCTATGGGCAACAAATATGCTTACGCCGTCTAGATTAGAAGTGTGAAGGGTTGCATAGCTTGCCATAGTTTCTCGACTAGTTTTATTTTGTCCGAATGTGATGTCATATGATCAATGTGAAGTAGGTGCTCCATTTGCAAGGTTATTTTTGATGATTCAGTTAAGGTGATTAACGTGTTTTATTGTCGAAAAAGTGCTACCACATAGTGCTCCGCGTGAGTAGTACTTTGATTGAAGTATGAAAAACGTATGGTCTCCAGTCTAAAGTAAGAGTTTTGCTGTCCTAATAGGAGGGATTAACAAGTCAATGGTGGAGAAGAAAATGCAAGGCATCCGACAAAGACAATGATCTCACCTTAATATGACCTACTATCTATGGTCCATGTGTGTCCAAAGGACAAAGGAAATAGAATTTAGAAATTAGAATAATGTTCCATCTCTCCTTAATTTAAGAGGGGGTTCACAAGAAGGCCACAACCACGATTTCATTGTCATTACGATGTCGTAGTTATAGGTGCTCACACAAAGGAATTTCTCTAACCAATTAGGGAAAAAGAACTTCTCTAGGCCTTCTTTTCAACATATTTGGTGGTCTTTGCGCTGAAAAGAGTGAAATTATTGCTTGACATGTAGTCAAAAGTTTGCAATTGTGGCACTGAAAGATTTTGTACAGGTCGGTTTTTCATGCGGAGGTGCAAGTCAAGCCGATAGAAATGCAACCCGAGGAGGCCGAGGATAACAAAGAGATTTGAGGAGGTCATGTGTAATACAAGCTTAGTCTAGTCTAGATAGATCAAAGACTAATACAGCACCCAAATCATGGGTTTGATACATATCTCTAATCTTCCATGTGTGGTTATAAGAACTCAGGGCATTCGGATCGCGTTATAAAAGTTGAAACTTGAGATCAATTCTCAAGCCTCATTTGCGGACTTTGTCAGGGACCAGCATGAGTTATGGCGACAGCGGGCAGTACTGGGCTGGGACTCCGTCAAAACCAGCCCCCTCCTTGCCGACGAGAAGAGGAACCCACGAGCTCCCTCTCTCTCCTATATTGCGCTGGGCGATACGATAACGCACACATACCCGGTACACAGAAAGTAGTGCCTCTCTCTCTCTCTCTCTCTCTCACACACACACACACACACACACACACACACACACACACACACAAACACAAACACAAACACAGACGCAACCCCTCTTCATACTCTGATGCCAAAGCTCCCTCTCCAAGAGCGATGGCCAAAGTCCGCCAGCAGAAGCAAAGACACCTCCACTACCGTCGTCAGCTGTGAGACCCTGTCCAAGGTTGATTGGTATAGTCGCCGTCGCCATGATGCACATCTTTATTACTACAGCGATGCTGATGAGGATGGTGATGGCGAGGGCAAAGCCGTCTCCGAAGCAGATGATGAGCATGAAGGTGATGACAGAAAGGAAGCAGGACATCATGTGGTAGAACATAAAGAGGGCAAAGGGAACTTTGATGCGCATCGCCACCGTGGCTACGGAGAGGGTTCCTTCGATCACGGGCACCCTCTTCTACCTCGCTTTCCTCCGCCTTCTGTGTATGATAAGCCTTCCGTAGTCAATCCTCGGGAGGCAAAGAAGGCAGAAAGAGCGCCACGCACATATCCTGGTGCCATTCCGCATTCGAGTAACATCCTCCCTCACTCAGGTATTTTGCTTCCTAATTACATGAATATCCATCCAGGTGGGGGGAGTTCCAATTCTCATGCCCACCACAAAGGGCTGGCCTCCATGAAAGCTGCAACCCTCATCCCTTCCCATATTGCAGGCAAGGCATCAAAGGCCGGGAGAGCCTTCAATGATGCGGTTGAGCCTTCATCTCCCAAGGTCACATGCCTTGGAAGGGTGAAGATGAATCACAAATATCGCAGAGAAATGGAAAAGCTTGCTGAATTGCAGGCTTCAGTTTGTCCTAACGTCAAGACTCAGCTTCGCACGAGCAAGAAGGGTACAAACAAGGAAGGGAGACAACCACACAGTAGAGGAGGGCCCATTGCTGCTGTTTTAAGCTCGGCGCCAGCTATCGCTGAGCTGAAAACGTCTAATCATGGGAGCCATAGAGAGGATATCACAATCGACGATCCTTTATCCGATTCTGAGGCCAAAGTCAAGAAGGGTATTCGCAAGACACTGAAGGAAGCCAAGTATCATATGAAACTTCACAGGGACAGAAAGCAATCTCTTCTCCCAAATACTTCACTTGCATCTACTTGTGCAGCTCCACATGTTGAAGGTGCCATTGATTTGGGTCGATTTCGCTCCATGGAGCACATGCGAGGGCAAGAATTTAATGTACCGAATACATCGACAACTTTGTCGGTTGGTGATCACAACTCCCATGACGCTGGATGTGAGCCTCAAGTGCCTCCCCCAAACTCTTTGCTCTTGACGAGGAACAGCAAAAGCAGGGCAGCATGTGCGACATTAAACTCTTCATTATCAAGGACACTAGCTGACTCAAGTGGATACGGGGTGGTCGTCGACGGAGAATCTAATGCGAGGCGACAAGCTTATCTATCTCTATTGAAGGGCAGCAGTTACATGCATGGTACATACTGCTCGTTGGAGGTGAAGGATGATGTCGGAGAGCTGGAGAACGTTGCTATGACAAATGGGCATGGTGGGCAGGGAGCTCATTGGTCAGAGCTAAATGCAAAGAGGCTATGCGAAGTGGTAGCTAATGAGTGCAAGCCTCTGTATGGAAGGAAGAATGCAATGGCTAATCGCCAAGCATCACTTCCAAAGGCAACCTCGGAAGCCAGACTCTGGCAGCGGCGCTGTTTCATGAAGCCTTCTGACCTTGTGGTTGGAGGGCCGATTGCACTGCAGGTAAACCAACCTACTACAAGGTAATAGCTCACATTACCTAGGTATTATAAGCTTTGAAATATGTCTTGGAAGAGTGCTGCCAATTGGAGGCTACTTTATTATTGTGTATATAATGACCGATACTATCGGATGCCTTTCAATTGACGTTAGAATAACCATGCCAAGGGTGCCTATCTTGGCCCTGTCTTTTGCAAAGGATGCCTTTCCACTATATTTCCAAATGAGGGTAAGGACTTCGTCTTTTCCATGGATCAGGGGCATTCAATCAACTTTGTTGGAGGGACGTGATCGCTTACTATCCCTTGTTCTCTGACCAAATTAGACAGCCTATTTGTCGCTATCAATACCTAGCTTTGCTGAATGTCGCTATGTGGTGCATCACTGAGGGCATCTGTGGGTTATCGTGGAATGAGGTCTGTTTATTATTCACAACAAAAATTTCAGCTGCGATTAAGCAAGTTCGGAAGATGCCGTGTAAATAGTCTGCAAAAAACATTATTTAGCTTTTTCTGTACTGCGCGTTCTTTCTCTCTTTTGCCATAAATGCTCTTCCCAATGGTTTCAAATTATTTGCTCAAGTAATGGGAAGACATGCATCTTTTGATCATGAGGATGACGTGAATCAGATTGTTTTCGGGGTAGATATTTCGGGGTAGATACTTCCTTCATTGCTTTCTCTAAAGGGTGCGTCTTGGTGCTAGGTAGCACACGCACTAATCTTCCATTGATCTCTTGATTGTAATAATGGTAAACTTTGCTGCCTGCATAATCTAACAATATTTGCTATACCTTGATTTTGAGAGCTAAAGAGTCATTTTGTATGCGGTGTTGTTGCCTAGAAAACATATGAAATGCAGCAGTCATCTTTCATACATCATATTTGAGGATATCCTTCATAGTGCATTTTAGTTAGGATTAGACCTGTTCATGAGAGTTTTGAATCATTCACTCAATCATTTTGACTTAAAAACCCATTTCGACCTTTGGCTACGGTATATAATCCTTGTGTATCCCTTCTCAAAGAGGATGATAGTGGTGATATTTAGTGGTAAACAAGTGTCCTATATGTCATAGAAGTAGAACAAGTATATTTCTGTTCTTTCAAATGTTGCATGATGTGACAGCCTTTGCTACGTGTCTTGATCAAGCTTTTGTTTTTTTGAGGCTTCTAGTTATCAGCTTCGGTGTGCACCAGATGTGAAGCTTGTCGAATCCCCATCAGCAAGCCCTCGTCTATAAGTGATAGGGGGGAGGAGTAAGTGGATCAATGGTTGGCCGTCAATCTACAAGACGGGAGGAATCTGAGACATTGGATCTCCGCACTAATGGGGCAAGACTTTTATATGCATGCCGTCGCTTCCTGATCAATGATACGCGCTAGATGGGATGGATAAGGCGTAGGCATGTGTAGGGGGAGGTCTAGCTCTCACCCGGTGTGGTAGATTGGTCATCTGAATGTCCTACGAAGTCTCAGGTCTTGAGTTCATGATGTGTTGCCAGCCGTTTGGCCGGGTTGACATGCACCAATCACGTACCATGAGTACGCTAACTAAAGTTGATCGAACTACAAAAATGATAACGTATCGTGGATGTTACTTGCAAAAAAATTACAAGACTTTTTGGCTTTCTAAAAGAAGCCCTAGTGTTGAGTTGGGTTAGGCATACTTTCATTGTTTTCAGCTTCATGATGTAGATTTACTTAAATGTTATTTTCATTTTAAAATATTAAATGAATCTTTCTATTTCACTTTTCATTTCACATCCTTACTCGGCTTGACTTCACTTGCATTCTATTATTTTAGAATCCTAAAGTGAAGCTTCACCTTGCATAATTCTAGTAAATTCTATACTTATATATACATATACACATACATATATTTATTTATTTCTCTCTCACACACACACACACACACACACACACACACACACACACTAAATGAGCAAACCATGGTAAAGGGAAGAAACCATGGTAAACCGGTTTGCTTCTTTGCAAGGAGGAAACTCAGTCCCTTAATAAAAGAGATATTCCTGAACAATGCTTTACCTTATATACTTCTAGTTAAACTCAACCTAATGATTTTATCATTTTCTTATTGTTTTAGAAAGCCACCGTGACCTTTTTACTTGTTTATTTTATCCTAGAGTCTAGTCTTTATAGAATAAACATGAAGGAAAAGAGTTTATTGGCATAATTTAAAAGGGGTTGAGAATGCTAGAGCCCAAGCACATAGAAAAAGGCCAAGAATACACCCCACAATGTTAAAAAATGATCATTTTGACCAATCAACAAAGGCCTTACCATTGACCTAAGACCTATTGAACTATGCCATAACAAAATACACTAGTTCATAGTACAAAACATAACTTACTAGTTGTCTCGTGTGTTGAACGTGAACAACCTTGCGAGTCAATGGATAGATCTTTGAGGTTTCATAGGATTGTTCCTATAGGTAAATGTCTCTCTTCTTCTTCTTCACCTCTTTAAGCTTAGATATTGTCTCCATATCCTTGGAACCAAGAGAATCTGGGGTATCCAAATCAGGGGATTTCTTTTTTGGAGTTCACAGAGATCTGCAGCCTAAAGTTGTTTTTCAACACCCGTCCAGAAGGTGTCTGTTAAGATACATAGTAACTTTGTCACGTGACACATCCAACCGTATGTGTCCGTGGACAAGCTACAACATGATCTGGGTTCAGTCGGTCCAGTCAAGTTTAGATTAGAAGTGATCTGGCACTTTTGTGAGTCTATTCGTAGACCGTGCATGCCCAGTCACTTGGTATAGATGCATATCCTCTGGTGACACACAGTATGATCATCAGAATTCCCATCAAAATCCATTAGAATCAGTTAGGGGATTTTTTCAGTGCATTTAGCCTATTTTTCCTATTTTTGACATTTTTCACTTATTATTTTTAAGTGACTTCCCAACAAAAGTAGGTAGGGCAATTTTGCTAAGTTAATATATAAGCAAAACCCAAGTTAGCACTAAATGGCAGAAGAGGCAGCAGGAGCTTTCCGCTCAACAGGCATCTTCTTAGCAAGAACCCTCAAGCACCATCAACCTTCCCTATAGCATGATCTGGGTTCAGTCAGTCCAGTCAAGTTTAGATTAGAAGTGACATGGCACTTTTGTGAGTCTATTTGTAGACCGTGCATGCCTAGTCACTTGGTATAGACGCATATCCTCTGGTGACACACAGCATGATCATCAGAATTCCCATCAAAATCCATTAGAATCAGTTAGGGGATTTTTTCAGTGCATTTAGTCTATTTTTCCTATTTTTGACATTTTTCACTTATTATTTTTAAGTGACTTCCCAACAAAAGTAGGTAGGGCAATTTTGCTAAGTTAATATATAAGCAAACCCAAGTTAGCACTAAATGGCAGAAGAGGCAGCAGGAGCTTCCCGCTCAACAGGCATCTTCTCAGCAAGAACCCCCACCATCAACCTTGGTGTTTTCCAACCTCCATCAGCCTAACGTTTTGGTCTTCATCAGCACCTCCCTCCTAGCCTTGGCGTTTTCAGCCATGATCATCGCCAACAGTCCCAGATTATCTAGCGTTTTTGCTAATGATCCCCAAACCTACCAGCGTTTTCATTTTCAGCCTTAAGTGCAGCAAATGCAGCAGTGTTTTCAGCCTTAAGAACAACAGCAGATTCAGCCCTAAGCACCTGCAGATAAGCCCCATTTTCAGCCTCCCAAAAACGTAGCAAATCAGTGTTTTTCAGCAGTCCGAATCAGCCCCGAAATTCAGCATATAGAAGACCGCAGATTTCAGCCCTAAAGTCGTCGTCGTCATCCCCGTCGTCGTCATCGACATAGTCCCAAGTTGCATCAGTCTATTGCATCCGCATTGTACAACTTGTGCAATCAATAAGTAGACCACTCTCGCCGACGAGAGTGGGGCCTTTGGAGGAGGGTTTTACAACGTCTCTGGTGTCGTATCTCTCTTCTCTCTCTATCTCTCAGTCTCATACACTTGCACGCACAATGTCTATTCACTTTATTGTGATCATACCATTCTCTCATTACGAACGGAAGGCTCTCCCTTCCATAAGAACAAAAAGGAACCTTGAGCACAGTTCGGAGCACTCATCTTGAGAAAAGCGCAAACAATTATTCCGTTGCACCTTACATTGGTATCAGAGCTTTGGCAGTGTTCTGTATCACTCAAGGAAAGAACCACAAGAATCACAAGATTTTTTTTTGCTTGTTGCGGTCGCACGAACCCAAGTTCGCTTGGGCGTGTCGATTCCTAATCGTGTTTTTTGAAGAGTGACAGGAATCCCAAGAAAGAAGGGCTTGTCCAACCTCCCCTTGTGCCAGCCTCCCCTTGTGTCTCTTTTCACTCATTGAGAGCGGACCGTGCACTTAGCGGCCGGCTTATCGACTTGAGGAGGGAAAAAGCAACCTTGGTGTGAGCGCAAGGGCGCCAAGGGGTGGGCCCGCGGAATGGAGTAGAACTTGGGTGAAGAGAAGATCCTTCTCAAACGCGATTTGCAAGCAAAAGAAAACCTCAAGAACCTCAAGATCCTCAAGAACCCAAGAACTCAAGACCCTCAAGAACCCAAGTTCCTCGTGAACTTAAGAACCAAAGATCATAGTGCATGGTCATCACCCGAAGCGGAATGGATACTTCGCCTACAGGTGATGAGCATGAGAGTGACGAAGGATTCTCCCCACCAGGAGATTTTTCCAACCCTCCCCCATCGCCATCTACGCCACGAGTTGGACCCACGTCTATGGAGGCGATGGTCAAGTCGATGTTGGACATGATGGCACAACAACAAGAAACGAATCGAGTTGTGTTGGCACAACTCGCAAGCAAATCAGAACAACAAGAAGCTAAGGACCGTTCTCTTCTTGGAACCTTGATGTTCTCTTCAGAAGAATCACATCAACCACAGGGTATGAAGAAACTTCTTATCACCTACCCTAAGTTGTTTAAAAATGCTCACTTCAAGGTTCCAGTGTCTCGAGCTCATGTAAGCGATCTAGTAAAAAAATCCAATCTGCAATCAAGAGAGTGGGTTTGAAGAGAGGTCTGAAGAAAATGCAAGGAAAGGCCTTGGACCACGAGCACACGGAATGGCTGACAATCAAGCATACCTTGCACAAAAAGGAAATGGAGGCGACAAATCTCCTTAGGCTTCAACACAAGGAAAGTCCCATCAAAACTGAGGATGTCGACAAAAACACCCTATCCAGAGCGATTAAGGTAAGAAAGCGACTAGCTACCATCTCCTCCTTGATCAACGAACAAGGAGCCCAGATCAACAACCTTGACTAGATGATGTTAGACCACCTCAGCCAAATCATCGAAAAGGAAGATTCTCCCTCTCCCATAATCAAAGAAGTTAGATCAAAGATGTTCTCGACCACCCCTACCTTAGTAGATCCTGACCGAGCGAACTATTTGGAAAGGCCCTTTACACTGGATGAATATTGGAGGAATCTTTAAAGACTGGGTAAAGAAAAGTCACAAAGGTGGGATGGAATCACGGTCGAGTTTTGTCAAGAATTCTCAGATGTTTTGGGCTCGTCTTTCTTGCATATGGTCAATAGAGACTTTACAGAAGGTATGCTTGAATCAAGGGTGAAGAAAGGATTGATTAAACTCATGCCCAAGCAACTTGCTTGCTCTCAACTCAAACAATGGAGGCCAATTACAATGATGAGTATGGTGTACAAGGTGTTGGCTAAACTCATTGCTGAACGAATGTCCCTAATGTTGGCTGATGCTATCTCTCCTCATCAACATGGGTTTATTAAATATATATCAATTTACAACAACCTCCTGGTGGCCATGATTGGTATGGAATATGCTAGGTTCAAGAAAGAGGAATGTGCCCTACTCCAATTGCCCTTGATAAGGTATATGATAGGATAACCTGGTCTTTTGTGCAAGAAACGCTACAGACTTTGAGGTTTGGTCCACGAATTTGTCAAGTTGTTAGTACTCTTGGTGAAGGGAGCTCTTCAAACTGCTATTCAACTCAAAAATAGTTGGCTGTTTTGAAGTCAAGAGATACATTCGTCAAGGTTGACCCTTAGCTTCTGTTTGGTTTGCCACCTGCACCCACCCTCTTATTGCGATGTTGGAAGAAGTGACAACAAGAGGACATAACCAAGGGCTGCAAATCTAGGATGACAAACAACCGATTGTGAAAATGTGTGCAGATGACCCTCTGCTCTTCCTCCAAGCGGATGAAAACAATGTTAGGGAAGCCTTGGAGATTATCTAGGTGTTTTCCACAACGTCAGGGTCTCAATACAACATAGAAAACTCAAGGCTTATTTCTTTGACGGAAGGTGACAACTTTGATGTTGTAGGTTGGGTTGGGGGGGTTGAAGAGAGGCAATATCTTCCGTCACCTTGGGGTGCTTGTAGGGGAAGGTATTTTTTGAGGAGTTCTATGATGGGGAGTGGCTTTTGATCGGTCGCTACCTTAGCACTCTTACTAAGCATGAAAGGTGGA
The DNA here is from genome assembly GCF_014529385.1 of Adiantum capillus-veneris. Taxonomy (NCBI): domain Eukaryota; kingdom Viridiplantae; phylum Streptophyta; class Polypodiopsida; order Polypodiales; family Pteridaceae; genus Adiantum; species Adiantum capillus-veneris. The sequence continues at coordinate 134,382,948 of NC_140949.1, read as the reverse complement.
CTGATCAAGAGTATAAAGGGATAAAAAAGAAGGCTTACAGCTATTTTATGAAGGATGGACATTTATGGAAGCAACCAAAGCGTCTAGGAGCGGTACTGCAATGGGTTGTTTAAGATAAAGCGACTCAACAACAGGTTATCAAAGAATTTCATGAAAGTTTATGGGCTGGACAAAGAGGAGTTTGGGAAACTTTTGTCAAGATTAAGGATCGTTACTAGTGGAAAGGTATGTATAAGATATGGCTCAGTTTTTGGAGACATGCTTAGTATGCCAATAATATTCTAATGTGCGTCATCGAGATGGATTGCATCCAACCTATTCACTGGCCATCCACTACAAGTGGGTGGTGGAACTGATTACCATGCCAATAGGTGTTTGGCAGATGCGGTACAATGTTCTTGCTAGAGAAGATCTTACTAATCAGGTGGAAGGCAGAGCTTTGCGTACCAAAGCTACCGATTCTCTATGCAAGTTCTTGCTTGAGGATGTTATTTCCAGGTACGGATGTGTTGGTAGGATTACTGCTGACAGAGGAGAGCTGGATGCAGATGAAGCTCGGAATTTCTTTGCTCACTTGGGCATTAAATTGGCTCTCACTACAACATACAATCCAGAGGGTAATGGTAAAAGTGAAAGAGGGCATCCGCCTATTGTTAAAGCTTTAGCAAAGGCATGCCAAGGACATATTGGTGATTGGCCTAAACTCCTACCATTTTCTTTATGGGATGATCGAACTACACATAGTTCTCTTATAGGTTTTATGCCATTTGAGCTAATGTATGGGCAAAAACCCATTATCCCTACAGAGGAAACGATTATTTCTTGGACCATAATGCCATGGGAAGAAAGTATGTTTACAGAAGATTTGCTTGCTTTGCGCATTTGCCAATTTGAAAGGCGCAGGAAGATATTGAACATACTAAAGCTTAAGGAAGCAGGGTTAACACTAGTTTGGTACCAAAACAGGACACTTAAGTGTCCTTTAAAAAAAATTTAAATTAAAGGCTACTTGCATTAGAAAATGTATTTAAGAAAACCCTTTTGATATGCTAAAATATGCTAGCTAGAGGGTATTATACCTTGCATTTTAGAATCTACCATGATCAAGAACTATACTCTTCAAGTCGACCCTTGTAAGACTGCAATTGATGCTTTGAAGAAATCAACTTTATAAGCTCAAGAAAAAATGAAGAGACCTTGTAGAAATTTTTACACGACTTCTCAACAAGTGTGCTATAGATAATTGAAAGTTTCATGTGCAAAAAAAATCACTTTAGAGTATATAAAATAAAGTTCTACGTATTTGATATTTCCATTTCAAGCATATCGTTTTATACAAAGAAAAATATGTTTTTGATGTATTTGTGAGTTTTAGAAAGTGATACATTGCTTACCCTCTCCATTGAGGACTCAAGGTGGAAAGTAGAAGGGCTTTGGCATGCAACAATTATTGTATCATTTTAAATATTTAAAACTGCGTAAGAGAAAACTTTGATATTTTCATTCGTGAGACACAAGAATTCAAAACCTCAAATAATATAAAACTTTCCATATGGATCAACTAAATGTATTGTTAGCGGGTCGCCGTGACGGACATCTGCAACATAGCTTTTTGTACTAACATAATGTCAATATGCAAGGAAGCGACTCGAGATGGGGAACGGAGACTTAATGAGAGTGTCAATCTTAGTAAAGTGAACTCAAAGAGCTAATCATATCACGACAAAAGCAAATCAACCACTTCCTAGTCAAAAAATCAATATGCGTCCAATCTCACCGCTCTAGGTTATCACGCCTTTTCGACATCCAAACGAATCGAAATGCAATGAAACTTAAGAAGAAGTATTACAACACCTAGGGGCACAATCCTACCAAGTTCTGCAACCATCTGGGAAGGTACATAAATTATGATCCATCACAAAAAGTGTGCAGAAAACTAAAACTGAACTATTCGGAAAGGTCCCCCTTAAGCATAGACACACTTATCCATGATCAAAACATCAAAAAACAACCATTTTAACCTTCAAATCAATGCATTTAGCTCATAAGCAACGCATCGCGAACCACAACAAAATTGAGAATGGTTATACTTAAATTGTAGAGCAAGAGACAAGGAACACAATGTGCTATTCGGAAATGAATTCTGATTACCAGTCCAAGAGAAAAGAGGATTACAATTTGTAGCAGCAAGAGGCTCTTACAGTGAACGTTCAAAAACTCTTCCAAGCTAATGATATCTCTTTTTTCTAAAACTAAGGGTTTTGACGAAAAGGCTAAGGGAACTTTCCCACGGCCATTCAACCACTTACAAGAGGTGAGAGGGTATGCCAAAATATTACAATTACAAATCTTCATGGGCTGAATTACACCGCTTCGTTTTGAAAAATGAGCGAGTATTACAGGGTTTGGTGTACATCCGCATGCTACGCGTAAGTCCGTGGTGTCCACCAAACATTCCCCCCTTCCTATTCATTGCACGTTCTCCTGCAATCTGTCTCTGAGTGTAATCTATTGTCTTTTCTCTAGTGTTGCAATGGTGTGTCTGAATTTTTGTGCTCTTGCTTTGATCTCCACTTTTGTTGTGAGCTCTCTGAAAGGGTTATTGTTGAGAGTACTTTGATATGCTATATGGCGTGCTGGTATATCTTTTGTCATTGGATTGAATAGTCCACCTCGAAGAATCCTGTCTCATGAACGCCTCCTCGAAAGTCTGCATGTAGTGCGAGGGCAAGAACACGAGTCTTGCATACAATCCCATGATGACGTTCTTGCTTGGGATTTCTGTCTCCATATTCCAGCAAATCCTGCTTGTGCCTTCCACAAAAATTTGCCAGGGACGCTTTGCTGCCTCTATATCATTGAAAGCCATTATGCAGGTCATTAGCATCTTGGAAATTATCACGAGCATCTGGCATGCGAGATCTAGGATCTCTTTCATCATGTTAATCACCCCTTTGAGAGTTTGAACCATATACTTGTCGGACGGTGGGTTGTTATTGATTGGCTTTGTGATAACTGGGTAGTTCAGCACCGCCGACCTTTTGCTTTGCCAAGAGTAAAAGCTGTCCCAGGATCACCGTTTGTTTTGATGGGACAGTAAGTTGGGTTGATCCTGAGGTGCTGTGGAGCATTCCTGTAGTAGGTTTCATCTATTGCTCTTTGCTCAAACCACTTCTTTCGCCAAAGGGGTTGATTGTCAATGATGGTATGAATCTGAATTGCAGTGCCAGGAACATCCCTATAATCCCCTCGGTTGTTTGGTTCAAGTTCTGGTAGCATTCTTTGCTGCCATAATCTAGCCTCCTGCCGCATCAGTGGTAGGGCGATCATCTCATGCTCGAGGTTTTTTACCACCTCATCTGGAGTGATCATAAGGAGGGCAACCGATTCCAGCACTTTTAATTCATATTGCATATATGCTTTGTGAGAGTCTCTTGTATGGCTAAAAGCTGGGTCAGGGTTCTGCTGGCCACCACGTATGACTCTTGCAGCTTTTTGTTTTGTTCCCTTTCTTTGGTTAGTTCCTTCTCGAGGCGTTGCTGCTCGACTTGTAGTGAAGAGTATTCCTCATTAAATTGTTGCATCTCCTTGTAATAGTAGGCTGCATTTTCTTGTTCTCTTTGCAACTCAGATTGGACTTGTAGCCATGCTTTCTCCAATTCCTCTATTCTGTGTTTTAGTTGCAAGGTATTTTCAGTTGCCTTAAACACGTCTCTTTTAGTATCTTCCAGTTCGAGCTCGCGCAGGTTGTAGAGAGCCCTTTGGCATTGAAACTGGAGCTTGATCTGCTCTAAGTGAGCATCAATGTCGAAGACTTGACCATTTCTGCTCCCTCCTCTATTACAGCTTGCACTCTTGGTTTCTGTTGGCTTTGTTGACCTTGATCTGATGTCCTAGCCTCATCAATTGTTTTTTCTTTCAGTTTTAGTTCTTCTATAGCTGTGGAAGTTACTGTAGACTTTGGTTGTGCTGCCTCCGTTTCCTGACCTCTCTTTTGTTCCGACTGCATCTTCTCCGCTCCTTGATCTGGGAGGTCTTCAACCTTTTCTTTTTCTTTTATTGCAGTCTCTGAAGGTACCCCAGTGTCCTTGGGAGAATCAAACTTCTGACCCTGCTGGTCAAGCTTGTCTTGCTCTTCCTTCCCTTGTGAGTTATCTTCCTCATTTTTGCTTCGAGTAGATTCGTAAGATGATTCTAGATCATCGACGTATGGTCTCTTTGCCTCTTCTTTCTCCTTTAGCTCCATCTTTCGCTTGAGCTCGTTATGGATCCGTTGCCGAATGGTGCTGGCAATCTCTCGATTTTTCTCGGCTTCTTGTCTTTTTTGAAAGCCACTGTCTGCCTGCATAGCAACGGAATGTTTTTGTCTTCTTCTTCTTCTTTCTCATCATCAACTTCTGTTCCTTGGTTTCTTTTTTCTTCATGATTTTGTTGGCGGATCCTTTCCCTCAACGCCTGCGCTTCTTCCATTGTTCCCTTGGCTTGAGTTATTGGGATGGCTTCTGCCACGCGGGTAGTTTTCTTTCTCAATCTTGTATATCCTAGAGAGTACTGAATGTCATGCACCTCTTTTGAAGACTGGTACTCCAAAGGAGTGTCTCTTTGTTGGGACCCAGCTTCCTGGCTACTCCGAGCAGCCGACTCTGTCTTTTCGCTGTCAAAGTCCCTTATGGTTACGCTTTGCCTTGTTTGCTTAGCTTCTGGTTTCGGCCTAGTGGAAGGTCCGGCCACATGTCTTACTGCTCTTTTAGACTTGTGAATCAGATCTATTTACGCTTTTGTGGGTGGTAGATCATCAATCATCCCTAATGCTTGGTAGGCGATTCGAGTCAGCATTGGTCCTGCATTCATGTAGGCCTTGCTTTTTTGGCTCCCCTTTAGGTTTGCTTCAACAATGTTGTTGAGGAGGTAATTTTTGAAGTTGCAACTGACCACTCTTCTCTCTGCCAAGCCCATCGCCATTACTACTGCCATGTGCAACAGCGGTTCTATATATCTGGGTGGCTGCTGCACTTCGAAGTGTTGCGATATGAGGCGCAACGGCAATTCAATTTTGCCGAGTATATCAAATCCTGATATGTCAACTTGTGGCCTCTTTGCTTCAGGAAAGCTTTGTCGTTGTCTATTGCCTTTGTCTTTTGCAATAGATTGTGCATCCCTTGCTGCAGGTGGAGAGATTTATTGATTATTTCTGCTGTGATCTTAACCTTGACTGTTGCCCCATCTTTGTCAGTCAGAGTGGCTTCCCCATTGTACTGAATCAAATTTATGAGCTCACGAGCTCGTATGAAGTCCGTTCCCCAGGGTGGTAACCGTAGGAAGCTGTCCAATAGTAGGCATCTGCCCCCTGCTTGTACTTCTGGCTTCTGGTGCGGTGTCCACATTTCCCTTGGAAAAATAGTGGTCTTTACTATCTCTCTGTGCGTGGCTTGAAATCTTCCAATGAATATGTTAGCCAGAATTGCTTCGAGTACCTGTTCAGTGATATGAATCTTCTCGTTTGAGGAGATATCTGTTATCTCATAAGGTGCAACATTCCACTCCCTTTGTGCTTTCCTTCGAGGCATCCTGCAATCAATTTTTAGCATTGAAAACATGTTTCAGCCATTGATCAGAACTGTCGGAAAGTTACAAACTTGACCATCAAGAGAATAATTGTCAAAACTACCCCAAATTTGACCAAATTTCACCAGTGCATCTAGGACTATTATAGGCACAAGGGCATAATGTAACATATGAATTCTGGTTAAAAGGTACATGGATCGCGATCCATGTTGGGAGGAATTTTGGAAATCCAAGTAGGGGAAGTTGTTCCTGGGCATATGGAGATGCTACTATGCAAATTTCTCTGGATTTAGCGTTTGAGGTACATGGATTGTGATCCATGTTGGACACATAATTTTTGGGATTTGGATCATTGGTATGGCACTTATGCTAAGTTTTGGAAGTTTCTGCAGAGCTAGAGAATTTTGGCATTTTGAAGTGGATTTTGGAATTCAAATGGCTGAAACTTCATGGCTTGGATTTTTTGAACATACTGGGTCAGATGGCATGGGTTTTTCTTTGATTGGGCAAAAAGGTAGATGGATTGCGATCCACGTTGGGATGAATTTTGATACAATTTCTTTGCACATATGTTCCCATAGGTCTTCCTAGTACACTGGTGAAATGTTTTCAAATTTGGACATATTTTTTCTTAATTTTCCCCATTTCCTAGTTTATGGCCATGCTTTCTTTTTCCGTCTTGACCATATCTATTTTTTGGAACCACTTTTGGGCACATTTTTTGCATGATATCTGTTATTGCTTTGATTCCTGATATTTTGTGCCTATAATTCACAGCCTTGCCGAACTCCCTTTCAAATTTTGCCAGAATCTGAATTCATCGGAGGGGAAAAATTGACCTAGGCAAATTGCACCACTTTGCAGGTAATCTTTTGCTTGGTTTTTATCCTAAAACCACCTTCAAGTTGCATCTCCTTGTTGATAGGCTTTGAGGAGAGTGTGAAGCTTCCCAACCGGCATTTTTCATTGAAAATGGTCAAAAGACCATTTGTAAGCTGAAGGTAGCAACCCAGGAGAATTTGATGATTTTAAGAGTAATTTTTGTGATTCTTTTTGCAGCACCAGTCATATTTTTGCATTCCCCAGCTAGTGAACCACTTTTGCCCTGATTTTGTCAAAAAGGTACATGGATCGCGATCCATGTTGGGAAGCATTTTGCAATTCTATCTAGGGGAGGTTGTTCCTAGTCACCTGTGGATGCATCTGTACAATTTTTTTTGATTTTAGGGTTTGAGGAACATGGATCGCGATCCATGTTCCACCACCTTTTGCTGCTTTGTCCTGCCTGATTTTGCCAGCTACTTGGGATCTACTGATGAAAGGTTTTTGGTTTTTGATTAGTTTTGAAGTCCCCCAATGGCCCCGTTAGTTTGTAGATTTTGTGACTTCGTACTGCTTTGATTTGTTGTTTTGGCAATATTGATGCATTATGGGACATACATACATGTTCTTGTAAGGTTAATGATCATACCTGTCGAATCCGGTGTAGTAAGAGCTACCAAGGTGGTCGCAGAGGGCAAAAACAATTCCGAAAACCCTATGCTTATTTGGCTCTCTCTCTCTCTCTGTGTGTGTGTGTGTGTGTGTGTGAATGCAAATGAGCTTACGTTGGCCCATTTGACTATATGTTCCTAATCTACCCGGAGTGCCCCATTCATACTTACCTCCATTGAATATACCTTGTTGTTCATATCACCTGTAGTTTGAACCGTTCTTCATTCTGATATTCAATCGACAAATGATGTTTGATTTGTAGTTTTGATCCTTTAGAAGTTGGTTCAAAATCCATCGTGTGCTGAATCTTTTCATATTTGCCATGTGCGAAGTCCTTGCTTTGAAGTTTCGGCGTTTGCAAAAGTCAATTCCGACTTCCTGGCTCGACTTATCAATTTTTGTTGATTATCTGTCGTTTTTTTCTTTTTAGTAAAAGAAAATCATTTACAATTATTATTAATTGGCCAAAAATTAACCAAAATTAGTGTAACCTCTCATACATACATATTCTTAACCCGATATTAGATGGTGTCGGTATGGCTCATGATTATGCCGGCTAAGAGTTTATAAGGCTCTGAAAAGCTTGTTTTTAAAAAAAGGAAAAAAAGAAAAGAAATAATATGATAATAATATATACAAAATGATAATCCTGCGCATTTCCCCCCCTTCCTAGAGTGAGTCGTCTCAGGCGAGCATGTGTTAGAGTGCATGGGAACAAAGTATGTGTCTATGCATAGCCGTATAGTGTGGCTCTATGATGTCGATGGAGGATATGCATCGGAAAACAAAATGCTATGCAAGAGAGGGGGACTGAACAATATGTTCAGTGGATACCTTTGGCGAGGTCACATTGAAGTTGCGTGGTCCGAACAGTAGTAATTGTAGAAGACGCTGTCGAGAAATTTGCGGTCTTGCTAGGAAAGCACCAGGCTTATGGCTGTGAGAGTTTGTGAGAGAACTCCAAAAAACTATATGAAGGAGTTAAACCATAGATTCCATGAAGACTAGGGTTTGGACAGAAGTGCAATCAAAGAAGTTTCACTCTTTCTCTCTTGCACTCACACACACAAAGAAAGAACACAAAAGAGAGTGTCAAAACAACACAAAGATGAAAACATCAAGGCTATGGTCATATCGTATCATGGGTAGTATGAAAGGGTTAATAGATAAGTTAATGGCATTCAATCTTGGCTGACCAAGTAGGGGGTACCAGCTGGCATTAATTCCGTAAAAAAGAGGAATCTCAATTGATGCCAAGCAATGCAGCGGATGATTGACACACGAGGCAGGGCTGTGAGGCCGCAATCGAGGCAGGGCTGTGAGCGACAGACGAGCCTGCAGAGGGCGCAAGCGAGGCAAGGGAGTCGACAGCAAACGGCCTGATGATGTGGGGGCGTAGACGACATTTAGTATTTTTTTCTATGTGTGTGCGACGCTTCGTAGAAACGAAACTGGAGTGGCGGATTGGCTAGCAGAGTACCCTACGAGCGAATCTTCTGTAGGTCGTGCATGTTCGAATCTTGAGTAACCCTTTTGTAGAGAGAGAGAAAGATAGAGTTCTGAATTCGAAGGCCTGGGGCAATGGAATCTAGAAGAATCTCACAATGAAATGAATTTAATACCAACGCTGCCAGTAGGTCCCCACAAATAGGCTATGAATTGTTCTTTGGAATTGTAGTTTTGTGCTTACCATAATATATATATTTTGTCTAGTGATTGAGATTAATTGTGTGTACAAATCCTCTTGGGTCATAGCAAAATAACTACGCTTACGTCAAAAGAAAAGTTATAGTCTATGAGAGGTAGTATGATGGAATCTGGTGATAGAAGTATTTCATTAAGCCTTTCTGGGCCAAAGAGAAACACTATACGTTGTTGAAAGTGTATTTTACGACTAATCTATACGTTAATTTTAATAGATCATACAGAGTGAAAGCGATAGAAATTATCATCATGTGGATTATTCATCTAGGATAACTCTAGTATGTGTAAAATGTAGATATGAGAGAAGAGAAGGGAAGAGAAGAGAAGAGAGTTTCCCTCCCAAGCCCTATTCTTGCCCATAGGCAATAAGGATATTGCGGGGAGAGATGTACCTGTAGCAAGGAGAACCTAAAATTTGTAGAGAGGATGAATTACTAAGAGTGAGAGAGATAGGTTCGGTTAAGGAGATGAGATAAGATATATATATATGTTGGATTAGAGATGAAAAGAAAACAACAAGAAATCAAGAAAACATCAATGTAGAACACATCTTACTTGACAAACCCTTCGGCACCATTATTGATGGAGAGAGAAGAAGAGTGGATAATTCCACTTTGATTGATACACCAAGTGCAAGAACTTCTTTGATTAGAGTTGATCTTCCAAGGTTATCTTGTTGCAAGAATGACTAGTCTTCTTCTAGGAGAAAGTGTAGGCTTAGGTGTATGTTAATGGCTAAGTATAATTAAGGATTTTTATACACTCCCTCATGAATTCCTCTCATCAATGGATTGAATGCTTGAGTTCTTTTCAAGGAAGAAGAGGTCCGCTTTTATAGGTGAAGGGAACCCCCAAGGGTTTACACAAGAAGAGAGGAGCCAGTGTGAATAGAAACTGGAAAAGTTGGAAATGAGCTGTCCCTGCATGATGTGGGCAGACTGGGGTCCAGTATTTTGATCATATCTCCTTAACCGTGCCTCCAAATAAAAAGGTAAAAATATGGGCAGAAAATTCAGCTCATTAGCTACGATTTTCATTTTAAAATCGTTCTCCAATTCGGATTGGAACCTTGTGTAAAAAAATCATCAAAATAGGGTCCATTTCTGGCAGCAAAAGTCTTCCTGTGGTCCCCTTAGCCTATACTTTCATTTGATTCCAAAGGACACCTCATGCCATATGAAAGCATGACATTGCTCATTGACAAATTTTTGTAATCATGCTTTCGATAATGCATTAAAATAAGTGTATCTTTGAAATCATGCCACCTAGTGTCCCAATAGGATTTGATTCCCCCCTAGTAGCTATTTAAAAAGAAATATAAGAAAAATATGAAAAATACATAGAATATATATATATTGGAGTTTACCCTAGATATAGGATCTAGATAAGGTGTGAGATGAATGAGATAGTAGAAATAAAGAATCAATGCTTTTTGCCCCAAGTTAAAGAGGCGGAGCTACTGACGCTTTTCCCATAGTATTTTCTGATGGTAAAGTAAGAATAGGTTACCCTTGAGAAAAATAATAGGATGAGATAAAAGGCGTATTATTCTACTTAAATATGCATATGTTTATTATAGAAAATATAACTATGTATCTAAAAAGTACAAGATAACTCTTGTAGTATGCGTTCCCACTATGTACGTGTCACAGCACGACAACGCGCCTTGTGTTTGACGGTGACCTGCAGAAGTTGTGATGGTGCTAGTTGTTTTGATTGAGGGCTTTGTTTTGGTTGCCAATGAAATTTCTTGCTTGTGGATTCCCTAGAAGAGGCATCGTGTGAGCAAGTTGGTTTTAGTTTTCATACCCACTTGACGTCTTTTGGTTGTCGAGGTTGATGTTGGATGCCTAGGTTATCCGACAAAAGCCATGGGCGGTTTGGCCTCGGGGGATTCACTCTATATACAAAACAAAACGCCACACCTACGAGAAAACAACTTTGATAAAACCCCTATATACGACTCATATTAGGGAATATTACCCCCCTTTCTACACTTACACGACAATCAATGAGAAAAACTATCATACCCTATCTTACATATAAAATTCAGGTCTCACATGATCTAACTGAGTAAAACTAGTCGAAGAGTGTGTAGCATAGTGACCCTGAACGTACTAAGGAATCACTTCTATTGATAACTAGATGTACCCTCAATGTGTCTTAGTTTGACTTTTCAAACTATGTGCTCGATCAACCTGCACTATGGGTGCTCGTCCAATTCTGACCCATCTAAAGCTAGTGTAAATCAAACCTTGACCTGCTCCAAATCAGCTCTTATCCACTATGACTGGCTTGATGCAAAATTTGATGTGTGACCCGATAAAAAACTTCCCCTAAATTCATCCGAGTTCTAGTGCAGATCGGTGTGACCAATTGTTACAAGTAATCAACCCAAGTTAGGCTCCCCCCCCCCCCCCCCTGTTAGGTGCAACGGAATGAATGTTTGCGCTTTGCTCAAGAAGAATGCTCCGAATTGTGCTCCAGGTTCGTTTTTTTCTTAGGGAAGGTAGAGCCTTCCGTTCTTAATGAGAGAGTGCTATGATCACAAACAAAGTTAATGGACATTGTGCGTGCAAGTGTATGAGACTGAGAGATAGAGAGAGAAGAGAGATACGACACCAGAGACGTTGTAAAATCCTCCTCTGAAGAATCCACTCTCGTCGGCGAGAGTGGTCTACTTATGATTGCACAAACTGGTACAAAGTGGATGCATGTGACTGATGCAAGTCTAGGCTAGATCGATGACGACGACAGGGATGGCGACACTAGGGCTGAAATCTGCAATCTTTCTACTACTGTCCAAAAACGCTATGGGTTGAAATCTACTGCGGGTCTAAAAAAACTCTAATTTTTGGGGCTGTTTTTGTGGGTCTTTGTCGCTGAAATCTGTAGGTTTATGGCTGAAAACTGAGGTTCTTCAAGGCTGAAAACTGAGATTCTTACCGGGCTGAATCTGCTACCTTTTTGGGCTGATCTTGCAGGTACTTCAATGATGAAAAACGTTGCATGCTGAATTTGCAAAGGCTGAAATTGGGACCTTCAAAAACGTTGGGTTGATGTGTTTCAAAAACGCCATCTGGCTGGTCTTCAAAAACGCTATCTTTGGTGGCGAGGATACTGATGCAAAAACGCTATGCTTGGGACTTGCTGGCGATGGTGTGTTGAAGCAAAAATGCCAGGCTGAGCAGTTTTCCAAAAACGCTAGTGGAAGGGGTTTGATGGCGACAGTCTTCTTGCTTGGTGGGGGAAACCGCCAAGGTCTTGTTGAGAAGTTGCCTGCTGAGCTTGGCTCCTGTTGCCTCTTCTGCCAAATAGTGCTAGCTCTAGTTTGCTTATATACAAACTTAGCAAAATTGCCCAACCTACTTTCCAACAAAAGTCACTTAAAAATAATAAGTGAAAAATGTCAAAAATAGGTAAAATAGGCTAAATGCATTGGAAAATTCCCCTGATTGATTCTGATGGATTTTGATGGGAATGTTTATGATCATGCTGTGTGCAACCAGAGGATATGCATCTACACTAAGTGACTGGGCATGCACGGTCTACGAATAGACTCACAAAAGTGCCAGATCACTTCTAATCTAGACTGACTGCACTGACTGAACCCTGATCATGCTGTAGCTTGTCCACAGACACATAGGGTTGGATGTGTCACGTGACATCCCCTCCTTTTCAAAGTGAGGTACTGGTACTGAACTGTATGGCGTCGAGGGAGATCACCAATAGCATCCGGAATCCTGGAAGGGACTCTTCGTCGGTCCACTCTGATGTGTGGGTCATGTGGTACTTGAACTTCATAAAGGTCTGCAACGCTTGCTTCTTTGGGCTGTGCTGAAAGCGACACAAAGTCTTCTGTGGCTCCTTCGATGCTTCAACTTCGTCGAGAGTCATGCTTCTTTCTTCTTCAAGAATCTCCATGGCTGAAAATTCCTGAAACCATTTTCAACACAAAACCATTTTCAACACAAAACCATGAACATACCTATTCCATGTAAAGTGAATGGAAAAAATCTTGTCGTCCTCAAAGACTGTGCATGCAATGTAGACAAACCAATAGACGGAGTGCCAAACCGTTCATCACACACATGCAAACAATGAGATCGAATCTTTCTCTTATGATCTAGCTCAATCAACTGTGGCAACTCATAACGGAAATGCCCATGCTTGGCGCTCATACTTTCATGTGCTCTTTCGACCAATGTGTCATGCCAAGGAAGAGACATGGAATGTGACTTCCTTGAATGCATACTTTTTAACTTTTCATGAAAAATCCGCATATATCCGTGCTCATCCATGAGTGAAACGTGCTCAACATACAATATGTCATGCCAAGTAAAAGGGTTCACATAAAGACGCTGAGTAAAATACAGGAAACGATCATGAATGAAACATTCAAACAATGCGTGCGTATCAATCATGCGAATACATAATACTTCCTGTGAGAGTTCTTTGGACCTAGGCTCGAGAGCCAAGATGGGTTCTTCCTGAGGGGGTTCTTTGGACCTCAACTCAAGAGCCAAGATCGGTGCTTCATGATTGATCGAATCTGCAATGAGATTAGCTTCACTATGGAAAGTATCAACTAACACATCACCCTTGTGAACAATCACATTATCTTCATGAAAATCATCATGCTTGTGAGAAATCAATCACATCTTGATCATGCAAATCATCATGCTCATCATTACTATCCAAATCATCATGCTCATTATTATCATTCAAATCATCATGCATATCATCATGCAAATCATTGTCATTCAATTATCATGCTTCTCAAAATCATGCAAATCCTTTGTGTCATGCTTTGGAGAAGAAGAGAATGAGAGAGTCTCCGTCTCCTGAATCTCTTGCATCTGTGTCGGCACTTGAGACAAGAGTCACAAGAACTCTTGCATGTGTCGCTCGCGCTGTTCTTGTCTTGCCTTTCTTTCTACTTCTCTTTCTGCTTTGTCTTCTGCGTGCCCGCGATCCATTTCTGCTTTTTTTTTTGCATGTCTGTGTTCCATTTCTGCTTTTCTTTTTTTGCATTCACGATCAAATTCTGCCATTCTTTCTGCATTTCTTGCTTCGTGTTCTAACCTCTTTTCCAGAAACATCTGGTCTAAAGCCTCCATAGGAGTTAGTGCAATTCTTGACGTAAATGGGGAAGGGTCAGAAAAACCTCCTGGTGGGAAAATTCTTCTTTGCCTCTCTCATGCTCATCACCTCCAAGCAAAGTATCCATTTCGCTTCGAGTGATGACCATTCTGAAGTCGTGGGTTCTTGTGGTCTTGGGTTCTTAATTTCACGAGGAACTTGGGTTCTTGCGTTCTTGAGAGTCTTGAGGTTTTCTGTCGCTTGCAATTTGTGTTTGAGAAGGATCTTCTTTTCACCCGAGTTCTAATCCTTTTCGCGGGCACACGCCTTGGCAGCCTTGCACTCACACCAAGGTTGCTTTTTCCCACCTCACGTCGATTGGCCGGCCGCTAAGTGCACGGTCCGCTCTCAATGAGTGAAAAGAGACACAATGGAGAGGCTAGACAAGCCCTTCTTTCCTGGGATTCCTGATACTCTTCAAAAACATGATTAGGAATCGACACGCCCAAGCGAACTTGGGCTCATGCGAACTCAACAAGCAAAAACAATTCTTGTGATTCTTATGGTTCTTTCCTTGAGTGATACAGAACACTGCCAAAGCTCTGATACCAATGTTAGGTGCAACGGAATGAATGTTTGTGCTTTGCTCAAGATGAGTGCTCCGAGCTGTGCTCAAGGTTCCTTTTTTTCTTAGGGAAGGTAGAGCCTTCCGTTCTTAATGAGAGAGTGCTATGATCACAAACAAAGTTAATGGACACTGTGCGTGCAAGTGTATGAGACTGAGAGATAGAGAGAGAAGAGAGATACGACACCGGAGACATTTTAAAACCCTCCTCGATGAGAGTGGTCTACTTATGATTGCACAAACTGGTACAAAGTGGATGCATGTGACTGATGCAAGTCTAGGCTAGATCGATGACGACAATAGGGATGGCGACACCAACACTAGGGCTGAAATCTGCAATCTTTCTACTGCGGGTCCAAAAACACTGATTTTTGGGGCTGTTTTTGTGGGTCTTTGTCGCTGAAAATCTGTAGGTTTAGGGCTAAAAACTGAGGTTCTTCAAGGCTGGAAACTGAGATTCTTACCGGGTTGAATCTTCTACCTTTTAGGGCTAATCTTGCAGGTACTTCAATGATGAAAAACGTTGCATGCTGAATCTGCAAAGGCTGAAATTGGGACCTTCAAAAATGCTAGGCTGATGTGTTCCAAAAACGCCATCTGGCTGGTCTTCGAAAACGCTATCTTTGGTGGCAAGGATGCTGATGCAAAAATGCTATGCTTGGGACTTGCTGGCGATGGTGTGCTGATGCAAAAACGCTAGGCTGAGAAGTTTTCCAAAAACGCTAGTGGAAGGGGTATGATGGTGATAGTCTTCTTGCTTGGTGGGGAAAACCGCCAAGGTTTTGTTGAGAATTTGCTTGCTGAGCTTGGCTCCTGTTGCCTCTTCTGCCAAATAGTACTAGCTCTAGTTTGCTTATATACAAACTTAGCAAAATTGCCCAACCTACTTTCCAACAAAAGTCACTTAAAAATAATAAGTGAAAAATGTCAAAAATAGGTAAAATAGGCTAAATGCACTGGAAAATTCCCTTGATTGATTCTGATGGATTCTGATTGGAATGCTTATGATCATGCTGTGCAACTAGACTACACTAAGTGACTGGGCATGCACGGTCTACGAATAGACTCACAAAAGTGCCAGATCACTTCTAATCTAGACTGACTGTACTGACTGAACCCTGATCATGCTGTAGCTTGTCCACGGACACATAGGGTTGGATGTGTCACGTGACACCCCCTTATTTTTAAGATTGGGAGATAAATATTGGGGGCCTTCTCCTAACTTATACGCTTATGTAACTTGTGAAAACACCCCCCTCTTCTGCACTTACGTGGTGTGATAAGTTTTCCATGGTGAATCCCCCGGGGGTTTGCCGAGGTCTGATATCTGTGGAGGCAATGTAGATTGATTTGTATTGCATTTTCGTTTGGGTATCCACAATTTCTTCGGATTGGTTTGCATGATGGATTTTTTAATCCATACTTTTCTTACCACGGTTGGGAAATACCCCCGGGGCAGTCACTTATCAAAAGACCCCTATATGACGTGCATTCAAGAGGTAATTAATAATACCCCAATATACATACTATACTTACACGGTGAGCCTATTTAAAAAACCCCCACTCCCCTCTGTATATATACATTTTTATACATTTTGGTCTTTTAATAATCCTCTCCGGTTAACTCACGTGATATCATACACATTCTAAAAAGTGACCACCCCGGGGGAAATACCATTGAACTGGTGCATGTGGTGTTGGTAGAGGTTTCCATACATGGTCTGCTTTTACAAAGGGCGTGGCGAAAGATTGGTCCTCTTGTCTGAGCTACAAGGTATTGTCCTGCCACTTTGGTGTGGCTTGATAAGTGCGCATCTACGACACTCCTAGGATAACTACTTCATTAAGATCCTGGTCCTCGACCACATGAAATTGATGCGGATAAACTGCTCCATGAATAGTGATTGGTAAATTTATGTGTCCTAGACTGTCCATTGTGCCTTTGTTTGCTACTTTGAACCCCATCATGTTTGGCATCAGAGGTTCCCTTGTGAGTTTTCTGAAAGTGGAGTAGTTAACAACATTAGCTCTTGCCCCGGTGTCCACTAATGCTCACTCGGTGGTGCCATCAGCAAGTTGTAAATTAATGCGTAGATCCATTCCACCTAACCATGTAGCCGCTGTTTGTATGGATGCTATCGGAATAGTATCAATACAATTGTTCTGTTGTGCCTTTCTGTGAAAGTTTGCTTGCTACTTGCACTTTAATATTCTGATTTTGGCTTCCTGTTGTGCCTGTTCCCGAATGTCATGTGCTTGACTCTGCGCTGAGCTGCTGCATGTATTGTTTTGAGTTCTTCTGGTACCAATGAAAGAAGATATTTATTTAATTTGCAGCCACTCGTCCAATTAGGCATCTCCTCACCTGCTAATGTTGTAAGCTTGATGGCACTGATTTGTGATATATCATGTATTACAAAAGGCCCCATTCCTCGCCTTTTGAGTTTTTTGGAGTGTTGTTTGAGGGTATACATTGAAACGTAATCCCCTTTTTGGAACTCCGTGCTATCACATGTTGATCATGGAAAGCCTTCATTTGTTTCTTCTAAGCATATATCCCAGCTATCGCTCTAATTCGGGTTTTATCTAATTGTTCCAGGGTGTCTAGTCTCTCCAATAGCTCATGTCCCGTCCATCCTAATTATGTTGCCACTCGTAGGGTTTTGATTATGAATTCCATGGGTAGGATCACATTAATCCCGAACACCAGGTTAAAGGGAGTCGTCCCGATGGAAGTTTTAAAAGCTACTCTGTAAGCCCATAATTCTGTGTGTAGCTTTTGATCCCAATCATTCCTTGAGTCACTGACTATTTTGGTGAATACAGTGCATAAGGTTTTGTTGGTACTCTCTGCTTGTCCGTTAGCTTGCGGGTGATAGGGTGCTGATTTGCGATGGACCACCATGAATTCATCAAGGAGGCTTTCAATGACGTTTTTCAAAAAGTGTGTTCCACTATCGCTCACTATTTCTATGGGTAGACCATATCTTGTAAAGATGTGTTCGAAAAGGAACTGAGCTGAAGTTCGGGCATCATCTTTTTGGGTTGCCTTTGCTTCCATCCATTTCGTCATGTATTCTGTTGCTACTATGATGTATTGTGCATGAGATCTATATCCCGGAGGTATGATGGGACCAATAAAGTCAATGACCCATTTGGCAAAAGCACGAACCCCCGTCATTGGCCTTAATGGCATTTCATCTCTCCATAGGGGTGGTTTTGTGCGTTGACATTCATCACATCGTTTGACATAGGTCTCTGCATCCATAAACAAGGTTGGCCACCATATGCCTGAGTGTAGCACGAGCTTTGCCGTTTTATCTGCAGAGAAATGTCCCTCTGGCTATCTTCAGCGTGTTTGTTCTACGATAACGTAATATTTGCTCCGTAGCACACAGTTGTTGTTTTTTGTCTTTTCCCTGCCTATACAATTGATTGGCAATGAGCAGATAGTGTTTGGCCTCTTCTACAATTTTCATTCTTGCCTTGTTCCATCCCTCAAGGAAGGTCTTGTTTCTTAGGTACTCAGCTATGTGAGTACTCCATTTGGGTGCTTGTACTACTTGAAAGAGGGTGGCATGTTCTGCTGGAGGTTGTTTTGTACAGATTTCACATGATTTTACATATGTATGGATGCTGTGTTCCATGTTTTGCCAGTAGACTCCCAGTCTATTTAGCCGTTCGCCTGTTTGTGTTTCTCCATTGTGAAACCCGTATTTTGTATATGAATTTGTTTGAGGTAGTAGGTGGATTCTTCCGACTGTACACATAGTCTCAATATCGCATCCTTACCGTGTTTGTACAATTGTCCTGCTAAGAGCTAGAGATTTCATGTTTGATGTATAATTGATGGTTGTCTTTCTACCTATAATGACCCGATTGTGAGTAGAGGAATAACCTCTTCACTCCACCTTGGAACCATTTCAATGTTAAACAGATACGAAACGAGAAGATCATCATTGATACCCTCAGGTGCTTCCCAGTGGAACATTCGTGAAAGATGATCTGTTCGTGTGTGCGTAGTCCTCTTTTTTACGACTACCGTAAAGTCAAACTCAAAGCAATAATATAAACCAGTGAACAATTCTTCCAGTGTTACAAGGTTTGTTTACTAGATTAAGCAGTGCTTGGTAATCCACGAAGAAAACAAACTTGTTTGCAAGAAGGTAGTGTCTAAATTTTTTGACAGCATATATCATTCCCAAACCTTCTCTTTCCATAGTGGTATAATTTTTCTCTGCGTTGTTTAGCTGTTGGCTAGAGTAGCAAATGGGAAAATCCATTTTCTTCTCTCCTGGCTGGGCCTGGGCTAGTATGCATCCTATGGCATAGGCTGATGCATCAACATGAACATGAAAGCTTTTGCTCCAGTATGGTGCTTGCAAAATTGGAGCAGAAATTAGTTGCTGCTTCAATTTATGAAAAGCCTGCTTGCATTCTTCTGTCCATTCAAACTTAGCAATGAGGACATACAACGGCTTAGCTATTACATCATACATATATATGAAACACTTGAAGTACCCACAATGCCCCATAAATTGTTACACTTCCTTCATTTTGGTTGGTCTCGGTAGTGCGGCAATTATTTGTACCTTTTCTTGACGAGTGGAAATTCCGTTTTTGGACACAATGTGGCCCAAAATTTTACCTTGTCTTACCATGAAGACACATTTTTCAGGGTTTAAGCAAATATGATACGTTTTGCACTTTTTGAAGACTTCCCCAGGTGCGTTAAGTGGTCACTTCTCTGATAAGAATGAACACAAAGATCATCCATGTATATCTCTAGAAACTATCTGAGATATTCCTTGAATGCATGACTCACGAGTCTTTGGAAAGTAGCAGGGGCATTGTTCAGGCCGAAAGGCATTACCCTGTATGAAAATATGTCCCACTCTATTGCAAAAGCTGTCTTATGCTGATCTTCTGCTTTGATTGTCAACTGGTTGTAGCCTGAGAATCCATCCAGAAAACTATAGGCTTCTTTCCCTACTACCCTCTCAATAACATGATCCGTTATTGGTAGTGGATAGTTGTCTTTGATGATGGCAGCATTTACCTGTTTGAGGTTTACAGAGACACACAATTTGCCATTCTTTTTGGGTACTACTACAATAGGAGAAACCCAATTGGTGTGTTCAATCTCGTAGATAAATTCGACATCCTTCAGTTTGTCTATCTCTTCTTTAATTTTCTTGGTAAAAGTCTCATTGTATGTGTAAGGATGTTGTCTACGTCATCTGGCATCACTTTTAAGGGGTATCTATGTTGACAAATCTCAGGATCTATCCCTTTTAGATCTTTGTATGACCATGCAAAGACATCTTTGTATTGTCTGAGCGTATTGACCAGAAGTCGTTCTTCTTCGTCAGTGAGGTCCGTGGCAATGTTTCTGATTTAGGCTCCTTGCCTGGTTCTACTAAGTTGACGCATTTGGATTTTTCAGGCCCATCATATGAATTTCTTGGTTCTTTGGGATCTCGTTTGGGTTTCTGCACCACGATTTTTCTATCTTGAATAGTATACTTCTTATAGTGGGAAGGTGCACCGAATTTATCATCGTTTGATTCCTCGTCAGTTTCCATTTCTGTTGTCCAAACTTCCTTCAAAGCTCGTTTCAGTTCATTGTATTTGTTTTTGCACTCCATTTTGGACAACTTTGTCGATTTCTCATATTTGCACTCCTTTTTTTTGTGTTCTTCTTTTTTGTTTTCGTTTTGGTCGAGTCAGGTTTCATGTAACTCTTTGATATCCAGTCTTTGAGGCAATCAGTTGCTTCTACTAACCTTAAGTACTACGTTTTGTTGGTTAACAGAGGTACCGGATTTTCTTTGGTCTTGTTTTGGTTGTTTCTACGTTTATCTCGATATCTGTGCTGTCTTCAAGGATTTTGGTTTGGAAAATCATAGTAGATCACCCATCGATCCTTCTGGTTGATGTTTTGACTTGAGCTACTAGAAAACTTGTCGTCTGCATAGTCTTCTAACAGGTTATCCATCAAGTCCTAGAAAGCTTCTTGGATTGTTTGGTAAAGGTCTTTTATTGAGATTTCATCCACTATGCGTCGGCAATCGGTAACACCTTCCTCGTCAGAGACTTCCAACTCCAATCTCGGATTCAAACTGACACCCAATATCTGGAATGGAATGATATCATATATCCTTCCTCATCACAGAATCTGGAGGGTCACCTCGTTTACACACACATCAAGAGTGGCCAATATCTATTGCCATCCAAACGATTTGAACATCTTTTCTGAAAAAGGCTCTGGTATATATGCCTCATCTTGTGTAGCCCTATCAAGAATGCAATCTTCCTTTTTTACACTACCACCTTCGGAAGCTTCTCCTGTCCCATGGTGAGATTTCTTCTGCAGCTAAGCTGGTATTCCCCCTTCTTGGTCAGTTGTGGAGTTGAGTTCTTATCCTAGGGTTCGTTCTACATCTCTATAACTATGATCTGTGACACTAATTTTTGTATAGTGAAATCCTTGTGCCTTAGATAGATATAGTCGTATCCCCAATCTTGTACCATTTTGAGCTAACGCATGAAGGGTCTGCCCAATATGATATCAAAATTGCTGCTCTCATCGAAATTCATAATAGCGAACGTGTGTTCATATGCAATTCCACAAGAGGTTACCACAATCTGCTCCAGGATGCCAATTGGTCTCTCCAGATACCCATCTGCTAATTGAAGTTTCATTCTAGTCGTTTGGAGAGCAGGTTTCCTCCATTTTTTTCACATTGCTTTGGTGGCTGTGGCTATTCCAGGCCCACTATTGAATATTACTATTGACGTAACCTCCTTGTACTCCACCCAGAGGGTAGTATTTTCTTCTTCACCTTCACAATAATCTCCTACTTTGTTCATTGGTACTGGCTCATGTTTAGTTTGTTTTGAGGGTTGTGTATTCAGTGTTTTTGGAGAAGCATTGGGTGGCAGAATTACCAGGCCTATTTTTTTCAAATTTTTCATGACCACCTCCCAAAGATGCGGTCTTATTTGCAGTAACTCTGATAGAATTAGCGTACAACATATAGGGGATGACATCAACTCATGAAGAGTTTTGGTATCCATCATCTTAGGATTGGCCTTACATTGAGATGGTACTTTCTTCACCTCTGATCGGGTTTCATGGTTACCAAGAAATGAAGGTAAAGTCTTCAATGACTGTGGTTTGCTGTCTTCCGATGTCGATGTACTTGCATCACCATACAGTGATCGGATGTCATTTGGGTAGAGCTTATGTTCCAAGTGGATCTCTATGATAGGAGATGATAGAAGTGTAGCACTTCCATCTTTTCTATTCCTGATCTGTTCCCATAGCTCCTGAGGCCATTGTTCTTCCACTTGTGGAATTGGCAGAGGTGCTTGCAAATACCTTCCATCTGTCGTATTGGCTGCCACCCTCATATCCAATGGTGTTTCGTTTACAAAATCTGGTTGGTCTTCCTTTTCATTTCCTCGCTCCTCGAACTCTTGAATTTTTTCACGGATTAATACCTCAATTTTTGGAGCAGTCGGAACTGGTGGTTCCATAAGCGCTTGAGCGGCTTGGATAAGCTTCTTGCACATCTTTAGCCTCTCTTTTTCATAGTTTGGATGAGGGTACATTTACCACCTATCTTCTTGGGTTTGGTTGGGCTTTAGCCTTGCATCGTAAGCTTTTAAAATTGTGTCCAAAGGTTCAAAAACCTTGTCCACCAAGACAGATCCTCCCAATGGTATAGCCGACGGTTTTTCTACCTCGCGGTCTCTTTCCCTTCTCAATTGTTCCTCTGTTTGCAGTAATTTGGTTTACAACGACATTTTTTCTTTTTCTCTTTTGGCTTTCATCTTGTCTCATTTTGCCTTCCAAGATTTCCTAGGGGTTCGGGTGCGCTATTCCTTGCAGCCTCATGTGCTTGAGCTATAGTTATCGTGTTTATCGGAGTGTTTGGTTCTGTTTCTAATCCACTTGAGCTTGGCACAATCCCAAACTTGTTCATGGTTCCTTTTCCTTTGTTGTTAGGGTTTTTTGGACAGTGTGGAATGAGATGGTCAGTTGTACATCCTTCATAGAACCCAAAAAATTTAAGCCGTTCTCCTTTGTTTGGACAAACCCTTGCTCTATGATCACTGCCGCATTCATAGCATGGTCCTATAGGTGGTGGAGAAGCTTGTGGAGCTCCCATTGGTTGTCTTGCTCTAGGAGGGTACCCCCTAGGTTTGTAGTTCTGGTTTGCCATGGACATAACATATTTTCATCGATCAAGTAATGGGTTTTAGTTGGCTGTGCTATGTATGAGGGCTCAGGCATCTCTTCAGGAATTATCCATGGAATTTGTCCCTCCGGAGCATATGCATTCCCATCAAATCCCCTCTCATAGGTACTATTTGAATCTTCCTGATATGAGACTACCTGGACCATATTATGATCAGAAGGTGTTTCTATGGGTTGAGAAATTTGTACCATGCCCCTATTGTCCTGGGGTAAAGGAGGTTGATGTCCCAACACAGGTTGAGGTTTTTCCTGCCCTTGGATTGCATTATTTGGCCTACTTGGTATCCTTGAGGGGGTGGAAATTGCTCTCCATGCGGTCCATATTGTCTCTCTCTAACATAGTTCCGATTATAGAAAAATTTGTGGGTTTCATGGTTTTTCCATTTTTGTTCGGTAGCACACCACTTCAGTACTCACGGTGCGTTTACTCCTGGCCTTTGTTGAAGGCTGCACCACTGGGTTGGATAATCTCCTCCACAAGTGTTGCATTTTCGGGTGGGTGGTTGTCGTGTGTTTGGGTTCGTCCTGTTTCCTTGGTTTATCCTTTTGATCACTTCCTCGATCATTTGATCAATGTCCGGCACAGTTGGGTTTTGCCCGCCCAATTTCATCATGGACTCACTAGTGGTTGAAGAGGTGCTACTCGTTGTTGGGTTCAAGCCCATGTTTGTTAGCCCATGAGAACATGGCTCAAAGCATACAGCTATAGGCCATCAAATAAGTTCAGTTTGCATGAAGAGAAAGGAGTGGTTGCTATCATCTTTCAAAAGCTATGTAAAGACCCTTTCATTAATAGAAAAGAGAGTAGCGTGTTTTTCCTTCTTCAAGCTGTGTATCGAGTCTCCCCTCTCTCTCTCTCTCTCTCTCTCTCTCTCTCTCTCTCTCTCTCTCTCTCTCTCTCTCTCTCTCTCTCTCTCTCTCTCTCTTTCTTTCTCGCTGTACCTAGCCATGGCACTACCTCGGTACCACCCCCCATAACGCTGCAACACCAACAACTGGTATCAGAGCGTGTACTCGGTCTTGGCTCAAATCAGCACGCGGATACAACCCCTTACACAGGCAAGAGAAAGCGCGCCTGCTTTGTTAAAGTCGCCAAGTAGCTTGTATTTCAGATTGCGCGCTAGCCGAGTCAAGCCAGGAGCGCTCACAATCTCCATCACAATAGATGCGCCTCAGGTTCTCTCTGTCTCTCTGTCAAGCTGCATCAAAACGCGCGATATTTGCATAAGCCTATTCGCCCTGACTTGTTGGTGACGTTTCGATGCTGCATCATCTTCCCAATTTGCTTCTACTAGTTGCTCTGAAGCTCTTTGGCTCGGTCGTCTGCGCGCTGCAACCATTACAGAGTTTTTATTTTCTTTTTTGTTTTGAAGTTTCAGACTATCTTTGAACCGGCCGCCTTTGTTGAGCTTTTGGGCTTCAAGCAAGTGCGCATTCTCACCCTCGCAATTTCATGCTTACTCCTTCTATAGTATTCGTTGCTCCTTAATAACAGATTGAGGATATTAGCTTTGCGGTCTTGGCTATCAATAGCTTTTCGAGACACCCTTGGACTGCAGACGATAGAATATCACAACACTGCCTTGGGGCAATCCTTTGTCAGAGCATATCAAAAACGTGGTAGCTTGGCTATAATAGGCAGTACTTCAGCCAGCAGCTTTGCCTTAGCTTTGCGAGTGGAAGTTAATCGAGTTTTGGCCGTTGCACATGATATAGCACTTGGAAAGGACTTCAATCAATTTATGAAGGTCATGGGAGTGTTGTGGGGACTCTTGCGGCTATGTTGGTATTATGCCTACACATATTGGTATGTATGCAAACTTCCATTGTTCAAGAATTACGAGACATCGATGCTCACAACAACCAAGACAGATTTCCTTCGAGATGAATTTACATCGACATATTCGGTTTTTCGAAACCGATTATCATCATCATTATTTGTTTTGTCCTATTTTATGTCAGTTTTTTTTTTCTACAGTCTATTGTAAAAAACACATATATTTCCTGTCAAAAGCCTTGTAGTCAGTTATTGTCATGCTTTTTCACTATCATGCCAAATTTTGTACGGGTTATAGACACTGCCACCCATAAGTGGTAAGACCTCCCAATTTATCAGTTTTTTGTTCTCAAGTACCATTTTGTCCGCTCCTCATGAGGTTACTGGGTACACCTTAAACCCAAGGTTTGGCAGTGAACCAAAAACTCCACTTTTGGTAGCTAATGTTTTGACCTACACCCTATCTGTTCAAGGGGGGGTTACTGACCTAGCACCAGGTTATGGATAAACCAAAAATCCTTGGTTGTGAGAAAACCTAAAACTCACTGTTGACGAGTATACCAAAAACTCGAGGTATCATGAGTTGCTTGTCCAGTTCGGGCTTGAGGGGGGGATTGTTGGGTTCAAGCCCATGTTTGTTAGCCCATGAGAACATGGCTCAAAGCATACAGCTATAGGCCATCAAATAAGTTCAGTTTGCATGAAGAGAAAGGAGTGGTTGCTATCATCTTTCAAAAGCTATGTAAAGACCCTTTCATTAATAGAAAAGAGAGTAGCGTGTTTTTCCTTCTTCAAGCTGTGTATCGAGTCCCCTCTCTCTCTCTCTCTCTCTCTCTCTCTCTCTCTCTCTCTCTCTCTCTCTCTCTCTCTCTCTCTCTCTCTCTCTCTCTCTCTCTCTCTCTCTCTCTCTCTCTCTCTCTCTCGTTCTTTCTCGCTGTACCTAGCCATGGCACTACCTCGGTACCACCCCCCATAACGCTGCAACACCAACACTCGTTCCCTGATCTGTGTCTTCAGTCACCTCCCCATATGCCTTGCAATTATCTACCAGATACAACGCCTCTTTCGTGACTTGCTCAAAAGTTACACATGCCTTTAAGTGCAAGTCCTTTTTGAGTGTGTCATTTCTCAATCCTTCTATGAAAAGGACTGACAGTATTTTATCCTGAGGTAGTTCTCGAGCAAGGCATTTTTCTATGTATTGCTTGAAACGAAGCGATGCCTCCTTCACTTTTTCTTTCTCCTTTTGTCTAAATGCATAAATCTAGGAGACAATGTTATGCTTGATTCCTCTCTTTGAGAATTCCTCTGCGAACTCTCGGAGAAATTGCTCAATACTTGGGAATTCCAAGCTGTTTAACTGTTGGAACTAGGTCAAAGCAATCCCTTTGAACGTCAAACCAGATCCTTCATATTGAGTATGGAAATCAGTTACCTATTCGGCTCTCAACACTTGTTTGAAGATCGAAACATGAGTGTTACCATATACATGTGGTAGTGATGTGTGTGAACACACTAGGACCGCCGGGGCATTTTTTTCCTCTTTACGAGGTTTTTCCCCCCGTGCATTGTATATACGCCCATCACTCTAGGGCTATCTATCTTTCCATTGCACACTAAGTAACACACTCTCTATTGTGTGCCTTGAGCTTCCTTCGTCTTCTCCAAGCTGTGTGTGTTTCTCTACAACCCTAATTCCAACAATTGGTATCATAGCAGGTCACGTCCTCTCGGGCTTAGTCGCCAGCTGCTCCAGCACACACCTGCTCACTTTCTCTGATTTCAGTGAGCTTTGGCGAGCGTTCGCAGGTCGACAAATATTTCAGGCAAGCTCGAAGAGTTTGGTATGCTCAGATTTTTGATTTGGGCTCATTTCGGCCTCCGTTTCCACTACAGGCAGTACTGCACAGGCTATTTTGTCATTTTGTGCAAGATTTCTGTCAGTGCCTCTTTCTGCATAACATGTGTCTTATAGTTTTCTACGGTTTGTGCTATATAGCACGTGTTGTTCCCGCTCCATTTCACCTATTTTCGGGCAGTTTTCAGATCTGCTGAGGACAGGTTGGATGGGGACAATTACCCTATGTGGGCTTACATGATGCAACATGTTCTTGTGTCAAAGGGCGTCTGGAATATTGTGCAGGGCATTGATGTACGTCCTGGTTCTGAGGATGTAGGCGATGTTGACGATGTTGCAGGTCTTGCTGCAAGGATTGCAACTGTTAGAGTTGTTTTGCCTACGGCAGAATAAGGTCGTTGGGATGTTAAGGATACGCAGGCTCATGCATTGATTGCGTTGTCTGTGAAGCGCACCATTGTTCCTCACACCCGTTCAACAAAATCTACAAAACAGGCTTGGGATATTCTAGCAGGTCTTTATGCAAGTCACAATGAGGCTAAAATTGCTTTGCTGCGTAAAGAGCTGGAGTCGAAGATTATGCATGAGGAAGATGATATGGACACTTTCCTTGCTAGTGTCAAGGACATCAATGAGCAGATTATTTCTGCAGGTGAAGTCATTTCAGACAGTTCCCTTGTGCAGACTGTTCTTGATGCCTTACCAGATTCCTACCAGACTTTTGCTAGTACTTGGAGACTGATGACCCAAGGAAATCCTGACGTTGTCAAGTTTGATGCATTATGCACATTGCTGTTGCAAGAGTCACTTTCTAGAAAAAAAAAGACTAGGCAGCGTGCAGTTGAACAAGATTTTATTGCTTCTCAAAGAAAGGGTGGTAACAGTAATGCAGTCACTTCTTATGGTTCTGCTACGATTGACAAAAATTCTGTTCTTAATGCTTCTGCTGGTAGCACTTCGTTTGGCAATTCTGGTGATAAGGGCAAAAAGAAGATGCGTTGCCATTATTGTAAAGCTAATGATCACTTGTTCAAGTCGTGTCCTAAGTTGAAGGCCAAAGAGGCTAAGAAGAAAGAGGGTGATTCCACTGCAAATGTTGGTTCCACTACAAATGCAGCCGTTGTTGAGTCTTCTGTGAAAGGAGACTGTGTTGCTGATGTTGATGCAGAATGGGCTTTTAGCGCAGAGTGCACTTACAATCCTGCTGTCCATGATGCATGCTTGTCAGTTGCTGTAGATTCACATGTGTGGTATTTCGACAGTAGTGCTACAAAGCACATTACCTCACATCGTGAATTGTTTACCTCTCTCGAGTCTGTCCCTCATGGGAATTCAGTCACTTGTGCCAACAACGCCTCTTATCCAGTTTAGGGAGTTGGAAAGATTGTGCTCACTACTGCTAATGGTAGTTCCTTCACACTTGTTGATGCACTTTATGTACCTGGGATCAAGAAGAATTTCTTGTCTGTATCCGCACTTGCTAGACTTGGACTTGTAGTCAAATTTGTGGATGACAGATGTACAATTCATGATCTCAGTTTTGGTGATGAAATTGTTGCATCTGGGCTTTTGTGCCATGGGCTGTATGAGCTCACTTTGTATGACAATAGAGACAAAATTTTGCAAATGTTGTTGCAGATTCAAGGGCTATTTCAGATGCAAAACTTTGGCATGCACGTTTTGGTCATCTGAATTTTGCCAGTTTGCTGCGTTTGCAAAAATCTAATATGGTTGCTTCTTTGCCGCCTCTTGAAGCACCTGTCAAACATGTTTGTGAAGGCTGTATTTTGGGTAAGATGCAGTGTTCTAAGTTTCCAAAGGATGGTTCAGTTCGGGCCACATGCAGGTTGCAACTTGTGCATAGTGATGTTTGTGGGCCCATGCAAACTCCGTCCTTGGGCAATTACCTGTACTTCGTGACTTTCATTGATGATTACTCCAGGCATGCATGGGTATTTCCACTTAAAGCGAAGTCCGAAGTTTTTATGTGCTTCAAACAATTTCTGGCTATGGCTGAAAATGTCTCGAAATGTACTATGGGCACACTCCGTTCCGATCGAGGGGGGGAGTATATGTCTCATGAATTTAATGCATTTCTGGCTAGTCGTGGGATAAAACACCAATGTACAGTGCCTTATACACCTCAGCAAAATGGTGTTGCTGAGAGGAAAAACAGGTCACTGACGGAAATGGCACGATTTATGGTCAAAAGTCAAGCTTTGCCGCATTCTTTTTGGCTTGAGGCCATCATGTGTGCCACTTATGTACTTAACAGGTGCCCTACGAAAGCTTTGCAGTCTATTACTCCATATGAAGCATCACTACAAGTAAATTTGCGACGCTCATAGCGACGCCGGCTGGGCTAAAAAAAATAACAGAGAGCGCCCAAAAACTCAGATCTCAGATCTGAGTTTTTCGGCGCCCTCAAGCAAGGAGCAGGTAACGCTCTCCCTCCCTCTCTCTCTCTCTCTCTCTCTCTTTCTTCTCCACACACACACACACACACACACACACACACACACACACACGAGGAGAGGAAGGAGAGCCAGGTATGCTCCTTCCCTCTCCTCACTCTCATGTTCCCTTCCCCTCTTTCTCTCTCCCTCTCTCTCTCTCTCACACACACACGCACACATAGTGTTTTTGAGAGAGAGAGAGAGAGAGAGAGAGAGAGAGAGAGAGAGACAGAGAGAGAAAGAGTACAAACATAAACAAAAACACACACACACATACATAAACAAAGAATGCACACACACATTGAGAGAGGAAAAGAGAGAGAGAACATGCATAAACAAAAAACACACACATTGAGAGAGGAAAAGAGAGAGAAAACATGCATAAACAAAAAAACGCACACACATTGAGAGAGAAAGAGAGAGAAACTAATTTAACGTCGTAGGAAACTAATTAAAATTAAAAGACCTAAAAATCTAGCCGACGAGGAGTTGAACTCAAGACCTATTATTCAAGAGGGAAATGGCATAACCAATCTATCATACTTGGCATGGGTGATAGAAAGGTTATACCATTTATCTCTTTTTATTGGCACACACATCCACACACGCGCACACACACAAGAAGAAGAGAGTTATAACGTCGTAGGAAACTATCCTAAAAGACGTTAAAGATTAGGTTAGATGTAGACTTACGTTAAATTAGATTTAGGTTTATTTAAGTTAAATTAGATTAGATTTAGGTTTATTTTTAGTTAGATTTATGTTTATTTACGCTAGATTTAGATTTACGTTATATTAGATTAGATTTAGGTCTCCATAGACTGCGATGCCTGCATGAAGCGGGTGAAGAAAGCCCTCAATGGAATATAGGGTATTGCTGCCTTCACTCATGGTGGGCTCCGTCGATCCAAAAGTACTGGTGAAATTTCTTCAGAAGATAGGGAAGAAGGTGGATCTTCTGGGCGGCAAGAGTCACTACATCCCCGACAATGACCATCTAGACAACCTCTAGTCATTCAACAGCAACTTCAAAGTTAGTAACAAGAGCAAGAACGGTCCAAAGGGCCAATTGCTGTCGTCAGATGTGGATGGAGATGAGGCAGCGTCACCGCCGGAAGTTAACTCTCACATCTTTAGTGATGAGAATGCCAACTCTTGCCGAGTTATGTGAAAAATTATGTGTTAAATCAGTTTTAAGGTTCTTATAATCCCTGTTAGTTTAGTTCTTTGTTTTTAATATAACATAATTTACGTTAGATTTAGATTTATGTTATATTAGATTAGACTTAGGTTTATTTAGGTTTACCCACACACACACACACACACACACACACACACACACACACACAAGAAGAAGAGAGTTTTAACGTCGTAGGAAACTATCCCAAAAGACGTTAAAGATTAGGTTAGATGTAGACTTACGTTAAATTAGATTTAGGTTTATTTTTAGTTAGATTTACGTTTATTTAGATTTACGCTTATTTACGTTAGATCGAGTCCACGCAAGAATTACTTATGGTTTAGGGTTTAGAGTTAGACGAACAGTGAAAAGATCTACTGTGAAAAGATGTTAAGATGCTGTGAAGTGCTACAGCTAGAGAAGAGGCAAAGGGGTTTTGTCCACTACATGCAGTATCATGTAGACGTGGGTCTGTAGATTTCTTGTACCCACAAATATAGGTATTGACCAATAAAGACGAGATTATAACCCGGTGGTTCTGATCTCCGTGCACCTCTAGACCGAGGTGTGCGGGGATTGGACATGACTAGAGAATGTGTGTGTGTGTGTGTGTGTGTGTGTGTGTGTGTGTGTGAGAGAGAGAGAGAGAGAGAGAGAGAGAGAGAGAGAGAGAGAGAGAGAGAGAGAGAGAGAGATCGAGTAGTTGCCAATTATAACTCGTCGGAATCTGACGCTGGCCAACAAGCAACAATCTTGCAACCCAATAGACGTGTTTGCAGGCGCTTTGGTCAAGCAGCATATGTGAGGCCACAAGATGCCTCACATATGTGTGATAAAGCCCGGGACACGCTATGGCGAATCATAGATGATGAGCGCATATCTGGGATTGTCATGTGCAATCTCGGTGTTGAGAAGAAGATGACGGAAGATCTAGAGGCTAAAATCAACCGATTTTGCATGCTCCACAATCCAGTGATGCAAAAGTGGATTTCACAATATGAGGATGCAAAGCAAGAGCGACAAAGGGCACGAATCGAGTGGAGACGGGGAAGACGACCACCGATGCACTATCCGACAGGTCTGGAGAGCCTACCAACATTCATGAGCTTAAGATGGTTGCACAACCAATTGAAAAGCGCACAACAATGCATGATAGAAAGCCTTCTATTGAGCACATGCGTGTTTTTGGCTGTTTGGCATATGCTTTGGTGCCACAAGTGCACCACAGAAAATTGGATGATAAGGCTGTCAAATGTATTTTTGTTGGTAATAGTGCTGAAAAAAGGTTACAGGTTGTATCATCTGCAAACAAAATGTATTCTGGTTTCACGGGATGTAGTGTTTGTGGAAGATTCTGTTCAGCCCTTGCTGTCATGTACTAGAGACAGTAATGTAAGCTCACGAGACATTTATAACACTTTGTTTCCTCTTTTCAGTGGTGGAAATACGAATGTAAGTTCCAATGAGGCAAATGTACAACCTATGGGGGTTTCTGAAAATGTTACAGATCAGCCTATTACTGATGCAGATGTACATGATGTACTTGATGAGGAAAGGGCTGAAAATGAGCAGGCTAGAGGTATGCCAAAATGATGGCCTCGTGGTTTTTTCATAAAAGGACAAGAGGACAAAGTGTGCAGATGTAAGAAGTCTTTGTATGCGTTGAAGCAATCTCCTGGTGCTTGGTATGAGAAAGCTGACACTCATTTTCTTAAACGAGGCTTTCGTAACAGTCCAATAGAAAGCACATTGTATGTAAAGCGTGAGGGTGATGTACTTCTCATTGTGGTTCTTTATGTCGACGATTTGCTGATCACTGGACCAAATGAGAGACATATTGCTGAATTTAAGGCTGATTTAAATGCTACTTTCAAGATGAAAGATTTGGGGATGTTGCATCATTACTTGGGTATACAGTTTAAGCAGTGTGATGGTGGTATTGCCTTGTGTTAGAAAAGTTACATAGAGACATTGCTATGTAAGTTTGGACTTGAGGATTGCAAACCTATTGCCACTCCCATGGAAACAGGTTTGAAGTTGAGTCTACATGATGCTGGTGATCCTTCTGATGTCACTCTTTACCAAACTGCTGTCGGCTACCTCATTTATGTATGCAACACGAGGCCAGATATTCAGTTTGCAGTCTCACAGGTCAGCAGATTTATGCATAGCCCAGGGTCTAAGCATTGGCAGGCTGTCAAGAGGATTTTCCGCTACCTTAGTGGCACTTTACATCTTGGCTTGTTTTATCCCAAAGGGGGATCATTGCCTCCAGACTTACATGCTTTTTCGGACTCTGATTGGGCTGGTTGTTTTGACACGCGAGTGTCCACAAGTGGTTTTTGTTTCATGCTTGGCAGTTCATGTATATCATGGTTGAGCAAGAAGCAACCTATTGTGGCCACTTTGAGTTGTGAGGCTGAGTACAAGGTAGTCTTCACAGCTACGGTTGAGTGTGTATGGTTCAGACGCCTTATGACTGATTTGGGTGTTGGACAGGACACTGCCAACACTATCTACACTGACAGCGCGTTGGCAGTTGCGAGGAACCCAGTTTTTCATGCTCGCACAAAGCACATTGAGGTGCATTACCACTATGTCAGGGAGAGGCTCTCAGAAGGAGAGATCAGCTTGGCTTATGTGCCAACACAAGACAACCTTGCAGATCTTTTCACAAAGGCAGTGTCTCGTGAGAAGCTTGAAGCTTTCCGCAAAGCTTTGGGCTTGCTCCCCTTTGTGGACTTATCATGTCCTCCGGGCATGGCACTTCCCTTTACTCATGTACCAGCTCTCGTTCACCGCATCACTCCAGGGGGGATTTGTTACCATATACATGTGGTAGTGATGTGTGTGAACACACTAGGACCGCCGGGGCATTTTTTCACTCTTTAGGAGGTTTTTTCCCCCGTGCATTGTATATACGCCCATCACTCTAGGGCTATCTATCTTTCCATTGCACACTAAGTAACACACTCTCTATTGTGTGCCTGGAGCTTCCTTCATCTTCTCCAAGCTGTGTGTGTTTCTCTGCAACCCTAATTCCAACAATGAGCATATGGATCTCCTGATCCACTACACTTTTTGGGTACGCATTTTACCACTTGAGATGGTCGCATACGTCTGGCCTCCACAACCATTCTTACAACACTTGGTCCTCCTGGTGTGGTTTCTCTAGGTTCATATCTCCTCTTGGTACTACCAATGGTATCCTATCCGCTATACGTTCGTCAGGTCGATCTCGTGTAATAGCCGGAGGGATTCTAGTGGTATAAGGCACGTCAGGAGCAATACTGCCCCTATGTGTGTTCATGGAAGCCCTAGACCCTGTGATCCTAAAGGCCCTGTGTTTGGGACTCGTTCATGTCCAAAAGACTCCTCCACTCTGGTTCTCACTAGGCTCACATGTACAGCCTCTCAGGTCTTGTGTGAGTAGTCGTGGTTTTCACCTCTTCTGGATTTACATAGTATTGGTGGAGTGGTCCCCCAAAATATGTATATCTCTCTAATTCCTTACGATCGATGGAAGAGTACTTTCGGCCATACTTGTCTACTATGCCCGCCTGAATACTTCTCCCCTCCGTGTACGTGAAAACATACAGGTTTTTACGTTCAGTCAGTTCCTTGATGCGGGGTTCGTCACATCTGTAATAGAGTGTTTGTTCTCCATTATTAAACTTATATAGCCCCACACACATGTTGTCTGTATTAAGGAACTCTTTTTTTTTGGTGCATATGAGCACCGCATTTTGCTTCTCCATTTTGGGTGGCTCATCGGCCAGCTCGTGGTCTACCTTGTCCTTGGTACCAGTCGTCCCCCATTTATCCACATTTAAGGGGTTATGAACCACTAGGTACATCATTCCCTCTCTATCAAAATTCGATCCCCGTCATAATCAACATCTACAAGGTCTCTGAAGTCACTCGACTTATTTCCAACTTAACACAGTAGCGGTCCATTCCATCCTTATAGATTTTGGCCTTAAGCACATTTTCAAATTGAAACTTCAAATATAGTAGTTTTATATCAGATGCAGGTTGAGAAGGACCTGCCCCCATTGAAGTTGTTTCCTTCGGGTTCAACTTGTTAAAATCTTCAGTCATGAGGGTGTATGATCTTTTTGACGAGCTGTCAGAGAAGCTCTCTTCTAAAATGTGTTCTCAGGGTTATGAGGGTCTTTGATTCATGCTTCCTTCGGTTGAATGATTGCTCCCTTGGTCCAAGACGTTGGGATTTGTGTGGTAAAATTTTGCTTCTGTTCTGACTTAGAGGAACATGGATCGCGATCCATGTTTGGAAGCCAAATGAACTTTTCTTGATACCATGAAGTTCAACATGATTAGGAGGTCTTATGGTATCAAAGTTTTTAGAAATGAACCTCTGGATTGGAAGCCAGGTCAATTCTGTCACTTTGCCAGAGTTCCTGCCAGTTTTTGGCCTTTTGGTATGGTTTTTTGTATCCAAATCCAATTTTGAAAGGACCACTAGACTCTCTGTGATGCCCTCTAGCTATGGTGCAACTTTTGTATCAAAGTGTGTCAGGGGAACATGGATCACGATCCATGTACCTTAGTGTCAGAATGTACTAAAACTTGACCCATAGCTAGTCCTTGGCCTACTGATGCTGGTTATATGGTTTTTGAATGTTTTGGAGTTTTTTAGGTCAGCCCAAAGTCAGTTTTAGGGTCTGTTCCAGTAGTTTCCCCCTTGATATGATTTTTTTCCCTTTTGCCCTCTTTTTGACCTTTTTTGCTAAGCGTCCCTTGGAAGAAAATACTTCAAACGTTCTCACTTTTCTACTTGCCTAGTATCAACTCAAAACTCCAAAAAGGAACATGGATCACAATCCATGTTTGGAAGCCAAATGGACTGATACTTTGTGAGTTTGTAATAAAAGGTCTGGTGATGCTATTCCCCAAATATTTTGGCTTTGATTAGTTTTTTCCAAGTCAAAAGCAAGATTTTGTGTTTGTTTTGCGGTTTTTTGCAAACAGCTCCTTTTTTGGTATTTTGATTAGTTTTTTTCACTTTTTGTCTATGGCTCCTTTTGCAAAAGTTGTTCCCTTAGTAATCAGGTATGTACTTCCCAAATTTCACTGTCAGATGTCTACCTGGTACATGGATCTCGATCCATGTTGGAAAGCATCTGGTCATGATTTTTTGTTCTGCTGATTCCCTGCTTCTAGTTAATTCCAATTCTCCTTCTTTTTTGAATTTGGACAAGTAAAAGTTCAATTTTTTCCTTTTTTTCTCAATTTCCAAGGTTTTGCTCTACTCAACCCAATTTGTTGATTTAATTGACCTTTTAGCTAAGCAAAGGAAACAATTTTATCCCATCCAAAAAGGTATATGGATCACCATCCATGTTGGACAACCAAATTGGAATTTTTTTGCACAGTCTGTTTTTAGCAAGTGTTTCTATCCCCTTTCTGAAGGTTTTGTTGGGTTTGGTTCAATTTTGAAGCTCTGACCATCAAATTTTCAACTTTTCAGAGTTATGGTTTTCAACACCAAAATAAGGTTTTTGACAGTTTTTTCCTCGATCCTTTTGGCCCCAAAGGATGGTGTAATTTTTTTACCTAACCTACTCCTATATACTGAAACAAATCCACAAACATAAATGAATTTAACAGTACAAAAACGACAACAGTGTGTAGTGGAACAGTGCTTTCCAAGCACTGGCTAATCTCGGACTCCAGTCTCTACTAAGCACTAAACCTACGTCTAGCTGCTTTACTGTCTATGTGTAAGCGGAATGGGTGTCAAAAGATTTGGAAGAGATTTCTTTCGTACAATGAATCACTCACCACCTAAGGATCGGTTTCCCTTGCAATGGCGCCAATGTAAGCGGGTCGTAGTGTGACGGACGTCTGCAGCATAGCTTTTTGTACTAACATAATGTCAATATGCAAGGAAGCAATTCGGGATGGAGCACGGAGACTTAATGAGAGTGTCAATTTCACCAAAGTAAACTTAAAGAGCTAATCATATCATGATAAAAGCAAATCAACCACTTTCTAGTTAAAAGTTCAGTATGCATCCAATCTCACCGCTCTAGGTTATTACGCCTTTTTGGCATCCAAACAAATTCGGAATGCAACGGAACTTAAGGAGAAGTATTACAACACCTAGGGGCACAATCTTACCGAGTTCTACAACCATCTGGAAAGGTACATAAATCACGATCCATCACAAAAAATGTGCAGAAAATTGAAACATAAATATTCGGAAAGGTCCCTCTTAAGCATAGAAACACTTATCCATGATCAAAACATTAAAAAACAACCACTTTAACCTTCAAATCAATGCATTTAGCTTGCAAGCAACGCGTCGTGAACCACAACAGAACTGAGAATGGTTATACTTAAATTGTAGAGCAAGAGACAAGGAACACAATGTGCTATTCAAAATTGAATTCTGATTACCAGTCCAGGAGAAAACAGAATTACAATTTGTAGCAGCAAGAGGCTCTCACACTGAACTTTCAAAAACTCTTCCAAGCTAAAGATATCTCTTTTTTCTAGAACTAAGGGTTTTGACTTAAAGGCTAAGGGAACATTCCCACGATCGTTCGGCCACTTACAAGAGGTGTAGACTCAGAGAGGCTGAGAGGGTATGTCAAAATATTACAATTACAAATCTTCATGGACTGAATTACACCGCTTCGTTCAAAAAAATGAGCGAGTATTACAGGGTTTGGTGTAATTCCGCATGTTACCTGTCAATCTGTGGTGTCGAAGTACGTGATGCATACACAATTGGGACGTCTAAAACGTTGGTTTCAATGTTATTATGGAGAACTCAAGATTTTCAAGAGTTTTTGCACAATGAAAAAATCAAAATAGAGTTCAAGCAATGAGATTATTTGAGTTAGGGAGCCAAAAAAATTATGTAATTTCTTGGTTTCAACATATAAAGTAATTTGTAGCTGTCAAACTGTACTAGAATAGCCCCAATTCCATGCGAGGACCTTTGGAAGACCAAAATTATGCTCTTATTTAGCACCTGCTCAAGTTTGAAATTATGTATATAACTTGTGTATGACTTGGAAACTAATCTTTGAAGGGCATTCCATTGTTTTGTAACACTAAGTACTAATACTTTGCTTTTATAAACATAAAAAAGGCCATCTATACAAAAAGATATAAGAATTTTATGATTCTTTTGGTAAAACAGCTTGAAATTTTACTAAAATGTATGACTTAGTACTTACCATAATTCTCTCCATAGGGATTGTATTTTGACATGGAGAAAAATTCAATGTTTTCTTTCCCTCATAACCAACCTATGGTAGAAGCAAGGTGTAAAAGGCTTCTTTCTACCTTGACAAATAAATTTCCAAAACTTGGAAAGAAAACAGGACACTTAAGTGTCCAATTACAAAACTAGTGTTAAATAATAAAGCAATATTTGATTGGGTCCTTGTATATCACAGTAGCCTAGAGAACTGGTACACTGCTATGCCGAAGATGGTTAAACGATGGTTTGGACCATATATAGTACTTCATGTTTGTGATAATGCGACCTATAAGTTATGTGAGCTTGATGGCACTGGGCTCAAGGTGCCTATTGTAGGAAAAAGAGTTAAGTTGTTTAAGCAACAAGAAGGTGAGATTAATATTGAAGATTTCAACACATATCAACCTCCTGAAGATAATGCTATGTATGCATCAAACGATGAGTCTGATGATGCTCTTGATGATGCTTCTTAAGTGTAGTTGGCACAGACCAGAGGCTGTGCAGGTTCGGAGGGGGTGGATGTCATGTAGCTCCATGAAGCATGATAATAAAGATACTAGGGAAATGCACATTGAGCTTGTTTGAAGCTTACCTGATTAATGATCAGTGTTCAGGGCTTGGTAACAAGCTATTTTTACGATTAATGTATGCCAAATGCGGCTCTAAAGGGCCAACAGATGATTTAAGTGATGCTAAAAAGGAGTATGCTTGAAGTGAACACAAATAGGAGATTATGATCTAGAACTGTAGTGCTTGAAGTGCTCTACCGGCCTATCTTTACGGCTCATCGATTAGAGCTATGGTAAAGAAGTTATAGTAGTTTGAAGTTTAAGTTGATGCAAATCCGTACTGGATTGGGTAAGTGCGGCTGAAGGATCAGAGGTGAAGTGAATGCATGGGCATGAAGTGCTCACTTTGTGGAGCACGATAGTCTTATCAGATCATCAATCGGAGTTACGATTACCAAGTAGATTATAACTACCCTATTGTGCGGTGCGACAATTCTTGGCTCTCAATTTTCCCACAGCTAACAACCCGACGCTAACCTCTTGGTTCACGTTTCGAACCCATATCCCCCAACAGTGTATGAGACTAAGACCACATCATAGTTGAGGCTATTCCTCATAGTGCATTTTCGTTAGGCTTATACTAGTTTTGTTTAGTAGCAAATAAATAAAGTGATTTAGTTTTTTCTTTTTTCCTTTGTCTTGTTTTCTTGTGTCCCTTGCTTTGGTAGTTTTGTGAGTGGTTTATCCCCTCTTATAATTCATGAGTTCAAAATATTCTAAACTTATCAAGATATATAGCTTCTTGTCATGAGGATAGGGTGGTTGGTTTAAGCGTGATAGTTTTTGTATTTGTAGATGGCATATATTACAGTGTTCAGATTGTCGTGCACCCGTCAACATTGAGATGCTAGATTTGATAGTCATTTTGACTTAAAAACCCATTTGACCTTTGGCTACTATAATTAACCTTATGTATCCCTTCTCAAAGAGGATGATAGTGTTGCTATTCAGTGGTAAAAAAGCACCCTTTAGCAATGTTCTGTATAGTTTGGTTTGAGATAAAGTAGTCATTGAAGTAGAACAAGCATATTTTTGTATTACATGGTGTTACTTTCAAATGTTGCTTGATGTGACAACCTTTTCTATGTGTCTTGATTAAGAAATGTGAAGCTCATGGAATCCCTATTAGCAAGCTACTACCCACTCTAGCTCTCACCCACGTGTGGTGGATTGGTTACACCCCACAATGTTAAAAAATGATCATTTTGACCAATCAATAGAGGCCCCAATGTTGATTGGCCCCAGTTTTGACCAATAAACATGAAGGAAAATAGTTTATTGGCATAAAGGGCTAAGAATGCTAGAGACAAAGCACATGGAAAAAGGCCAAAAATACACCCCACAATGTTTAAAAATGATCATTTTGACCAATCAACAGAGGCCCCAGTGTTGACCTAAAACCTATCAAACTAGTCTAGAACAAAATGTACTAGTTCATGGTACAAAACAGAACCGTACTAATTGTCTCGTACTTCGAACGTGAACAACCTTGCGCATTGGATAGATCTTTGAGATCTCATGGGATTGTTTCTACGATGTAAAAATCCCTCTTTCTCTTCTTCACTTCTCTACACTTAGATATTGTCCACTTTAGTTGCTTGTTGCAAACCACAATCAAAATCCATCATATGAGGATTCTAAGACTTCTCACCTAAACCATTAGGTTGCCTACTTGTTGGATCAAGATTTCTACACTTCCACGCACTCTCTACTATGTATATTGGAGCCAAATTGGGTAGAGCTTAAGTTTTAGCTTAGGTTTTAAAGGCATTTTGTCTAGAGTACAAAGAAAAAAAGGGGAGACAAAGATATACTATGTGAACTAAACAAGGTCAAACAAGGTCAGGAGTTATGTGGAAAAGATCAAAGAGCTCGCTAGACAACTCAATGAACTATCATCTTTGTGCATTAAAGGGGGATGGATATGGAATGAGCACGAGCACATGAAACACTGCATCCCTTTTCATAGCCTTTCAAATTCTATCATTTAATGTATTATAAACTAGACTAAGAACAATAATATTTGGCATTCTGTTCAAAGAATTATACCTAACATTATGTTTGATAGATTTTTATACAATCTCAATGTAATAATTAGCTAAGATGTATTGCTAGCAACCCTGTCTAGTTTTCACTGAGTTTGGAACTATTTCAAGGTTATGTGTGTGTGTGTGTGTGTGTGTGTGTGTGTGTGTGTGTGAGAGAGAGAGAGAGAGAGAGAGAGAGAGAGAGAGAGAGAGAGAGAGAGAATATACATGCATGAAAGAGGGTGTGGCATAGCATGAATAAAAGGAGACCAAGAGAGAGAAGTTCTAGTGTGAGTATCATTGAGAGAGAGAGAGAGAGAGAGAGATTGTGTGTGGTTGTGCATGTGTGTGCATGTGAGTAAGAGATAGACATACAGATTCTACTTCATCCTTGAAGGTCAAATATGATCTATGGAACCAAAAATACAAATGATGTACTTTATATGGGGTTGATAAGTGATTCTCAAGGCTCGGTGATGAGAATCCCAAGGAGAGCCCACACTGTGGCTTGTAGAGAAAAGTGTGTACGTCTAAGTCATGACTGAAAGCGTGAGGGAAGCAAGTTCATATTTTCTTTTAAGCAAGCACAAAATCTACCCAAAATTTAGAAATTTTAACTTGGTCAAATTGCATTAAAACTTGGTTTTTACGAACACTATGTGGATGTGTGTGTGTGTGTGTGTGTGTGAGAGAGAGAGAGAGAGAGAGAGAGAGAGAGAGAGAGAGAGAGAGAGATTTTATTAGTCATCCTTAGAGGTCAAAAATGAAATATGGGACCAAAGTTATATGTGATATGCTTTATATGGGGTTGATAAGTGATTTTTGATGCTCCAAGATCGTAGTGATGAGAATTGCATAGAGAGCCCACACTGTGGCTGGGAGAGAAAAGTGTGTAAGTCTAAGTCATGACTGATAGTGTGAGAGAGGCAAGTTTAGTTGTGAGAAAAAATTGAGTACTACTCTTTTCCATTGCCTTAGTGTCCCATCTTGCACCGAAGGGAGTGGGAGCTAAGCTGATTGACTGTGATAGTGTGCATAGCTAACAAGGGGATAGACTCAAGCAAGTAAGGGTGAGTACAATTTCCTTTTCTCACTAACAACATGGTTTAGTAGCTGGGGCAATATGGGTGGTGTAATGCATGAAGCGTGACCTGCCGGATTTCTCCAAAGCCAAAATACATTGGTAGTAGGTGTATTCACATGTGTGTGTGTGTGTGAGAGAGAGAGAGAGAGGGAGAGAGGGTTTAAAAGGAAAGCCCAGTTTCCTTTCTACATTAATTCCTTTCTACATTAATGAAAGTGGGCATTTGAAACTAATGAAAACTTTTTTGAAACTTTAAAAAAAAAAAGAAGAAGGCTTTGAGATACCACTAGGGCTAGTTTCAAAAGCGCACTTTCCTTAATATTGAAAGGAAAGTGGGCTTTCCTTTTAAACACACACACTCTCTCTCACTCTCACACACACACACACTCTGACACTGACACTGACACTGACACTGACACTGACACTGTGGTACTTAATTAACTTCTTACTTATTTGCTCCTCTTTTTTATAGAAAAAAGAGAGCTTCTAATTGCTTGAGCCTCCACTATGGGACTTGGCCCTTCTTAACTATTAAAGGCCTGATAAGGCGTTGGTATTTTTCGGTCTAATGGCATACGCACACTCTTATTGTACCACCTAGCTTGGGGGTATTCCTGAGCTTACTTGCCTCTTAGGACTTTAGTAAAAACCCACCGCCTATGGGCACTACCATCGGTTATAGCCCTTCTCAATACTTGAGTGTATAAACTTCGGGTGAAATCCTACCGTGAATACTCTTGGTTGCCTCTTCATTACACCTCGCAGGCGGCCTCACCTTCTCTGTTGGAGATCTTCCAAGCGCTTGGATAACTGCGTGATTTGCAATTATGGAGACCTCCCTCCCTTCTCTATTTAAAGGTGAGGGCGCATCTCTACCCCTCACTTAGCTTTGGTTGTACTTTGTTTGCTTGCATAAAATTGGTGATTGCGTATTTGAATCTCCACTGCATCGAAGCATGGAGCTCTCAACTCAAGTAACTCAGGTCGGCCCCACTCTTATTTCTTGGTTTATTTTACCTGTTGTATAGCTTTGTGTTTATACCGCGAGGGTTTGATACTCTGAAACGATGATGTTTTTTTCACAAAGTTAGTAGGAAGTTATGGGTTGTTTCTTCCTGCAACGTTCCAATCTCAAACATGGGGGGTACTCTGCGTCGCGTGATTATTGATTGTTCACAGATTACTGTTTATGCTAATAACTGGCTTTTTTATTAAAAAAATCCACCTAAAGGGTCGGTGTTCTGATCACTGGGTTGGCTAGGGTTGTTGTTTTTCTGCCCTAGAAACTGATACTAAATGGGATATGTATTGTTTTTCTTGCCTACTAATCTCAGTTTTGTAGGATGGCAGGCTGTTTGGTGCCTTGTTGCTTGACTATTACTCTATGTCGGAAAAACTCATGATATTTTATTGAAAAAAAGGGGGGGTGTTGCTTTACCCTCCGCACATCAGTAATGAGTATATTTTTTGGCCAAGATGCTTACTATTGTTAAGTATGGAGCCTGATTTACCCCTTGTAATTTTTTCTGTGGTAAAAACGCACATTTGTAAGGCCTCCATTATGAGGAGAAGCCATCGTGCGTGAAGAAAAATAACTCACCGGAAACCAAAATTTTCACGGCCATCGCCGGAATATTCATTTTCACCGGAATATTATGGCCGGATGGCGGTCGAAAAGTGGTCGAAAAACGAACGGCCAGTAGTCAATGGCCAGTGGCCGGTGGCCGAATTCAAAAGCGGACTTGTCTTCTCAAGGGCGGCCACACATGGGCGGATTGGAGGGTCCGATTTGGACTTATCGACACAAGGGCGGCTACACATGGTTGCCTCTCATGAGAGACGGCAGCCCTTTTGGCCTATAAAAGGAGGCCATTTCTATACACATTTCATAGTGTGAAGTTGATGCAACAAGGTGAGTGTGAGGTGGTGAGAGTGAAGCAAGGCGGGAGCTCTATTAAGGATATAATCCCTTTGTAAACTACTTCTTGTTTTGAAGTACTAAAGCCATTGAGTGGCTGCTTTCCCGTGGACGTAGCCCACATTGGGTGAACTACGTATATCGTGTGTACTCTCTCTCTCTCTCTCTCTCTACTGTATAATTTCGTGTGTGTGAAATCTATCTCTCTCCATTAAGTAATCTACTCAAATATCTATTTAGCTACGTCATATTTTCTAACAACTATCACTGTTTCGGAACATGGCTTTATATTAAGGGCTATAATTTACATTCTATCTACTGGCTCATTAGCGGCTACTTGGCCCGTTTACTTGTTTTTTCGTTGTTAAAGCTGCTGGCTAATGCTTGGGAAGGATTGTTTTGGAAAAAAGAGATGGTTTACCATTTACATCACTATGTTTTCGGTTGTCGTCATGATTACTTTGGTGACGGTTCCCTAAAGTCTGGTTGTTACACCACCTTTTCAACGGCCACTATGATCTTGTAAATTTTGGTGTAAAATGGACCTAAACCTGTCACTTATGGGTGTTTGATGGTAACACCGCTTCTCTTGGATTTTAGTTAAATGGCTAAAACTGTCATGAGGTAATTTCTACAAATGATCTCCTGTTTATATTCTCATATGAGATTGCATATTGTAGCATTAGAAATTTTTTTAGGGCTTCCTGCTACCTGGGTTGGCCGAAAGCATGATGAAGGTAGGTTAACTTACAAAATATGGTAAGTTTTGGTAACATGATGGGCCTAATAACTTTGCCCAACCGAATAACAAACATTGGACTAGCTTATGGCTGGTTTATGACTACTTTATGACATTTTTTATTTAAAACCTACTACACTAACTAGTGCTTTCACTAAAAGATGAACTGTGACTTAATATGGGGGATTCTGACAAATGGATTAGAAGGGGTAACGACCTTCTAATCAAAATGATATAAAATTTGTCTATAAAGGGAAAATTTTGGGTTCCTTTGTTAATTAAAACATGTACTATGGACTAAGCTTGTACAAAGTTAAGTAAAAGTTTTTAAGATCGACATGGATAACAACTGGTATGATCCATTGATACTTGTAATACACATCCAAGGCTAGCATATATGTTGTCTTGTTTGAATGGATGCAGGTAAGGACTCTATCTTGTCTCCGAAGGTTTTATTTGGCTTTGGTTAACTGTCCTACATTGGATTACACTTTCACTTATTACTTGGGAAGTTCTTCTGTCACTTTGTATACTGGAATGAGGCTTCATTCCTACAAGCATTGTACAAAATTAATTCTAAGACTGAGTTACTTTTGTACTTATCTTTTCATCTCTTCTAAAGCCAAATGTCTTTTGAATGTAAAAAGTTCAATTATGTCATATTCTTTATCACGTGCTAGGAGACATCAATTTGATCCACCTAAAATGCTGATAAGTCTTCAATTGTGTAGAAATCCGTCGGGCAACTGCAAACACCTCCAAGCAAAGACAACAACGGTGGGATAGCATAAGCTTTCAATAGCATGTATCTAGAGTTTTTCTAGGGATTGAGTAAATGTGATGGAGCATGGGATATCCTAGCCAAGGTAAGATGGGAGAGACCTGCCCAATATTGTACCCATGGGCCTCTGTAGTAACAAATAGTTATGAGCTGTATCAAGCAACAAAATGCTATAAATAGTTTTTGCATATGGATATCTGCATTAGGAAGAGCCACATGTAGGATGTAAAGAACCATGCAGAGTTGGACTGGTTGAAGCCTTGTGGTCTCACTTAAATGAAGGCACACTAGGGCTATCAAAATACATTTTTTCTAGGGAAAATTACCAAAATACCCCTCTAATTTGCAAAAATTCCCAAAATACCCTTATATCTATTTTAGCTGGATTGTTCACGATTTCCTAATCTTTATTGTTTTTTGACAATGTATGTCCATTTTTTACTG
This sequence comes from Adiantum capillus-veneris, assembly GCF_014529385.1. Lineage (NCBI taxonomy): Eukaryota > Viridiplantae > Streptophyta > Polypodiopsida > Polypodiales > Pteridaceae > Adiantum > Adiantum capillus-veneris. The sequence goes on along the minus strand of NC_140949.1, from coordinate 134,338,142 downwards.
CTTAGCATGTAATTTGTCACAAATTACCTCCCAAAAGAAGACAATCATGTCTAAAAATAATGAAGCAATTCTCCAAAGCTTACATAACCAGCTCAAATTCTAGTTTTAGTATCTTGTATTCATAGACAATCAGTCTTCTTATGAAAAGCTACAATTTTTTTAATCTCTGGATAAATTTACTCCCACAACCAGGGGTATTTTGGGAATTTTGGAAAATTTGAAGGGCATTTTGGGAATTTATGACAAAATATGAGGGGTATATTGGGAATTTTTGAAATTTGAAGGGTATTTTGGAAATTTCCACAAATTAGAGAGGTATTTTGGTAATTTCCCTGTTTTTCTAACCGATCAAAATAAGGGGAGACTTGAAATTCTCACGGTTTTCAAGTCAAAAGTTTTCTACAGACATTGTTAAGTATGGAGCCTGATTTACCCTTGTAATTTTCTGTGGTAAAAGCGCACATTTGTAAGGCCCCCATTATGAGGAGAAGCCATTGTGCGTGAAGGAAAATCACTCACCGGAAACCAAAATTTTCACAGACAAGAATCACGGAGCACCCGAGACTTTTTTTTCGCCGGAATATTCTTTTTCGCCGGAATATTATGGCCGAACAGCGGCCAGAAAGTGGTCGGAAAACAACCGGTCGGTTGGCTGGTGGTCGGTAGTCAATGGCCGATGGCTGGTGGTCGGAAGTCAATGGCCGGTGGCCTGTGGCCGAATTCAAAAGCGGACTTGTATTCTCAAGGACGGCCACACATGGGTGGATTGGAGGGTCCGATTTGGACTTATTCGCTCAAGGGCGGCTACACATGGCTGTCTCTCATAAGAGAGGGCAGCCCTTTTGGCCTATAAAAGGAGGCCATTTCTACACACATTTCATAGTGTGAAGTTGATGCAACAAGGTGAGTGTGAGGTGGTGAGAGTGAAGCAAGGCGGGAGCTCCATTAAGGGTATAATCCCTTTGTAAACTACTTCTTGTTTTGAAGTACTAAAGCCATTGAGTGGCTGCTTTCCCATGGACGTAGCCCACATTGGGTGAACCACGTATATCGTGTGTACTCTCTCTCTTTCTCTCTCTCTCTCTCTACTCTATAATCTCGTGTATGTAAATCTGTCTCTCTCCATTCAGTAATCTACTCAATTATCTATTTAGCTACGTCTTATTTCCTAACAACTGGTATCAGAGCAAGGTTTGCTCGTAGCTAAATTATCTCAAGGAAAGGATTCCTTGAATTGAGTGGGATTTATGGCGGAGGAAGGGAAGCTCAAGATTGAGAAGTTCAACGGCAAAAACTACCAACATTGGAAGATGCAGATTGAAGACTATCTCTACCAGGAGGACCTCTATTTGCCACTAGGCGGTCTTGCGAAGAAGCCCGCAACAATGGCAGATGAAGCATGGATTGTCCTTGATTGAAAGGCATTGGGAACAATCCGGTTAAGCTTGGTGTCAACAGTGGCCTTCAATGTTTCCCAGATGAAGACCACGGAGGACTTGATGAAGTCACTTGACGACTTCTACGAGAAACCATCGGCATCCAATAAGGTATTTCTTATGAAGCGCTTGTTCAATCTAAAGATGGCAGAGAATGGTTCAGTTGCAGAACACCTAAATGACTTTAACACAAACATAAGTCAACTTCGATTAGTGAAAATCAATTTCGATGACGAAGTGCGAGCTCTCCTTATACTATCATCTCTACCGGATAGTTGGGACAACCTTGTGATGGCTGTAAGTAATTCTATCTCTCGCACAAATACTCTTAAGTTTGATGATGTTGTGGGTGTTCTCCTAAGCGAGGAAATGCGAAGGAGAAGCACAGGAGAATCATCAAGTGCTGCACTATCAGTGGAAACAAGAGGAAGACTTAAGGAGAGGTTCAAAAACCAAAAGGGTCGTGATCGCTCAAGGCGGAGCAAGTCACGCACAAAGTCAGTTCTTGAATGTTGGAACTGCGGCAAGAAGGGCCACGTCAAGAAGGATTGCTGGTCCAAGAAGAAGAAGGAGACAGAGTCTCAAGACAACAAGCCAACATCGGAGGCCAATGTGGCAGGTAAAGTAGAGCAAGATGCTCTAATTCTCTCATTAGACAATGTGTCTAATTCCTGGAAAGTAGATTCAGGGGCTTCATTCCATGCGACACCACACAAGCAACATTTCCAAGACTACACCAAAGGTAATTTTGGGTATGTATACTTGGGAGATGATGAAGCTTGTGAGATTGTCGGCAAAGGTACAGTTTCTGTCAAAACTGCTAACGGAAATGAATGGAAGCTTAAAGATGTTAGGCATGTTCCTTCTCTTCGCAAAAATTTGATCTCTACAGGACAATTGGACGATGAAGGTCATAACATTGCATTCGGAAACAAACGGTGGAAGATCTCAAAGGGATCTTTGGTGGTTGCCAAGGGTGAAAAAGTCGGTACACTTTACTTGTGTACTATTAGCACGCAACCTTCAGCTTGTGCAACAACTACAGAAGTTGACAGTGCGGTGTGGCACTACCGACTTGGGCATACGAGTGCCAAAGGAATGCAAATCCTTCAAACAAAGAAGCTTCTACCAGGTTTGAAAGAAGTGGACTAAGAGTTCTGTGAAGATTTTGTTTATGGTAAACAAAAGAGGGTAAAATTTCAAAAATCAAGAAATGAAAGAAAAAATAAAAAACTTGAGTTGGTTCATTCTGATGTTTGGGGTCCTGCAAGTACACCATCACTTGGTGGCTCATTGTACTATGTAACATTCATAGACGATGCGACTAGACAAACATGGGTTTATGTTATGAAGAATAAATCCGATGTATTTTCCATATTTCAAAGGTGGAAAGCCTTTGTGGAGAATGAAACAGGTACCAAGGTTAAATGCCTCAGATCCGACAATGGAGGCGAATATTACAGCCAAGCTTTTGAAAGCTTTTGTGCTAGCAATGGCATTCGGAGGCAAAGGACAACCCCAAGGACACCTCAACAAAATGGGATTTCGGAAAGGATGAACAGGACAATCATGGAAGGAGCACGAAGCATGCCGCTACATGCAGGCCTACCGCTTGAGCTTTGGGCAGAAGCTGTAAGTACGTCTGTGTACTTAATCAATCGGTCACCCTCAACGGCATTGGATGGGGGAGTTCCAGAAGAGGCATGGAAAGGTAAACCGGTGAATTATGCATTTCTCAAAGTGTTTGGGTGTGAGGCTTTCATGCACATAGATAGAAGCCTAAGATCAAAGTTAGATGCAAAGTCCAAAAAGTGTTTCTTCATTGGCTATGGAGAAGGAGACTTTGGGTATCGCCTACGGAATCCTGAAGATGGTAAAATCTTACGGAGTAGGGATGTAATTTTTAACGAACAAAATATGTAGAAAGATTACTTGGAAAGAAAACAAACAAAAGAAACAGGTGATGAGTACATGGAGCTTGAGGACGGTGAAGACTCAAGGACTGCAAACGGGGACAATGTGCAACAACGTCAACCAAATGAGGAGCCTGAACCTATTCCCCAAAGATCTACAAGAGCAAGTAGACCTCCAGAAAGGTTTGTTCCTTCCTTCAACCATCTCTTGATCTCCGATTCTGGAGAGCCGGAATCATATGAAGAAGCTATGCAACATGAATCCAAAGAAGAATGGACGAAGAGCATGCAAGTAGAGATGGACTCACTACATCGCAACCAAACATGGGAGTTGGTTGAGTTGCCTAAAGGTAAGCGGGCACTTCAAAACAAATGGGTGTACAAGCTAAAGGAAGAAGAAGGTGGGAAGAAACGGTTCAAGTCTAGGCTTGTCGTAAAAGGTTTTTCTCAAAAGAAAGGTATTGACTTCAATGAAATATTTTCTCCTGTTGTAAAAATGAACTCAATTAGGCTTGTCTTAAGCCTTGTGGCTGCTCATGATCTAAATCTCGAGTAAATGGAAATACGGCATTCCCTCACGGTGACTTAGAGGAGGAAATATACATGCTTCAACCAAAGGGGTATGAAGTAAAAGATAAGGAGAAAATGGTTTGCAGATTAAAGAAGAGCTTGTATGGTTTAAAGCAAGCATCAAGACAATGGTACTTGAAGTTTGATCGATGGATGTTGGATCATGGATTCACAAGATGCAACTCGGATCACTGCGTCTACACGGAAAATTTGGGAGATGGAAAATTCATCATCCTAATGTTGTATGTTGATGACATGTTGATTGCAAGTGCTAACATGCAGGACATCAAAGACCTAAAAGAGGAGCTGTCCAAATCTTTTTCAATGAAAGATTTAGGTGCTGCAAAGAGGATACTTGGTATGAAAATATCAAGGGACAGGACGAAGAAGACAATAAAGCTATCTCAAGAAGATTACATCAAGAAGGTACTAGAAAGCTTTGCAATGCAAAATGCAAAACCAGTTTCTACACCTTTGGCTGGTCATTTTAAACTAACGAAGGATATGTGTCCAAAGACACAAGAGGAGATAGCCTATGTGTCTAAAGTTCCATATGCTGCAGCGGTAGGTTCTCTAATGTATGCTATGGTCTGGACAAGGCCAGAGATTGCACATGCAGTGGGAGTTGTGAGTAGGTTCATGGACAACCCAGGTAAAGAGCATTGGCAAGCTGTGAAGTGGATACTTAGGTATCTAAAAGGGACAACAACAAATGCTTTGTATTTTGGAGGAACTGATATTTTTCTAGAAGGGTATGCTGATGCAGATATGGCAGGTGACAAAGATACTCGAAGGAGCACTACTGGCTATGTGTTCACGGTTGGAGGCACAACAGTAAGCTGGACTTCAAAGCTGTAGAAAGTGGTTTCACTTTCTACCACGGAAGCAGAGTATGTAGCAATGACGGAGACAAGCAAAGAAATTCTGTGGCTTCACAGATTCTTAGAAAAGCTTGGATTCAAACAAGACAATTGTGTCTTGTACAGTCATAGCCAAAGTGCTATCCATCTTGCGAAGAACTCAGCCTTTCATTCAAGGACAAAGCACATTGAGGTGAGATATCACTTCATACGCACTCTTTTGGAAGAGGGACAACTAAAGCTAGGAAAGGTGCATACAAGTGAAAATCTTGCAGACATGTTTACAAAGGTGGTCAACAAGGAGAAGTTGAGCTTTTGCTCATCTTCAATCGGCATTCAAGGATAAGAAGCCAGAATGGAAAGCAGTCACATGTTTGGTTTGGAGATCAGTCTCTAAGTGGGAGATTGTTAAGTATGGAGCCTGATTTACCCTTGTAATTTTCTGTGGTAAAAGCGCACATTTGTAAGGCCCCCATTATGAGGAGAAGCTATCGTGCGTGAAGGAAAATTACTCACCGGAAACCAAAATTTTCACGGACAAGAATCGCCGGAATATTCTGATTCGCCGGAATATTATGGCCGGACGGCGGCCGGAAAGTGGTCGGAAAACAACCGGTCGGTTGGCCGGTGGCCGGTAGTCAATGGTCGATGGCCGGTGGTCGGAAGTCAATGGCCGGTGGCCGGTGGCCGAATTCAAAAGCGGACTTGTATTCTCAAGGACGGCCACACATAGGTGGATTGGAGGATCCGATTGGGACTTATTCGCACAAGGGCGGCTACACATGGCTGTCTCTCATAAGAGAGGGCAGCCCTTTTGGCCTATAAAAGGAGGCCATTTCTACACACATTTCATAGTGTGAAGTTAATGCAACAAGGTGAGTGTGAGGTGGTGAGAGTGAAGCAAGGCGGGATCTCCATTAAGGGTATAATCCCTTTGTAAACTACTTCTTGTTTTGAAGTACTAAAGCCATTGAGTGGCTGCTTTCCCATGGACGTAGCCCACGTTGGGTGAACCACGTATATCGTGTGTACTCTCTCTCTCTCTCTCTCTCTCTCTCTCTCTCTCTACTCTATAATCTCGTGTATGTAAATATGTTTCTCTCCATTAAGTAATCTGCTTAATTATCTATTTAACTACGTCTTATTTCCTAACAAACACAACTATCTACGACGAAATGTTTTGCTTCTTGAGGTAGTGACGTTATGATATCCAAGTACCGGTGGCCCAACATTTCCTCCTTATGGACCACAACAAGGACTACATCAGCAATTCAACTTCACGGTCGTGTCTATAACCTCATTCTTTTCTCTCATAGTTATGCTTTAGGATGATCTATGTGGCCTTTCACAACTTTCATTCTTATTAATTTTGGGGAGCCACATGCTCACTTTCCACCTTACTTTTGTATGGTATTCATACAGACTACACACTCTATATTGTATATTTTCAACAAAATCATTAGAAAGTACAAAGATTAACTTCTATCACAAGAAGTTTTGGACAAATTCTGACAATAATTCCCACATTCTGACTTACCTCAACATCATGAGCTTCTGTGAGGGAGGCACCGCATACCTAGTAGCTAGGAACGATTGAGGGCAGACGACCGCCAGTCTGGTGGGGGGGGCCAGCGATCCCCTGCCCCCAATCGTACCTAGCTAGGTATGCGGTGCCTCTCGACCAAAAGCTCATGATGTTATACAGTGTATGAAAAACACTAAAAAAACTCCGTTTTCTTACATTAGAAAATTTCCAAAGCTTCTTGTGACCATCTTCCTATTGAAGAATTGCATGCCATAGAGGATCTAAATGCAAATTAACCTAGGCTGCATGCAAAAATATGTTACACTGGCCCAAAAAAATCAAGGATTTTTCACTTCTATTTGAGTTTTGAACACATATTCCACATCAACTTAGAGTAGTGTGGGAGGGGAGAGAAAAGTATAAACATGCACACAAAAGCAGCACAAGACATACTGAATCCTAAACTTGTCGATGTACATTAATCAAGGCTTGATACCTAAGATCCGTGTAGTGGTCCTTGGTACACTCACCAGATAGTGCACACAAGCAATGTTTAAGGTCTTCTTACTTTTACACAAGCTCTATGTGGGTTATGCTAGAGAAATGAACACAAATCTACTAGCTCCAACAATTATCTTCCCACACACAGAACTTGTGTGTGCAAGCAAATTCTCCTTATCCCTTATTGTGGATCACTATTTCTCACATGCACAAGTCATGCATGAAAGAAAGAAGTCGTTTAGATTATGTGGACCTTCTTCATCATTGAAGAACACATTGATCCTTAAGATTTCCTTTTGCTCTTGTTTGTGAGAGACGCTCCTCCTTGTCCAAGCTTCTTTTCCTTCCTTTACCTTGCTCATTCTTGCCTTTCGACCTTCGTTGTTGTCAATAGCTCGCTCTCCTTGTTTGTTCTTCCTTGAGACCTTCACATTAGTGTTTTCTTCCCTGCCTAGCTCGGTTTCATCTTCTACACACCCTCATCTCCTCATCTCTTCACGCATCTTCCAAGCTCACTCTTCCTTCTTTCTTGAGTCACACACATGAGAATACCCTCATTTTTTTTTCTCAAATTAGCAAAAAGTATGTTTTTCTTTTAAGAGAATTTTCTATATTTAAAACACTCTTTCTCCTTTTGTGTGAAGGCTATCAACAACGGACGCAACTACTCGTCCCTTCATGTATGGATTCTCCTCAACCAAAAGGTGTGTTTTTTTATTAATGCAGGGGAACCCTCTCTTAGTTGGTCTGAATTTTCCATTCCCAAAGAACCAATCATAGCCCCATGAGCCCAAGCCGTGTCTTGAACTCACAATCTCCCACATAGGAGACCAAGGCTCTAACCACTAAGCCCACCCGATATTTCACCTTCCAATATATTATGTAACATTTAATGGCCTAATAACTTGTGTGTAGCGGAAATGAGCATGAACATAGTGGGCATTTGATTAGAATAGATTCCTAATGAGAATTACAAGAGTGCTTGGGTGGAGAGAGCAACAAAAAACATAACACCTAGTTAGATAGCATCGACAATACTTTCAAAAGAGAGAAATTAAGCTAATGACAACAATTGAGGACCGGATTTGCATGGAGCCGGTCCCGCCTCCAAAAGGCTTTGTATTATGGTTTCTCCCATCAAGAGAGACATTGTACAATACAATTCTTTGTGTTCCTTCAAGACTAGCTAGTGCAATGAAGATGAAAGCTTCATGAACTAAGCAAAACACTTAGCAAACACAACGTGAATTATCCCCGTTCTCAGACCCAAGACCTCACACACCTTCGAAGATGGTGAGAGCTAGCAGGGTATGAGAGTAGATTGAGAGGAAGAAGGAGTATCTTACGAGAAAGATGTACATCTCCTCACATAATCACTCATATTAGCATAGCTTAGCTTAGTAATTAGCTTGGTAGAGGAGATGAGCATGCATTGAAGCTTGGCTCTTGGTTGGATTTGCATCCACATGCCAAGAGAGTGTTGATGTAGGCTTCTATCTCACAAGCTTGGAGTAGGTGATGAGCTCTCCATTAAAGCTTGGGAAGAGATAGTCTTCTTTTCTTCACACATGAGATTGTTTGAGTGTGTGTGTGTTAATGCCTTGCAAAAATCAGCCCCCTCTCTCTCTTGGGCGAGCCCCCTTACTATTTGCTCTTCATGCAGCCTCATTGGCCCTCCCCAAGTCAAGCCAATCACAATTAAGCAGCATAAGTGATAGCCTTCTGACATGTGTTCCCCTTTCCCCTTTTGTGAGAGCTTTAGGTAATTAAATAATTAAACTAAACTCTCATTGGACCCCTTTGCCTCATGGCCAATAGGAATCAGGCAAGCCATGGGGCTCTTGAATGCTCATTGGACCCTTTGGGAGACTGCCCAATAGTCTTCTAGGAGACTTAATTATTATTGGTTTCTTTTATTAAATGTTTTTAAATTAATTAAACTAGATTTACTCTAGCTTAATTCTCATTGGTCCACTTCAAGGGTCATCCAATAGGAATGGGGCACACCTTGTGGGCATCTGGGCTAGGGAGATGACATGTGTCCCTAATTCCCTTTGTGTAAAGGGGCTTGTGTGTGTGTGTGTGTGTGTGTGTGTGTGTGTGTGTGTGTGTGTGTGTGTGTGTGTGGATTTCTCTCTCATCCCCTAGAAGAAGGGCTCGCCCCCTCCCATGTAGGGATGTGCATTGACTTTGGAGAGCACACAAAGCATCGAATTCCCCCTAAGCTTTAGCCCTTTGGGCACAACCTTTGAATTTTGAAACCTTAGCATTTTGGAAGTCTTAATGGGCTGAACCTTAGGGTCTTTTTAGCCCATTGTTGCACATGGCTCTTTTGCAGATGGCCCCCCTTTAGATCCCTATTTTCCCTCCTTTGGATCCCTACTGTGGCCGGTCTGCTAGCTTAACCAATATTCTAGCTTTTCCTCCCCTGGCACTTCCCCACATTAAATGATCAGTTTAATATGAGAAAATCATTTAGGAGAATTAGGTATTGATTATTATGACATTACCTCTCTCTTGAAATCATAGTCATCCTCGACTATGGTGTAGAGAAGATAAAGCATATTCATGAGTCCTTTTCTTAGCGGGTAGAGGATCCCTATGTTACCCTACGACATCATTCCATAATGGATGACTAGTCCATTTGGCGCTTGAGAACCTGAGGTTGCCGCAAGCATGTTTGCACATCAGTCCTATTAGTCTTCCATAGTAGAGTGACAAGCTCTACTTGGTGTTTGGGAGACGTCGTCTCCACAAACTTGATCTAAGCATACATACTACTTCATTTTTGTGCACAAATAAAGAAAAAGAGAGTCTTATAAGACAAAAACTTTGTTCATTTTTAACATTTTGTACATTTGCTTACTCTTGGGAAGCATTGTAAGCATTGACAAGGTTTAGGTTATCCTTTAATTGTATGCCTTGCATCCGTCTAGCATCTTCAAAAGGATAATTCTTAAACTTAATAAGATATCGTCGGATAGTCTTACCGCCTCTTAGTACCTTGTCTTCATGTCGGAGAATGGACTCGGGCTACAGCACCTCCTCTTGGTCCTCGATCTCCGGTGGGTCTTCAATAGTTGGTTCTTGAGGTGGCTCTCCTTTGTAAGGCTTTAATAGGCTCACATGGAAAGCATTGTGTATGAGCCAATGATTGGGCAACTTGAGTTGATAGGCCATCTCATTGATTGGCCTAAGAATCTGGAAGGGACCATAGTACCTTTTTGCTAGTTTAGCATAGTACTTTTGGTGTCCCGAAGGATTCTTGCCCGTCGTGTGCCTTAATCGAGCCTTGGGAAACTTTAACAAGACCCAATCATTTTCTTTAAAGACTTGGGCTCTTCTGTGCTGGTCAGCAGCAGCCTTTTGCCTTTGCTGTGAAATAGAGATAGCATCCTTAATCTTTTGAAAAGATTCTTGTGGGTCTCGGCTATACTCATCTGCAACGAAGATCTTCCCATGTACCTTAAGTAGCAATGGACTTTTTGATCTTCCCTCAATTACCTCGAAAGGTGATTTTCCCGTGGAAGTATGTACAGTGTTATTGTAAGCACAGTCCACTAAGGGTAAGTACTTCTCCCATTGGGATCTTTGATCTACTTCCGTTACATAGGCTTTTAGTAGATCGAGAATTGTTAGGTTAGCTATTTCACTTTGGCCAAATAACTTGTGTGTAGCGGAAATGAGCATGAACATAGTGGTCATTTCATTATAATAGATTCCTAATGAGAATTACAAGAGTGCTTGGGTGGACAGAGCAACAACAAGCATAACACCTAGTTAGATAGCATCGACAATACTTTCAAAAGAGAGAGAAATTAAACTAATGACAACAATTGAGGACCGGATTTGCATGGAGCCGGTACCGCCTCCAAAAGGCTTTGTATTATGGTTTCTCCCATCAAGAGAGACATTGTACAATACAATTCTTTGTGTTCCTTCAAGACTAGCTAGTGCAATGAAGATGAAAGCTTCATGCACTAAGCAAAACACTTAGCAAACACAACTTGAATTATCCCCGTTCTCAGACCCAAGACCTCACACACCTTCGAAGACGGTGAGAGCTAGCAGGGTATGAGAGTAGATTGAGAGGAAGAAGGAGTATCTTACGAGAAAGATGTACATCTCCTCACATAATCACTCATATTAGCATAGATTAGCTTAGTAATTAGCTTGGTAGAGGAGATGAGCATGCATTGAAGCTTGGCTCTTGGTTGGATTTGCATCCGCATGCCAAGAGAGTGTTGATGTAGGCTTCTATCTCACAAGCTTGGAGTAGGTGATGAGCTCTCCATTACAGCGTGGGAAGAGATAGTCTTCTTTTCTTCACACATGTAACGGCTCCAATCCCGCCGACACCAAAAGCGGGATGGAACCTTTGACAAGTCTCTAGGCCTACTAAAGTCAAAGCCTTTAAACAAGAAAAATTCTAGGGAATTCACCCTTACCATCGGCAATGGTTTAGGTTCATAGCCCTAGAAGAGACCTAGTCCTGTCTCGCAGTGGAAACGGGATCCTTAAAAAAAATTTCCGGCCCTAAATCTTCATCCTTTAGATTAAGGTTTCCTTAGCCAACGCTTTTTTCTCTCTAATATATGTGAGGGCACAGCCGCTGGTGGATCCCTCGTCCAAGTGAAGTTTCTAAACGTTTTAGTGCACGGGAATGGATAGTTACCTGACTAACCAGGTCCACCCGTCCATGATTGAAAACCTTAGTCAATCCCCACTTACCACCCCGCACTCACACATGATTTTATTGTTGTTTAATTACTACCACATTCTTTCCACAATTTAAATAATGATTCCTTTTTAATTTTTCAACTGAATTTCCTTAAAGCAACCTTTAAAAACAACATTGAAGAGATTCTTTCAGAAAACTGACATCTTTAAACTTAAGACAAGGTACTGTCATTTTAAGGTATCACTGACCAGTACTAACTTGTCTCAAGACCACCTATACAAGGGTGAAAAACGGCACCCATTCCTTATTTATATAACCGGGGTGGAAAAAGTCTTCACCCAAAGTCCGGGCGCCCATACGCCAAAACCAGTTGCCCATACAACCGGGCAGTTCCTCTAGGATAAACTTAAAAGTACTATCCATAAACATAAACAAGCACGGGGTAAAGACTCCACACGTGCAGAGGTAACCGACTCCTCCATGATGGTATCTCCATCGTTACTCATTACCTGGAGTAAAAATATTTCCAAGGAATCAGAGGTGTCTTGAGACAAGCTGTCTTAAGTATGGTCAAACATTTCCTTTCTATTTCAACCAGTAATAACCCAATCATATCTTTCTTAATTACAATCATTGATCGTGGGTTTCGTGGAAGTTACCTTCCTTTTTCAGCCAGTGTTTTACTTCCTAACCCTTCATATGCAATGCTTAACTTAAAATGAAATCTAAAAGCTTATTAATGGCATAATTGAAAACCACCTGGGACTGGTCGTCCATCTGTTGTGGGGCAGGTGCCCGTAAACTCTCCTCTGTTGGCCTATGGCTAGGCCCTGCTTCATGGTATTGTATAAGGCCCAAAACCCTTATTTATTGTATAACATTTATTTTTCCTTGTTACCCAAAAATAAGGGTTTTGGACCTTGGTTAACTATTTGGTATTTAGATAATTTTATTTCTTAATTTTTCTTATCCATTATATACAAAAATTGGTTACTTTTGACCAAAGTACGTCCCTAAACTATTTATCTAAGGTTAGGATAATTATAATAGATTACCCAAAGTATATTCCTTCTCTGGTATTGATATCAAAGGGTTTCTATTTACTTTTCTATATTCCCTTTTTTATTTTTTCCAAAAATTGTAGTAATTTTACTGGGATATATAGTTAAACTAATTTTCTAGTGGTACCATATTTACCACAGGTTCCTTGAGGTCTAATAAACCTTTGATAAAGATATCAATTCAATTTAAGTCTATTTACTAATTTCCCCTATTTAAATTCCTCAAAAAAGAGGGTATTTTAGCTAGAGTAATTAGCTAGATTAATTTTTAGGCTTTCTCCTAATTATCACGGGTTCTTGAACACCTGATTTACCCCTGATAATTATATGGAAGGATTTCAATTCCATTTACTAATTTCCTCTATTAAAATTTCTCAAAAAATAGGGTATTTTAGCTAAGATAATTAGCTAAATTAACTTTCTGAACTTATCCTACTTATCACGGGTTATTGAACACCTGATAACCACTGATAATTTTATGGAAGCATTTGAATTCCATTTACTAATTTCCCCTATTAAAATTTCTCAAAAATAGGGTATTTTAGCTAAGATAATTAGCTAAATTAACTTTCTGAACTTCTCCTAATTATCATGGGTCATTGAACACCTAATTAACCATTGATAATTATATGGAATCATTTGAATTTTATTTACTAATTTCCCCTATTAAAATTGTTCAAAAAACAGAGTAATTTATCTAAAGTAATTAGCTAACTTAACTTTCTGAACTTCTCCGAATTATCATAGGTACTTGATCACTCAATTAATCACTGATAATTATATGGAAGCATTTGAATTCCATTTACTAATTTCCCCAATTAACATTTCTCAAAAAACAGGGTATTTTAGCTAAGATAGTTAGCTAAATTAACTTTCTGAACTTCTCCATATTATCACGGGTTATTGAACACCTAATTAACCACTGATAATTATATAGAAGCATTTTAATTCCATTTACTAATTTCCCTTATTAAAAATTCTCAAAAAATAGGGTATTTTAGCTAAAATATTTATCTAAATTAACTTTTTGAACTTATCCTAATTATCATGGGTTATTGAACACCTGATTAGTCACTGATAGTTATATGGAATCATTTGAATTCCTTTTACTAATTTTTCCTATTAAAATTTCTCAAAAAACAGGGTATTTAACCTAAGATAATTAGCTAAATTAACTTTCTGAACTTATCCTAATTATCACGGGTCATTGAACACCTAATTAACCACTGATAATTATATGGAAGCATTTTAATTCTATTTACTAATTTCCCCTATTAAAATTGTTCAAAAAACAGAGTAATTTGGCCTAATTAATAAGGAAAACTTCTCAAAAAATTATAGGTTAATTAACCTAGATTAATAACTATCTAATGTATCTCTGAAAAATAATTAAACTTAATCTAATCCTAATTAATATTTTTACCATTAATTCATGGCTAAATTGGCTAATTCTAGCCCTAATATGAGAGGATAAATAATTAACTTAGTATTACTAAGCTTAATTATAATAATCAGCAGAGATTTATTAATGTTAAGAGGTTTAAGAAGCTTATATAGGCCTAATCTTTGATTAATTAATCATTTATCTTAATCTAACCTTACTAATTAAGAAGGATTAGGTTAATTACCGTTAGGGTTAATCAATTAGAGATTAAACTCTAATGATTTCTGCGTGGTGTTCTCTCTAGATGAGAGAGAGAGAGAGTAGCAAGGCTCCGAGTCTGTCAAAATATGAAGAGAATGGTCCTATTTATAGCTTTTCCTGGGCATTTGGCAGCTTTTGCCAGCTTTCCCCTAGTCCACCAAGCAACCCCCTAGGCTGAAATTTGCGCATTTTTTTTGCCATCACTGCCCCTGGAAAGTTTCCACAGCTTCCACACTCACCCCATACCTTCCAGAATTTGCCTGTTTGATTTTTGAAGATTTTCCATGATGAAATTTTGAATTTCCTATTTAACTCTAGAACCTTAGTGTAAAGAAGTCTTTGCTAATGATTAAAATGAACCCATCCAATTTTTGTTATTAATTAAATTTCTATGGTAATTTTCCAGGTCCCGTAACTGTTCCCGTTTTTATCGAAATCGGATTCTGAAAATTTCTAGACATAGTAAAGCTCTGCTTATAATTCCAAAAATACCAAAATTAATAGTGTTTGGAGTCCTGCAATAGTATTTTCCATTAAGTTTTTCAAGCTTAGTACAGTTTTGAAGGTTTCGTAAACTGGAAACCTTACAATCACCCCAACTTAAGGATTTCAGATGTCCTCATCTCAACCGAAATTGGGAAAATCCTTGTGAAGGGATACTTCATCCTCCCAGGTGGCATCCTCAGTAGGTAGTCCTTCCATGTGACCAAATATTCTTTGATAACTCTGTTTCTTAGACTCCTTTCCCTGGTGTCGAGAATACAATCTGGTTGAAGTTCAAGAATTCCTTGCTTCTGCATTACAACTTGTGCGTCATCCGGAGTATGATTTGGATTTGGGATGTAAGGTTTTAGAAGACTGATATGGAAAACATTATGGACCTTGAGATGCTCAAGTAATTTTAGTTTATAAGCTTGATCACTGATTACTTTAATCACTTCATACGGTCCACAATATCTGGGGCTTAGTTTTTTGTATTTTCCCAAGGATAGAGTGCTTCTTTTTGGCCGAACCCTTAGGAATACTTTATCTCCTTGTTTGATAACTCGATCAGACCGTTTTTGATCAGCATACTGTTTCTGGCGATCCTTGGCTGCCTGAATGTCTTGCCTTATGGCTTTGGTTTGGGCTTCCATTTCCTCCAACATTTGCTTTGAAGCTTTTACCCTTGTAGTAGGATCAGAAAAGTTTAGGGGTGATATACACTCATGCCCATAAAGAGCATTGAATGGTGACATCCCAATGCTTTGATGAAAGGAAGAGTTATAGGCGAATTCCACCAAAGGAAGAAATTGGATCCATTTTCGGGGTTCCCTACCACAATAGGCTCTAAGGATGTCTTCAATGACTTGGTTTACTCTTTCTGTCTGGCCGTCTGTCTGGGGGTGATAGGATGTACTGAAACATAGCTGCGTTCCTAAGGATTCAAATAAAGCTTTCCAAAATTTTGAAGTGAATTTTGCATCTCTGTCACTGACTGTTCTCTTAGGAAGTCCGTGCAATCTGAAGATCTCTTTGATAAAGAGACGGCTTATGTTTGATGCAGTTTAAGTTGTTTTTACAGGCATCAAGTGGGAGACTTTAGTCAACATATCCACTACCACCATAATGGAGTCGTAACCCCCTTGAACAGTGGGAAGTCCTGTTACAAATTCCATGCTAATGAGTTCCCACTTCATCTGAGGAATGTCCAGAGGTTGAAGTTTTCCTGGCATCATTACCCGTTCAGTCTTAATCCTTTGACAGGAAAGACATTGTCTGATGTAGCGAAGTATATCTCCTTTCATTCCTGGCCAGAAATAGCTTTTCCTTATGGCATTAAGGGTCTTTGCATAGCCAGGATGGCCGGCAACTGGAGCATTATGTCTTTCATAAAGGATTAACTCCTTTAATGTTGGATTTTTAGGAATGTAAAGCCAATACTTATAATAGAGAAGCCCCTCTTCAAGTGAATAATCCTTGATTTTGTCTTTCTCTTTTGATTTTAAATCCTGTTGATTGATAACCTGTAAAAGTTTTTGATAATCCTTATCTTCCAGGGAAGCTTCTTTAACCTTGTAGAGGATTGGATTGTCAACTGTGGAAATAGCCCCAAGAAAAATCTTACGGCTAAGAGCGTCAGCAACCACATTCTCTTTTCCCGGTTTATACTTTATCTCAAAGTCATATTCCTCTAATAGTTCAATCCATCTTCTTTGCCTCATGTTGAGTGTTGCTTGTGAGAAAATCCATTTTAAACTCTGATGATCGGTGATCAATTGAAATTTTCCTCCTAGAAGGTAATGCCTCAAGAGTTTTAGAGCATGGATGACAGCTAGAAGTTCCAAATCATGAGTTGGATAGTTCAGCTCGTGGATTCTTAATTTTCGCGAGGTAAAGGCGACTGGTCTACCTTCTTGGTTTAAGACTCCTCCTATAGCAAGACCGCTAGCATCTGTTACTACTTCAAACTCTTGAGTGAAGTCCCGAAGTTTGAGTACGGGAGCTGATGTGAGATTTTGTTTTAGTTTGAAGAAACAATCTTCCTGTTCTTTCCCCCAGGTAAGTTTGGCTGACTTTTTAAGTAACTGCGTCAAGGGAGCGACGATAACTGCATAATCTTTGACAAAGATTCTATACCATCCTGTAATGCCCAAAAATCCTCTAATCTCACTGACTGTTTTGGGTTGTGGCCAGTCTATTATATCTTTAACCTTTGCGGGGTCTACTGAAATTCCTTCAGTGTTGATTATAAAACCAAGATAACTAACTTCTGGTGTGGAGAACACACATTTACTCATCTTGGCATATAACTGATGTTGGCGTAGAAGATGGAGTACTTTACGTACATGGTCTTCATGATCTTTTTCATCCTTAGAATATACCAGGATATCATCAAAAAACACCAACACAAAATCATCCAGATATTCTCTAAATATATCTTGCATGAGACGGTTAAAAGTGGCTGGAGCATTTGTAAGGCCAAAGGGCATCAATATGAATTCATAGTGCCCATACCGTGTGTTGAAAGCAGTTTTGTAAATATTTGCCTCCTTAATCCGGATTTGGTGGTAACCTGATCTGAGATCAATTTTTGTGAATACCTTGGCTCCATGTAACCTGTCAAGCAATTCATCGATGCGAGGAATGGGGTACTTATTCTTTATTGATACCTGGTTAAGCCCCCTATAGTCAATGCAGAGACGTAAGGATCTGTCCTTCTTCTTTTGGAATAGAACAGGTGCTCCCCAAGGTGAAATGCTTGGTCTTATGAATCCCTGCTCAATAAGCTGACGAAGCTGTTCCTTTAATTCAATAGCTTCAGGGAGGGACATTTTGTAGGGTCTTCTTGAAATTGGTTCACTACCTGGAAAGGTTTCAATTTCGTGGTCTATATCTCTGGGAGGAGGTAAATTCGAAAGATCTTCCGGAAATATATCCGAAAATTCTTTAAGCCATTCTGGAGTTGGGTTGTCTCTTGAATCATCTGCCTTGTTGAGTTTCACTACAAAGATCTATTGCCCTTTATGTAACCCCTTCAGAAGTCGGCTAGCCTTGACTAAATGAGCCTTAGGTTTCCCATTTAATCCTTGTACTAATGTTTCTTCACCTAAGTGATTTTTGAAGGTTAAGTTCCCTTGAGCACAGTGAATTTGGGCTTGATTTTTGATTAGCCAATCCATTCCTAGGATACCATCAAAGATTCCTACTGGAAGAGTTTGAAAGTAGGATGAAGTCAAGGTTCCCCCTAGTTCAAACTCAACTTTCCCAACTGTAAATTGAGATAGAACCTCTTTTCCATTTGCTAATTCTACTACTAATTTCTTGGTAGGATATTGGTTCAATTTAAGTTTTCTTAAACATTTAGGGGAGAGAAAAGAGTGTGTGCTGCCACAATCTATAAGTAGTTCAAATTGTTCACCTTCTCTGTTTGCAGTGGTTTGGATGACAGCGTACTGTTGTCGAGCTCCACGATTATCAATGGCGGCAAAAAGAGTAGCTCTTTCATCTTCCTCATCCTGCAATGTAGGTTCTCCTAATGCAACATAAGTTCTGGCTCCTCTACCTCTTCCTCTGCCTCGTCCTCTATTGCCTCTACCTCTTTGATTATTCCCTTGTCCTATTTGAGTCTGAGAAGGGGCTCCGGTAGCAGTTTGAGGATTTTGTCCCTCAGGACATTGGCTTCGTCCCATTCTATTGCATCCATAGCATCTGATGTTGGGAAAATTCTGCTCTATATTGGCTGCAGCTGACACTGCCCTTCGCTGACCTCCTTAATTATAATTCCCCCTTGCTCTTCCTCTAGAGTTATTGTAGTTGTAATAGTTTTTGGCAGGAGGGTTTCCTTCCGCTGCAAGTGGTTTAGCTCTTAGAAGAGCATCTTGAATAGAGGTGGGTCTCATAGCTTCCAATCGGTTACGCAAGGGTTTGTTTAAACCCTGACAAAAACGAGCAATCTGTTGTTCCATAGTCATTGGTGGGGCGTAACGTCGTAAAGACACATATTTGGTATAATACTCTTCCAAAGTAAGCCCTAACTGTTTGAGGGCGAAGAACTCATTCATCTTGATAGCTTAGTGACCTGGAGGAAGATATCTTTCTTTCACTGCCTGCTTCATTCTTTCCCAAGAGGGACTAATGGAAGGATTATCTCTACAGTATTGTTTCCACCAAAGTTTGGCGTCTCCGGTGAGCCGGAACATTCCTAACATTGCTTGATTCTCTGAAGCAGTTCCTACTGCCAAGAAATAATCATCCATGGCGTCGAGCCATGCTTCGGCATCACGTTCTAAGTTGGTTCCTTCTCCCTTGAAAGTTGGGAGTTGAACTTGTTTTAACAGTAGTTTCTTTTCCTGGGTGGGAGTATAGAGACTTTTGGCAATTCCCTGGGTTTGTAATTAATGAAGAGGTTTTACTGTTTATACTACTTTTGTTTTGTCATGCAGCTCTCTAATTTGTATACTTTTTAACATACTAAAAACAGAAATCTGACAATCATTAACACCATTTCAATTTAACTACACAAGCATGTCATAAAACCATGGTATATACAAAGGTTGATACAACACTGACTCATACTATGTACAAGATGGGCTCATACTATATACAAGATGGACTCATGCTATATACAATGTGTGATTCCCTAAATCAACAACCTCTTTACCACTGGTGGGTCTGACAGAGGATCAAAAAAGATGACGTCTTTTGGTCCCCTAAACCTTGGGCCTACCCTCATGGGCCTAATCCTACCTGGGTATACTACTGTGGCTACCTGATCATAGACCCACTGATTCTGTAACACTTCTACCCCATCTACCACAATGGTCTGATCTAGATCTTCAGTCCCACTAAAGAAGAAAACTTCGATGGTCCGAAGTGTTTCTGCCCACTTGAGTCTTTTTAGATTGAGTGTCAACCCTTCTAACTGCTCCGCATCAATCAGGAAAATTCCGCCAAACTGTGACCAGCTGATTCCCCATGTAGGAGGAGGGGAAAACATTAAATCTAACAATTGCATGATGCTCTTGCGAAGTACAAAGTTGTTGGAGCTGCAAGCAGCCTCGAACATGATGTTGAAAATCACAAACTTTTGGTAAGTTTGGCGGATATTTTCTTGTATTGATAGGGAAATTCTCATTTCACAATATACTATAATTAAAAATGCAATACAACTTATGCCTATTTCCCAACTTTTATCCTTCTAAGGTCAGGACCTTATTAAACCATGCTCTGATACCACTTGAAACGGCTCCAATCCCGCCGACACCAAAAGCGGGATGGAACCTTTGACAAGTCTCTAGGCCTACTAAAGTCAAAGCCTTTAAACAAGAAAAATTCTAGGGAATTCACCCTTACCATCGGCAATGGTTTAGGTTCATAGCCCTAGAAGAGACCTAGTCCTGTCTCGCAGTGGAAACGGGATCCTTAAAAAAAATTTCCGGCCCTAAATCTTCATCCTTTAGATTAAGGTTTCCTTAGCCAACGCTTTTTTCCCTCTAACATATGTGAGGGCACAGCCGCTGGTGGATCCCTCGTCCAAGTGAAGTTTCTAAACGTTTTAGTGCGCGGGAATGGATAGTTACCTGACTAATCAAGTCCACCCGTCCATGATTGAAAACGTTAGTCAATCCCAACTAACCACCCCGCACTAACACATGATTTTATTGTTGTTTAATTACTACCACATTCTTTCCACAATTTAAATAATGATTCCTTTTTAATTTTTCCACTGAATTTCCTTAAAGCAACCTTTAAAAACAGCATTGAAGAGATTCTTTCAGAAAACTGACATCTTTAAACTTAAGACAAGGTACTGTCATTTTAAGGTATCACTGACCAGTACTAACTTGTCTCAAGACCACCTATACAAGGGTGAAAAACGGCACCCATTCCTTATTTATATAACCGGGGTGGAAAAAGTCTTCACCCAAAGTCCGGGCGCCCATACGCCAAAACCAGTTGCCCATACAACCGGGCAGTTCCTCTAGGATAAACTTAAAAGTACTATCCATAAACATAAACAAGCACGGGGTAAAGACTCCACACGTGCAGAGGTAACCGACTCCTCCATGATGGTATCTCCATCGTTACTCATTACCTGGAGTAAAAATATTTCCAAGGAATCAGAGGTGTCTTGAGACAAGCTGTCTTAAGGATGGTCAAACATTTCCTTCCTATTTCAACCAGTAATAACCCAATCATTTCTTTCCTAATTACAATCATTGATCGTGGGTTTTGTGGAAGTTACCTTCCTTTTTCAGCCAGTGTTTTACTTCCTAACCCTTCGTATGCAATGCTTAACTTAAAATGAAATCTAAAAGCTTATTAATGGCATAATTGAAAACCACCTGGGACTGGTAGTCCATCTGCTGTGGGGCAGGTGCCCGTAAACTCTCCTCTGTTGGCCTATGGCTAGGCCCTGCTTCATGGTCGTTAGTTGCTTTGTTGCGTTTGTTACTAGCATATTCATCTTCCGTCAAAGGGTTTCCCCTGGTTCTCTTGGGGGCCATTTCGACAGCCTTATAAAAAGACTTAATCCATTAGAGGATTTATTGTATAACATTTATTTTTCCTTGTTACCCAAAAATAAGGGTTTTGGACCTTGGTTAATTAATTGGTATTTAGATAATTTTATTTCTTAATTTTTCTTATCCATTATATACAAAAATTGGTTACTTTTGACCAAAGTACGTCCCTAAACTATTTATCTAAGGTTAGGATAATTATAATAGATTCCCCAAAGTATATTCATTCTCTGGTATTGATATCAAAGGGTTTCTATTTGCTTTACTATATTCCCTTTTTTATTTTTTCCAAAAATTGTAGTAATTTTATTGGGAGATATAGTTAAACTAATTTTCTAATGGTAGCATAATTACCAAAGATTCCTTGAGGTCTAATAAACCTTTGATAAAGATATCAATTCAATTTAAGTCTATTTACTAATTTCCCCTATTTAAATTCCTCAAAAAAGAGGGTATTTTAGCTAGAGTAATTAGCTAGATTACTTTTCTGGATTTCTCCTAATTATCACGGGTTCTTGAACACCTGATTTACCCTTGATAATTATATGGAAGGATTTGAATTCCATTTACTAATTTCCCCTATTAAACTTTCTCAAAAAATAGGGTATTTTAGCTAAGATAATTAGCTAAATTAACTTTCTGAACTTCTCCTAATTATCACGGGTTATTGAACACCTGATAACCACTGATAATTATATGGGAGCACTTGAATTCCATTTACTAATTTCCCCTATTAAAATATATCAAAAAACAGGGTATTTTAGCTAAGATAATTAGCTAAATTAACTTTCTGAATTTCTCCTAATTATCACGGGTCATTGAACACCTAATTAACCACTGATAATTATATGGAAGAATTTGAATTCTATTTACTAATTTTCCCTATTAAAATTGTTTAAAAAACAGAGTAATATATCTAAAGTAATTAGCTAACTTAACTTTCTAAACTTCTCCTAATTATCACAGGTACTTGACCACTCAATTAATCACTGATAATTATATGGAAGCATTTGAATTCCATTTACTAATTTCCCCTATTAACATTTCACAAAAAACAGGGTATTTGGCCTAATTAATAAGGAAAACTTCTCAAAAAATTATAGGTTAATTTTCCTAGATTAATAACTATCTAATGTATCTTTGAAAAATAATTAAACTTAATCTAATCCTAATTAATATTTTTACCATTAATTCATGGCTAAATTGGCTAATTCCAGCCCTAATATGAGAGGATAAATAATTAACTTAGTATTACTAAGCTTAATTATAATAATCAGCAGAGATTTATTAATGTTAAGAGGTTTAAGAAGCTTATATAGGCCTAATCTTTGATTAATTAATCATTTATCTTAATCTAACCTTACTAATTAAGAAGGATTAGGTTAATTACCATTAGGGTTAATCAATTAGAGATTAAACTCTAATGATTTCTGCATGGTGTTCTCTCTAGATAAGAGAGAGAGAGTAGCAAGGCTCCGAGTCTGTCAAAATATGAAGAGAATGGTCCTATTTATAGCTTTTCCTGGGCATTTGGCAGCTTTTGCCAGCTTTCCCCTAGTCCAAGCAACCCCCTAGGCTGAAATTTGCGCATTTTTTTTTCCATCACTGCCCCTGGAAAGTTTCCACAGCTTCCACACTCACCCCATACCTTCCAGAATTTGCCTGTTTGATTTTTGCAGATTTTCCATGATGAAATTTTGAATTTCATATTTAACTCTAGAACCTTAGTGTAAAGAAGTCTTTGCTAATGATTAAAATGAACCCATCCAATTTTTGTTATTAATTAAATTTCTATGGTAATTTTCCAGGTCCCGTAACTGTTCCCGTTTTTATCGAAATCGGATTCTGAAAATTTCTAGACATAGTAAAGCTCTGCTTATAATTCCAAAAATACCAAAATTAATAGTGTTTGGAGTCCTGCAATAGTATTTTCCATTAAGTTTTTCAAGCTTAGTACAGTTTTGAAGGTTTCGTAAACTGGAAACCTTACAACACATGAGATTGTGTGAGTGTGTGTGTGTGTGTTAATGCCTTGCAAAAATCAGCCCCCTCTCTCTCTTGGGCAAGCCCCCTTACTATTTGCTCTTCCTGCACCTCATTGGCCCTCCCCAAGTCAAGCCAATCACAATTAAGCAGCATAAGTGATAGCCTTCTGACATGTGTCCCCCTTTCCCCTTTTGTGAGAGCTTTAGGTAATTAAATAATTAAACTAAACTCTCATTGGACCCCTTTGCCTCCTGGCCAATAGGAATCAGGCAAGCCATGGGGCTCTTGAATGCTCATTGGACCCTTTGGGAGACTGCCCAATAGTCTTCTAGGAGACTTAATTATTATTGGTTTCTTTTATTAAATGTTTTTAAATTAATTAAACTAGATTTACTCTAGCTTAATTCTCATTGGTCCACTTCAAGGGTCATCCAATAGGAATTGGGCACACCTTGTGGGCATCTGGGCTAGGGAGCTGACATGTGTCCCTAATTCCCTTTGTGTAAAGGGGCTTGTGTGTGTGTGTGTGGCTTTCTCTCTCATCCCCTAGAAGAAGGGCTCGCCCCCTCCCATGCAGGGATGTGCATTGACTTTGGAGAGCACACAAAGCATCCAATTCCCCCTAAGCTTTAACCCTTTGGGCACAACCTTTGAATTTTGGAACCTTAGCATTTTGGAAGTCTTAATGGGCTGAACCTTAGGGTCTTTTTAGCCCATTGTTGCACATGGCTCTTTTGCAGATGGCCCCCCCTTTAGATCCCTATTTTCCCTCCTTTGGATCCCTACTGTGGCCAGTCTGCTAGCTTAACCAATATTCTAGCTTTTTCTGCCCTGGCACTTCCCCACATTAAATGATCAGTTTAATATGAGAAAATCATTTAGGAGAATTAGATATTGATTATTATGACATATTAACTCTTCTCCTTTGTTCTCTGCCTTGGCTTTTCCCCCTCTCCTTCATCCTCTTCCTTCCCCTATATCCTCCCTTCTTCTCTCTCCTTCTTCCCCCATTTCCTCTCTTTCCTTTTCTTTCTCGTCTCTCTTCCCTCGACTTTGTCTTCCTCCTTTTCTCTTCTTCTTTCCTTCACCCTCTCCCTACTTTCACTATGCCCCAAAGGTGACACAAGACCGGGTCCCATAGTCTAAAATTGGGGAATCACTATACGCAAATTTGAGAAAAATTTTCACTTGGAACATACAGTTGTATATTAAAAAGAACTTGAAAAGAAGTGCAATAAGACCTCCATATGAATATTAATTTGAGTTTTAAGTACCCTTGATTGCAATGGAAAAAGGATTTCGTGGGAAGATGTCATTCTCACTCTATTAACAGCTTCAAACCAAGCCAATTCACCAACAAGTAACAGGTAACACTCAAAATTCATAATTCCATTCATGCACTTGAGATCTAGTCGAATATCTTCATGTGGGCAAAAAAGGGTAGTTAATAACCAAAGTAGATTGCCTTTGAGGAAAGTGCTCAAAAGTTTTTGAGTTCAATTCCAGTCAACAACAAGTCAATCCGCATGATCTATCAGACACCTCTCACTCTATCATGCAATCACGATGAGATATTAACATTCCATCTCCATCTATTAGGGGTGACACCAATCACAATCTGACCATGCACTTCAAAATGTACATTTCTGAGCAATACAACACCTTATTGGATTGTAAAATGTATTCCCACCAATGATACCACCATTGATCTTTATGTCCCTCCATTAGAAGGTTGTATTTCGTGTTACTCTTAGAACTATGGCTTCTTCTTCTGGCCCGAAATTATCTAGGGGTTTCTCTATTCTCTCCCTAACTAATCTCACCATGAGTCTACTAGGAAGGCCATGCACTAGCATAAGCTCTATTTCCATTTCAAACTCCCCCACTATAAATAATCAATGCCAAGATTAGAGAATAAGCAAAGTTTCTTGGGTTATCATGCAGCCAATAAGGAGAAAAAGATCCTCTACATCAAATCTATTTTGTTACGCACAAAAAGAAAGAGTGCTAGATTTTAAAGTGAAAGTTGTTAAAAATACTACAACAGAGATTTTAATTCAACACTTTTTCACTCACTCTGATGTGATTTCTCATGGTGGTAATGTCTCAGTGGTACATCATCCACGATGCAATTGTAAGTGGATTCTATTGCAATGGCTCCTCTGACATTTAACTCTTCCATTTAGCTCTCACATTTACAGATGTTTATCCTCCTTTTGTTCTCTTATATCTAGCTCTTATATTTACAAATGTTTATCCTTATTCATACAAGGAATGGAAGCCTGTGGTGTGCATTATAAACATCATTTCTATAACACATACTCACATTGGTCAATATGTGGGAAAGAACAAGAAATAGCCTTTTAGATGAAGGCATATTCTTCTAGGACCATTTTACCAACTCATCCAAAGGAATAAAAAAGGAACATTGGTAAAAGTTCCACTACCAATAAATTGAAAGTCCACACAATCAATGAAACTCCGTGGACTGGCCAATTCCTGACACAGTATTGAGTGAAGCATTGTGGAGTAAGCTCTATAAGGATGTACAAAGGCATCTCCAAAACTCTATAATGGCTAAATTGGTCAAGCTTGCAAATTTTTTCTCTATTAGTATATTTTTTGTAGTAGATTATGTTAGCCTACAAATCCCTTGATTCTTCCTTTTGTGATAAGCTTTTCAATAGAGGCTAGTATGTGAAAGAGTTGGATGGCATATGTTGCAAGATTGCACTTGACAATTTGGTTGTCAAGTATATGATTGTCACTCAGTCGCTTATTATCATCTCCTTTTGGTACAAACTTCTCACTTTGTCAAGATTTTATATGTGCCTATTGATCAAGAGTCAAAAGGTTTGGAGAACAACATTGTCATAGATGTGGAAGTGATGGATAAGTACCTCCTCCAACCTCGACATGCAATAGTGGAGGAGGTTGTGGACAAAGACCCCTTGAAATTATATTTCTTGCTATGTGGACGCAAAGCAATGCAATCAAGGGAAAATTTATGTAGAGATCTTTGAGGCCAAGTTCAAATTGTGCCAATGTAATACATCGCATATGATTCTCAAAATTTATGTAGAGATTTTTGAGGCCAAGTTCAAATTGTGCCAATGTAATACATCTCATACGATTCTCAAAAAAATGAGGTATCTTGTGGACAAATATAAATCTTATTTTAGCTATACGTTAAAAGTTATATGAATATGATTCTCTCTCTCCCTCTCTCTCTCTCTCTCTAACAGGGCACCAAGGCAATGCAGAATAGTCAAATTGACTCCACAAATTATGCCTATTGCAAGTTCAAGGGTCTAAGTACCACACACTACAAGAGTGCTCAGCTTTTTCTCACATCCAAACTTGCTTTGCTCACACTTTCATCCATGACTTAAGACCTACACATTGTCCTCTCCCAACCATAGTGTGGACTCTCCATTGTGACTTTCATCACCACAATTTTGGAGGATCAAGAATCACTTATCAGCCCCATACATACTACATCACATGTATCTTTGTTTCCATATGTCATATTTGACCTCCAACGGGACGATAACAAAATCTATCTATCTCTCTCTCTATATATATATAACATAGCATTGGCACCAACTTGACATATGCTTTGGTACAAACCATGGCCATAAGTGGATCAAGGTTTTGGGGTTGCATCAAAGACCAAATAGCAACCCTAAATTGCAGAAGAAGAAAATACAAAAAAATCATCCCTAGAGTGATGGACGTATATACAATGCACGGGGGGGAAAACCTTCTAGTGAGAGAAAACATGCCCCAGTGGTCCTAATCGTGTTTCTACACATCACTACCACATGTATATGGTAATAAATCCCCCCTGGGAGTGATGCAGTGAATGAGAGATGGCACATAGAGTAAATGGAAGTGCCATGCCTTGAGGACATGATCAGTGTACAAAGGGAGTAAGCCCAAAGCTTTGCGAAAAGCTTCAAACTTCTCATGAGACAATGCTTTTGTGAAAAGATCTGCAAGGTTGTCCTGTGTTGGCACATAAGCCAAGCTAATCTCTCCTCTTGAGAGCCTCTCCCTGACATAGTGGTAATGCACCTCAATGTGCTTTGTGCAAGCATGAAAAACTAGGTTCCTTGCAACTACCACCACGCTCTGAGTGTCAATGTAGATAGTGTTGGCAGTGTCTTGTCCAACACCCAAATCATCCATAAGGTGTCTGAGCCATACACACTCAATTGTAGCTGTAAATAATGTCCTATACTCAGCCTCACAACCAAAAGTGGCCACAGTAGGTTGCTTCTTTCTCAACCATGAGATACATGAACTGCTAAGCATGAAACAAAAAGCACTTATGGACACTCGTGTGTCAAAACAACCATCCCAATCTGAGTCCAAAAAAGCATGTAAATCTGGCGGCAATGATCTCCCCTTGGTATAAAACAAGCCAAGATGTAAAGTGCCACTCAAGTAGCAAAAAATCCTCTTGACAGCCTACCAATGCTTAGACCCTGGGCTATGCATAAATTTGTTGACTTATGAGACTGCAAGTTGAATATCCAGCCTTGTGTTGCATACATAAATATGGCAAAAGGGTGACATTGGCAGGATCGCTAGCATCATGAAGACTCAATCTCAAACTTGTATCCATGGGAGTGGCAATAGGTTTGCAATCCTCAAGTCCAAGCTTACATAGCAATGTCTCTATATAACTTGTCTGACACAAGGAAATACCACCATCACACTGCTTAAATTGTATACCCAAGTAATGATTCAACAACCCCAAATCTTTCATCTTGAAAGTAGCATTTAGATTAGCCTTAAATTCAGCAATATGTCTCTCATTGGGTCCAATGATCAACAAATCATCCACATAGAGAATGCCAATGAGAAGTACATCACCCTCACGCTTTACATACAATGTGCTTTCTGTTGGACTGTTATGAAAGCCTAGTTTGACCAAATGAGTGTCAACTTTCTCATACCAAGCACAAGGAGATTTCTTCAACCCATAAAAAGCTTTGTTACATTTGAACACTTTATCCTCTTGTCCTTTCTTGACAAAACCGCGGCGTTACATAAACTTCCTCAAATATGCCACCATTCAAGAAAGCAGTAACAATGTATGATTGATGTACATCCCAACCAAAATGAGCTCCCAAGGCACATAGAAAACGCACAATAGTCAGACCAAAAGTCTCTTCATAATCTATGCCTTTTTGTTGTGCATAACCCTTTGCAAAAAGTTGAGCCTTATGGCGATCAATCTCACCATCCGGCTTGCATTTCAACTTGTAAACCCACTTCGTACCAATGGCCTTCTTTCCAGGAGGCAAATCAAATAAAGTCCATGTATCATTTTCTATAAGTGCATCATAATATGATTTCATGGTAGTCATCCAATTTTTTAAATTATGTGCTTCATCAAAAGACAAAGGTTCCTCAACATCACAACTGACAAACATGCATCATGGACAAAAGGATCATAAGTGCACTTTGCACTAAAAGCCCATTCTGCATCAACATCAACATCACAGTCTTCTTTCATAGAAGACTCGACAATAGCTACATTTGTAGTGGAACCAGCATTATTAGTGGAACCATCCTCTTTCTTCTTAGCCTCTTTGGCCTTCAATTGAGGACACTGCTTGATCAAATGATCATTAGCTTTACAATAATGGAAACGCATCTTATTTTTGCCCTTATCATCAGCATTCCCTGACAAATTGCTGCCAATAGAAGCATTAGGAGTAGATGATTTACCACTCACAAAAGAACCATGAGAAGTGGCTACATTGTTGTTACCACCTTTCTTTGAGCAACAATAAAGGCATGTTCAACTGCATGTTGTCTAGCCCTTTTTTCTTTTAAAGTGACTCTTGCAACAGCAATATGCACAATGCATCAAACTTGACAACTTCTGGATTTCCTTGGGTCATAAGTCTCTAAGTACTAGCAAAAGTCTGGTAAGAATCTGGCAAAGCATCAAGAATAGTCTGCACAAGGGAACTGTCAGAAATGACTTCCCCTGCAAAAATAAGTTTCTCATTGATATCCTTGACACCAACAAGGAAAGTGTCCATATCATCTTCCTCATGCATAATCTTTGACTCTAGCTCTTTACGTAGCAATGCTAATTTTGCCTCATTGCAACTTGCATAAAGACCAGCCAAAATATGCCAAGCCTGTTTTGCATATTTTGTTGAACGAATGTGAGGAGTAATAGTGCGCTTCACAAAAAATGCAATCAATGCTTGAGCCTACGCATCTTTTACATCCCAACGAGCTTGCTCAGTCGTAGGCAAAACAGCTCTAGGAGCAGCAACCCTGACACCAAAACCTGCAACATCCTCAACATCGCTTACATCCTCAAAACTAGGACGCACATCAATGCCTTGCACAATGTTCCAAACGCCCTTTGACACAATGTTCCAAAGCTCGCAAAAATCAGAGAAAGTGAGTAGGTGTGTGTTGGAGCTGCTGGCGATAACAGTTCAACCCTTGAATTCAACACTCTTTGCACTCCTTGAAGCTATGCCCGCCATTATTGATGTTTCATCCATGCATTGGTCTACCCTTCTAACGATGACTTGTCAGATAGTCAAAAAGATTTGGTCTTTAGTTCACCACCAGTGACTGTTATAAGGTTTAAATTCCTTCATACTTTGAATTCAACACTCTGGTTTAAATTCCTTTATACTTTCAATTATCTGGTTTTGGTGTCTGGTAATCCTAAGATCATTAGTTGCGTCTCATCCTAGCTCTAGTGTAGAGTACTCCTTAGATCACCAGTTGCGTCTTGTTCTTCAAATGTCTCAATGACCTTTGGTGTGATCATAAACAGATCCAATGGTGGTCTTCATAATCAAATTCTTCTTTATTATGCCCTTCTGATGTTGGAGGTTCCTTTGATTTATAGTAGTACAACTTGATCTTTGCTCCATTATAGACCTAGGCAGCATCAATCCAGATAAATCCTCAATTTGACTTTGCTATTTGGGAATATCCAATCTACCTAATAGAATACTGACCATACTATTTTCAAATTAGGTCTCTTTGGGTCTAATTTTGATTTGATATAGTAAGACCAAGTCCCCTTTCTTGAATTCCCTGGCCTTCAGCTTATTGTCATGCCAATATTTTCTTCTCTGTTAGGCCACTTCTTGTTTCAGCATTTCCCTCTATCTGATCTCATCTAGCTTCAAAAGCTCATCTAATCAATTCTTTAGTATTGAGCTATAGTCTACATCATGCTTAATGGCCATCCTGAGGCAAGGAACAACAAATTCCATAGGCACTACTATCTCTATAACGTACTCCATCCTAAATTGAGTCATCCTAGTTGTGACCTTGTCAATTGTCCTATAATCCCATGATGTTTCGTGAATCTTCTCATCCCAATTATGAGATTTCTTTTACACAATATTGGCCACAATGGTCTTGATGGCTGTTTTAGTGCCCTTAGCTTGTCCATTGCATCTAGGATAGTACGTTATTGATTCTTGATGCTTGATCGAGAAAATTTTAGTTATCATCTAGATTGTTTCATTCACAAAATGGGTTCTGTGTTCTGAAACTATCTCAATCAGACAACCATATCTATACACAACATGCTCATACAATAGCCATGATGTTGACTTTGTTGTGTTGTTGGGCAATGTCTGTTAGGAAATAAGACGTAGCTAAATAGATAATTGAGTAGATTACTTAATGGAGAGAGACAAATTTACACACACGAGATTATAGAGTAGAGAGAGAGAGAGAGAGAGAGAGAGAGTACACACGATATACGTGGTTCACCAAATGTGGGCTACGTCCACGGGAAAGCAGCCACTCAATGGCTTTAGTACTTCAAAACAAGAAGTAGTTTACAAAGGGATTATACCCTTAATGGAGCTCCTGCCTTGCTTCACTCTCACCACCTCACACTCACCTTGTTGCATCAACTTCACACTATGAAATGTGTGTAGAAATGGCCTATTTTTATAGGCCAAAAGGGCTGCCCTCTCTCATGAGAGCCAGCCATGTGTAGCCGCCCTTGTGTAGATAAGTCCAAATCGGACCCTGCAATCCGCCCATGTGTGGCTGCCCTTGAGAAGACAAGTCCGCTTTTGAATTCGGCCACCGGCCACCAGCCATTGACTTCCGACCACCGGCCACCGGCCATTGACTACCGGCCACCGGCCAACCGACGGTTGTTTTCCGACCACTTTCCGGCCGCCGTCCGGCCATAATATTCCAGCGAAAAAGAATATTCCGGCCCCTGGTTTTTGAATGTGAAAATTTTGGTTTCCGATGAATGATTTACCTTCACGCACGATGGCTTCTCCTCATAATGGAGGCCTTACAAATGTGCGCTTTTACCACAGAAAATTACAAGGGTAAATCAGGCTCCATACTTAACAATCTCCCACTTGGAGATTGATCTCCAAACCAAACCTGTGACTGCTTTCCATTCTGGCTTCTTATCCTTGAATGCCGATTGAAGTTGAGCAAAAGCTCAACTTCTCCTTGTTGACCACCTTTGTAAACATGTCTGCAGGATTTTCACTTGTATGCACCTTTCCTAGCTTTAGTTGTCCCTCTTCCAAAAGAGTGCGTATGAAGTGATATCTCACCTCAATGTGCTTTGTCCTTGAATGAAAGGCTGAGTTCTTCGCAAGATGGATAACTCTTTGGCTATCACTGTACAAAACACAATTGTCTTGTTTGAATCCAAGCTCTTCTAAGAATTTGTGAAGCCACAGAATTTCTTTGCTTGGCTCCGTTATTGCTACATACTCTGCTTCGGTGGTAGAAAGTGAAACCACATTCTACAACTTTGAAGCCCAGCTTACTGCTGTGCCTCCAACTGTGAACACATAGCCAGTAGTGCTCCTTCGAGTATCTTTGTCACCTGCCATATCTGCATCAGCATACCCTTCTAGAAAAATATCAGTTCCTCCAAAACACAAAGCATTTGTTGTTGTCCCTTTTAGATACCTAAGTATCCACTTCATAGCTTGCCAATGCTCTTTACATGGGTTGTCCATGAACCTACTCACAACTCCCACTGCATGTGCAATGTCTGGCCTTGTCCAGACCATAGCATACATTAGAGAACCTACCGCTACAGCATATGGAACTTTAGACATATAGGCTATCTCCTCTTGTGTCTTTGGACACATATCCTTCGTTATTTTAAAATGACGAGCAAAAAGGTGTAGAAATTGGTTTTGCATTTTTCATTGCAACCCTTTCTAGTACCTTCTTGATGTAATCTGCTTGAGATAGCTTTATTGTCTTCTTCGTCCTATCCCTTGATATTTTCATATCAAGTATCCTCTTTGCAGCACCTAAATCTTTCATTGAAAAAGATTTAGACAGCTCCTCTTTTAGGTCTTTGATGTCTTGCATGTTAGCACTTGCAATCAACATGTCATCAACATACAACATTAGGATGATGAATTTCCCATCTCCCAAATTCTTCGTGTAGACGTAGTGATCCGAGTTGCATATCGTGAATCCATAATCCAACATCCATCGATCAAACTTCAAGTACCATTGTCTTGATGCTTGCTTTAAACCATACAAGAGCGCTCTTCTTTAATCTGCAAACCATTTTCTCCTTATCTTTTACTTCATACCCCTTTGGTTGAAGCATGTAGATTTCCTCCTCTAAGTCACCGTGAGGAAATGCCATATTTACATCCATTTTCTCGAGATTTAGATCATGAGCAGTCACAAGGCTTAAGACAAGCCTAATTGAGTTCATTTTTACAACAGGAGAAAATATTTTATTGAAGTCAATACCTTTCTTTTGAGAAAAACCTTTTACCACAAGCCTAGACTTGTACCTTTTCTTCCCACCTTCTTCTTCCTTCAGCTTGTACACCCATTTGTTTTGAAGTGCCCGCTTACCTTTAGGCAACTCAACCAACTCCCATGTTTGGTTGGGATGTAGTGAGTCCATCTCCACTTACATGCTCTTCGTCCATTCTTCTTTGGATTCATGTTGCATAGCTTCTTCGTATGATTCCAGCTCTCCAGAATCTGAGATCAAGAGATGGTTGAAGGAAGGAACAAACCTTTCTGGAGGTCTACTTGCTCTTGTAGATCTTCGGGGAATAGATTGAGGCTCCTCATTTGGTTGACGTTGTTGCACATTGTCACCGTTTGCAGTCCTTGAGTCTTCACCGTCCTCAAGCTCCATGTACTTATCACCTGTTTCTTTTGTTTGTTTTCTTTCCAAGTAATCTTTGTACATATTTTGTTCGTTAAAAATTATATCCCTACTCCTTAAGATTTTACCATCTTCAGGATTCCATAGGCAATACCCAAAGTCTCCTTCTCCATAGCCAATGAAGAAACACTTTTTGGACTTTCCATCTAGCTTTGATCTTAGGCTTCTATCTATGTGCATGAAAGCCTCACATCCAAACACTTTGAGAAATGCATAATTCACTGGTTTACATGTCCATGCCTCTTCTGGAACTCCCCCATCCAATGTCGTTGAGGGTGACCGATTGATTAAGTACACAGACGTACTTACAACTTCTGCCCAAAGCTCAAGCAGTAGGCCTGCATGTAGCTGCATGCTTCGTGCTCACTCCATGATTGTTCTGTCCATCCATTCCGAAATACCATTTTGTTGAGGTGTCCTTGGGGTTGTCCTTTGCCTCCGAATGCCATGGCTAGCACAAAATCTTTCAAAAGCTTGGCTGCAATATTCACCTCCATTGTCGGATCTAAGGCATTTAACCTTGGTACATGTTTCATTCTCCACAAAGGCTTTCCACCTTTGAAATATGGAAAATACATCGGACTTATTCTTCATGACATAAACCCATGTTTTTCTAGTCGCATCGTCTATGAATGTTACATAGTAAAATGAGCCACCAAGTGATGGTGTACTTGCAGGACCCCAAACATCAGAATGAACCAACTCAAGTTTTTTATTTTTTCTTTCATTTCTTGATTTTTGAAATTTTACCCTCTTTTGTTTACCATAAACACAATCTTCACAGAACGCTAAGTCCACTTCTTTCAAACCTGGTAGAAGCTTCTTTGTTTGAAGGATTTTCATTCCTTTGGCACTCATATGCCCAAGCCGGTAGTGCCACACTGCACTGTCAACTTCTGTAGTTGCTGCACAAGCTGAAGGTTGCGTGCTAACAGTACACAAGTAAAGTGTACCGACCTTTTCTCCCTTGGCAACCACCAAAGATCCCTTTGAGATCTTCCACCGTTTGTTTCCGAATGCAATGTTGTGACCTTCATCGTCCAATTGTCCTGTAGAGATCAAATTTTTGCGAAGAGAAGGAACATGCCTAACATCTTTAAGCTTCCATTCATTTCCGTTAGCAGTTTTGACAGAAACTGTACCTTTGCCGACAATCTCACAAGCTTCATCATCTCCCAAGTATACATTTGGTGTAGTCTTGGAAATGTTGCTTGTGTGGTGTCGCATGGAATGAAGCCCCGAAATCTACTATCCAGGAATTAGACACATTGTCTAATGAGAGAATTAGAGCATCTTGTTGTACTTTACCTGCCACATTGGCCTCTGATGTTGGCTTGTTGTCTTGAGACTCTCTCTCCTTCTTCTTCTTGGACCAGCAATCCTTATTGACGTGGCCCTTCTTGCCGCAGTTCAAACATTCAAGAACTGACTTTGTGCGTGACTTGCTCCGCCTTGAGCGATCATGACCCTTTTGGTTTTTGAACCTCTCCTTAGGCCTTCCTCTTGTTTCCACTGACAGTGCAGCACTTGATGATTCTCCTGTGCTTCTCCTTCGCATTTCCTCGCTTAGGAGAACACCCACAACATCATCAAACTTAAGAGTATTTGTACCAGAGATAGAATTACTTACAGCCATCACAAGGTTGTCCCAACTATCCGGTAGAGATGATAGTATAAGGAGAGCTCACACTTCATCATCAAAATTGATTTTCACCGATCGAAGTTTACTTATGTTTTGTGTTAAAGTCATTTAGGTGTTCTGCAATTGAACCATTCTCTTCCATCTTTAGATTGAACAAGCGCTTCGTAAGAAATACCTTATTGGATGCCGATGGTTTCTCGTAGAAGTCGTCAAGTGACTTCATCAAGTCGTCCGTGGTCTTCATCTCCGAAACATTGAAGGCCACCGTTGACGCCAAGCTTAACCGGATTGTTCCCAGTGCCTTTCGATCAAGGACAATCCATGCTTCATCTGCCATTGTTGCGGGCTTCTTCGCAAGACTGCCTAGTGGCAAATAGAGGTTCTTCTGGTAGAGATAGTCTTCAATCTGCATCTTCCAATGTTGGTAGTTTTTGCCGTTGAACTTCTCAATCTTGAGCTTCCCTTCCTCCGCCATAACTTGCACTCAATTCAAGGAATCCTTTCCTCGAGATAATTTAGCTACAAGCAAACCTTGCTCTGATACCAGTTGTTAGGAAATAAGACGTAGCTAAATAGATAATTGAGTAGATTACTTAATGGAGAGAGACAGATTTACATACACGAGATTATAGAGTAGAGAGAGAGAGAGAGAGAGAGTACACACGATATACATGGTTCACCCAATGTGGGCAACGTCCACGGGAAAGCAGCCACTCAATGGCTTTAGTACTTCAAAACAAGAAGTAGTTTACAAAGGGATTATACCCTTAATGGAGCTCCCGCCTTGCTTCACTCTCACCACCTCACACTCACCTTGTTGCATCAACTTCACACTATGAAATGTGTGTAGAAATGGCCTCCTTTTATAGGCCAAAAGGGCTGCCCTCTCTCATGAGAGCCAGCCATGTGTAGCCGCCCTTGTGTAGATAAGTCCAAATCGGACCCTCCAATCCGCCCATGTGTGTCCGCCCTTTAGAAGATAAGTCCGCTTTTGAATTCGGCCACCGGCCACTGGCCATTGACTTCCAACCACCGGCCACCGGCTAACCGACGGTTGTTTTCCGACTACTTTCCGGCCGTCGTCCGGTCATAATATTCCGGCGAGGAAAAAAAACTCGGGGCCGGAAGGCCCCTAAAGTTGCCCCTGGTTTTTGACTGTGAAAATTTTGGTTTCCGGTGAGTGATTTACCTTCACGCACGATGGCTTCTCCTCATAATGGGGGCCTTACAAATGTGCGCTTTTACCACAGAAAATTACAAGGGTAAATCAGGTTCCATACTTAACAATGTCTTGGCCTCCACCCGTTTTTTGACATAACATGTGGGCAATGCCTTGGCCTCCACCTATTTGCTGACATAACATGTGGCCATCACAATGCACTTGTTGTTTCTTGGGGTCACCTTCTTCAATGGACCCATGAAGTCTCTCAGACATCATTTCCAAGAATAAGACATGTATACCCTCAATTGAAAACACAATAAAATCATCAATTAATATTTCCAAGCAAGAACTTGTGCAGAAACTCACTAAAAATTTCCATCATGCATCATTGAAAGGTTGATGGAGCATTCACTTGATCTTGTTTGTGCCATATTTTCTACATAGTTCCTCTAGCCGCACTTCTAGTGTTATTCGTTCTTACATGGATTCTCTTATTGGGTCCCTGGATTGTCAACATTTGGAGTGCATAATCATGGATGGCTCTTGCCCTTTTGAAACAAGGCCATCCCAAAAGCATATTGTAAGCATCTTGTACATCGAAACCAAAAGGCTGGTTTTGAACTTCGCCTTTTCCACTATGACCTGTAGGTTCTTGACTAAGCCACTAGCCTGGACCACTCTCTGATCAGCCATCCTTATTTTGAATGGATTTGGTTTCATCTCTTGAATCCCTTGACATGCTCTCTAAGTATGTTTACTCTAGTCTTGCCATTCAGTATAAGGTGAGAGGAGGCAAAGTAAGAGAGAGAGAGAGAGAGAGAGAGAGTTGAATGTACGGATTTTTTCAAAAATATTTTTTCACAATTGAAGAAAATAAGGGTACACTTAAAAATCTCAAACATTTGCGTGTAATTTCACACTAAAACTTGTGAAATTTTGTAGTTTTTCTAAGAGCAGCTTGGAATCTAGACGAGATTTTGTAATTTTGATCGATTAAAAATATATAAAACCTTACTTATTAACATTGTGTGGGTTTGTGTTGGAGTATTAATCTTATTCACAACGTGAACCAGACGATTCGAAAAGAGAATTGGTAGAGGCAAGTAAAAGTGGTTATAGTGAAATCTTTAAAATTTTGTTCTTAACCATCTAAAAATGATGTTAGAAGCCATTTATCGTGGCTATGGCTAACTAAGCAAGTACTGAGTAGCTTACTTTGCAAAAGTCTAGTTTAGTGTTCGTTTTCTATGGAAAAGGGAGTTAGTATGTCCTTTGTGCATTAGTCTGTCTTTTAAATATATGAGAAAGGCCTTTGCTTTCATAATAGAAGATACATTAAAGAGTAGTAATGCTTACCAAGCCAGTACTCATTCCCAGTCAAGTAGACAAAAATAAACTTTATTGAAATTTGAGCGTTGAATATTTTAAGAGCTATCTAGGTCAAGTTCTAACTCAAACGATACTACTTTTATGAATGTAAATATGAAAAGTTGAACATTTTGGTAATATCATACACTTCAAAAACACACTCTATTTGGGTCTAAAGTTTGTTCATTAATTAAATAGTTGCATAGATTCCTTGCTACTTTAATTTTAATAACAAGTCCTGTGGTCGTGAAGGTCGACGAGCAGCACATGAGATGTAGAGTGAGAGGGGTAGACACTATGCGCAGAAGCCGAGCAAGGGCAACACCATAGCAACATCACGAGTCCATCACTAGCAAGCTCATCCCGCTTGTCATTTTGTCAATCACAGACCTTGCTATGATCTAGTTGCTTCTGCAACTATTGCGCCGATGCTCTAAATGCCCTTCCTCGCGAGTCGCCACCCTGCATCTTCAGCCCCACATGTCGTATGTATCCTCCCAGACCTAAGCACACTCACAAAGCGATTCTGCGTTTGCAGACGAACGGAATAGAAGAGAATGAGAGAGAAGCTCTGGTTTTAGTCAGCTCATTGCCTGCAGATGACTAGGAGAGAGGCCCTTGCCTTCAAAACGCATGCATGCACGCAATCAGAGGGAAGCCCTTGCTCTCGGATTCGTGGATTGATCTCCTGAATTGCTTGCAAGCAGAGAGAGAGAGAGAGAGAGAGAGAGAGAGAGAGAGAGAGAGGGGGGGCCCCTATGTTGGTGCTTCTTTCGCGCATTCGTCACTCTCTCTTTACCCGTACTCCTCGCCATCCATTGCAGAGCCAAAAGATCTCTATCTGCGCCCTCGCAGCAACTGGCATCTCTCTCTCTCTCTCTCTCTCTCTCTCTCTCTCTCTCTCTCTCTCTCTCTCTCTCTCTCTCTCTCTCTCTCTCTCTCTTCCACGTGCCCTTGCTGCGTGAGCCCCCCATGCAACGTTCAAACATAAAAAATTCCTTTCCTTGAATTGGCCAAGAGGAAATTGTAGGAAATCAAGTTATTTTTTTGGGTGTTCACATTTTTTGTCTATTTTGTCATGGAATTTCTCCTTCTCCCCTTGCCCTTAGCGGCACAATATTAAGCTTAGACACATTTTCCTCGAACACTGGCCCATGGGACCGACGTACTCTCTCTCTCTCTCTCTCTCTCTCTCTCTCTCTCTCTCTCTCTCTCTCACACACACACACACACACACACACAAAAAGAAAATCCGCCACTGCTAATGCAATGTCATCACTTGTCTCCATCTACCGTCGGGCCAAAAATCACGCATCCATTCTCAAAGTCATCAATTAACTTGCATGATTCGATTCCAAACTTTGGAATCTTTGAACTTGAAGCAAAATGAGTTGCAGCGCATTCCTGTGCGGTGGATTTTCCACCTTTGCATCGTGCTCTTTGAACATTACGTCATCTCTCTCACTCGCCTGCCAGGGAGCGAGAGATGCAAGCGCGAGAACTCATCCTCCCTCCCCACCCCCCTTTTCTACTAAAAGTTGGAGAGGATCTTCTAAGATTCTTATTAATAACCCCACATTCAACATTGGCAGGGCCTACTCTGCCTATTTCAAAAAGGAACTCTTATATAAACTCTGTTTATATTTGCACATAAAATGTTTACCCTGAATCCAATTAAACTTTGTATGTAGCTAATAATTCACAAGAAGTTTTAGATAAATTCTCACAATAATTCCCACATTGTGACTTACATCAACATCATGCGTTTCTGTGAGGGAGGCACCGCATACCTAGCTAGGTACGATTGGGGGTAGGGAACCGCCGGCCCGGTGGGGGGCCCGGCGGTCCCTTGCCCCCAATCGTACCTAGCTATGTTTACCCTGAATCCAATTAAACTTTGTATGTAGCTAATAATTCACAAGAAGCTTTAGATAAATTCTCACAATAATTCCCACATTGTGACTTACATCAACATCATGAGTTTCTGTGAGGGAGGCACCGCATACCTAGCTAGGTACGATTGGGGGCAGGGGACCGCCGGCCCGGTGGGGGGGCCAGTGGGGGGGCCGGTGGTCCCCTGCCCCCAAACGTACCTAGCTATGTTTACCTTGAATCCAATCAAACTTTGTATGTAGCTAATAATTCACAAGAAGTTTTAGATAAATTCTCACAATAATTCCCACATTGTGACTTACATCAACATCATGAGTTTCTGTGAGGGAGGCACCGCATACCTAGCTAGGTACGATTGGGGGCAGGGGACCGCCGGCCCAACATCATGAGTTTCTGCTCGGGAGGCACCGCATACCTAGCTAGGTACGATTGGGGGCAGGGGACCGCCGGCCCGGTGGGGCCGGCGGTCCCCTGCCCCCAATCGTACCTAGCTAGGTATGCGGTGCCTCCCGAGCAGAAGTAGTTCTTCACTAAATGACCAATGGCACATTGGTTGCAATATGTCGCTATCTCAACATGTGCACCCTTTGGAAGAGGCAGCTCTCCATAATACTACTGATAATGGTTTCCTGTGGTATCTAGATACAGATATGACCTCTTCTTTGCATGCATGAACCTGTAGATTACGACTGACTTAGGTGTATCCACTGGCTTCGTCTCTTTATCCTCCATTGTCTTGTCCTTGAGAAGCTGAAAATAGCTTCCATTATTTCTTGCATACAAGATCAAATCACTATCCATGCTTTCTAGCAGTCATAGAGCTAATTCTTCCATCAACATATGGTCTTTGATGTGGGGCTTCTGCATAGCCTTAGGGCTATGTTTCCGAGTTGATTTTGGCAAGGTTTGCACTGAGGGTGAAGATCCAATTGAATCTTTGTTTTCCGTTTCCTTGGATGGTGCTTTTGGATGGGGTCCAAGTATGTGACTTACAGGTTGCCCCGCAAATGCTAAACTCATCCATATTTTTCACATCGGCTATTTCATAGTACCTACCGTATTTCTCGACCACAATGACATCTTGACATGTTGGGTTCACATATTAAAACCAATATAACTTTTTCATTTCACTTAATTCTCTAGGTTTGGGATCTAAGCATATGTAGTATGTGATAGACTTAGTGTCAGAATTCCAAAATTTGTATAATCCCACATCCTCTTGATCTAAGTCAACCATATATAGCTCGCCTGACCTTCTACATCTGGCATTGTGAATTTCCGGTGGTCTCTCCTCCGGCTCGGCATCTTCCAATGCTTCTTGAAATTCCACTTGGGCTCCTGAAAAGGACACTACTTCTTGTAAAACTGGACTTCTTAATCCCACTCTTGCAGAGATAGGGTCTCTTTGTTGAGTTTGAACTCCCCCCATCCGAGAGGGTTCCATATCTAATGTTGGCATCTGTTTAATGCCTGATGATATGACTTCTTGTGCTTTGTTAAGTAGCTCTTGAGCCCGAGCTAGATCTTTCCAAAGTTGTGCTATCTCCATAGCTGATACTGCCCATGTATTCCCTGTTTGTGCCATTTGATGTGTTTGTGCTTTGTCTGGTGCTGGTGCAGTGTACGAGACTTGTGCTGTGTCTTTCCATGTGGTGTCTTGTGTTGTGCTTTGTTGTGTGTCATGTGGTGTGTCACTCATTTGTGTAGTGACAACTGTAGGTGTCAATTCTTCCAGGTGCGTAGTTAGAGGTAAACCCATGACGAGATGGTATACATTACCACCTTTAGACATGTAGTCTTCTCCTCTTGAGCCAAACGCTTCTGCTGTAAAATAATGATTGCTTTCTACAAGAACTTCATGACTTGTGATAGCCCTATAGTATTGACCATCTTCGTCTCCATAGAGGGTACCAATTTTCCGTTTTCCATCTTGTGCTTTGTACAGAAAACTACTTGGAGGATATGTGTAGATATCTGTAAGCTGATCTCTGTTCAACATTTCTATCTCATTGTTGATGTGTTTTCTGTGCCTCATGTAGATTGATCCCAGACAGTCTTCCATGAAACCTGGATGTGGGTGCAGTACATTCTTGGATGTTTCAACCTCCACATATTGAGATGTCTGAGTTTCTTCCATATCCTTCTTGGTCTTGATGTAGAGATTCCGATTTATATCCTCGTAGCATGGCAATCCTTGTAATGGCCAATTAAATAGAGCCCACTTTGCTCGCTTGTGATTCCTATGGGTGTCCTTGAAGCTCCGTCTCGGCTGATGGGCTGACTCCTTTAAGATGCCATTTCACTGCTTTGTGTCTTAACTCTTGCTGAGCTGATATCTGTGTGTCAGTCTCTTTCTCTGGATCTCTTTTGCTTTTGTGGATGACTTTAATTCTGAGCTCTCTGGACTGGTCTTTGCTTGCACCGCTTGAATTTCTTAACCCAAGTGCTTGCCAAGGCCGAACCGCATTTGTCTTGCTACTTGCTCTGCCTAAAGCTATGTAGAGATATTTTTCTAGAGCGTTGTGATAAGTTATGCCACTTACCACTATACTGCAATGACTTCCTCCTTCATAGAAAGTCTTGGATCAAGCTAACCTGTGTTCACTTTAGCACACAATCTGCAAAATTCTATTTACCAGGCAAACTTTTTCACAATGAACGCAAAATTCTTGATGTACCCTTGACAGCCACACTTGTGCCTTGAGCTTGGAGGTGACTCTCAATTTTACACTAGGCAGCGGTTTGCTTTTACACCTTCCAGTGGGTGATCAGTGTTTTTTCCAAGCTATAATTTCAATCTGCTAAAATTAGCAGTCTTTAGTGATCAATTAGAAGGCCTAGAGGCCAAACTAGTCTCAAATTTTTGACCTCCCGATGATACAAAGGCCGCCTGTACTCTTGTCAGCTCTAGGTCGATTTGAGCAGTCTGTTCCACAGCCTGGGTTGACTCTAGCCGATGACCTTGCTTATGGCTCACTAGCCCCTCTCCTAGGGAAAAGTCAAAACTATGTCCAAAACCGTGACCGTTTTCTCACAATTCTTTTGAACTGTCGGTTTTAGACACACCTGACTTCCAGATGCATTTTGAGGCCTTAGACGACGTTTTTTTCAAAGCTGACCTAAATGCTTTCCAAAGTCATACATTTAGTTCAAGTTTTGCTCTAAGATCTGTAGTGTTGCTCTCAGGCTATGTTTTGATATAAAAACTTTTCTGATCCAATACCGTTTGTGAAAGTTATGGCCAAAATAGTGAAATGCAGTTTAGAATGGTCAAAATGAGTCCAAATTCAATTTTAAAAGAAGATTTGGGATCTCTGTGACACTGTGAACACCCCTGTATGGTCAAGATTATAGTTGGACCCTAAAACTGGCATGGAGACATCCTACGGGTAGGATGTCTTTTTGCTCAGAATTGAATAAAATTTGGTCTAGAGACTCCCCTTGGGTCTAGCAACACAGTGGTATGGTCAAAATTTCAACCTAGACATCCTACGGGTAGGATGTCTTTTTGCTCAGAATTGAATAAAATCTGGTCCAGAGACTCCCCTTGGTGTGTTGAACCCATAGGTATCCTCACTTTTTGTTTCTGACACCTCTAGGCTGGTCAATTGCTAAAAAATCTGTTTCAGAAGCTGGATACTCTATCAGATGATTTTTCAAGTCAAATGAGCTCCAAATTGGACCAAAATTGACTGGTAGGCTTATAAGATGCTATGAAACACTTTGGTATTGTCAATGTTGGTCTAGGGTCCAAAATCATGCAGGAGACATCCTTTGCTCAGAATTGGCCCAAATTTGAACCCTTGATTCCCCTTGAGTCAAGCAACCCAATGCTATGCTCAAAATTGAATTTGGATGCCAAAAGGTCAAGATTTGGGCTGCATAAGCTTCTTGTGCACTTAGAGGGTAGGATGTCTTTTTTCAGGAGCAAATGATGTCCAAATAACTTGAAACTTGATGGCTAAGCTTAATAGGACATGATAAACAATTGTATGAGGTCAAAATCTCCCCAGAAGTTCATTTAGCACCTGGAGACATCCTACAGGTAGGATGTCTTTTTGCTTAGATTTGGCCAAAATTTGAACCACAGGTTCCCCTGGAGTCTAACAAACACACTGGTATGCTCAAAATTTCAATTGGACTTAAAAATGACCTTGAGACATCCTACGGGTAGGATGTCTTTTTGCTCAGATTTAGCCCAAAATTGAATCCAAGGTTCCCCTTGATGTGCTAAACACACAGCTATTCTCACTTTTTGATTCTGACACTTGTAGGCTGGTCAAATGATCAAGTATCTGTTTCAGAAGCCAGATGTCCATTCTGGTGAATTTTCAAGTCAAATCAGCTC
The DNA here is from genome assembly GCF_014529385.1 of Adiantum capillus-veneris. NCBI lineage: Eukaryota > Viridiplantae > Streptophyta > Polypodiopsida > Polypodiales > Pteridaceae > Adiantum > Adiantum capillus-veneris. Next base: position 134,294,346 of record NC_140949.1, on the reverse strand, counting down.
CAAATTGGACCAAACTTGACTAACAGGCTTATATAAGGCTATACAACACTATGGTATGGTCATAGTAGGGTTTTGGCCTCAAAATCATGCAAGAGACATCGTATGGGTAGGATGTCTATTACTCAGAATTGGTCCAAATTTGAACCTAAGATTCTCCTTGTGTCCAACAACTCAATGGTATGCTCAGATTTGGGTTTGGATGTCAAAAGCTCCCAAAGCTGGCTATTCTTGCCTTTGTCTGGTATAAAACGCTAAAGTCCACTTAATCTTCAATTTTACTCATCCAACTGAGATGAAACTTGTCACATACACTCAATACAACATTTAGAACATGCATATGATGTCAACTTATGGTTTGGTCTCAAAATCACCCCTTGTACACAATTTGAGTAGGATGTCTGGCAATTTTCGTCTTTTGCCTTTAACCTGTCAAAATAAGGTCAAATTCTTGGTTTGAGAGTGTAAATAGGGTAAAGCCTACCTTCTAAACACTCTGGTGACCTTAGAATTGCAAAATTATGCCCAGATCACCCTGTAGACATCCTACGGGTAGGATCTCTGCTGCCTATTTTTTCAGATTGAAGTGCTCCTGATGCTTCCTTATGGTCACAGCAATTGCTAGTAAGCTCCACAAATGAAAAAAATGTGCAAAAATCACTCACTTCAAGCACTTTATGAATTTTTTACGTTTTTTGACTCCTCCTTTTGGCTTTTGGTCAACCAAAATATGGAAAAACACTCAAGTCAACATGTTCCTAGGGTAAAACCTACCCTCTGAACCCACTAGTAACCTCAGATTTCCCAAATTCCCTGCCAAAAGTCCCCTGGAGACATACTACGCCCTAATTTTCTTCTTGCTCCGAATGAAGTAATATTTGGTTCAAAGGTTCCCCTTGAGTCTAGCAACACCTTGGTATGCTCAGAATTTCATTTGAATGCAAAAATCACTCACTTCAAGCAATTTATGAATTTTTCGCTTTCTGACTTCGCCTTTTGACTTTTGGACATCAAAAACATGGGAAAACACTCAACTCAACACGTACTTAGAGTAAAACCTACCCTCTGAACACACTGATGGTCTCAGAATTCCCAAATTCCTGCCCAAAAACCCCCTGGAGACATACTACGCGTAGGAAGTCTATTGTCTTAAAATGCAATTTTTTTTTCGTTGAAGTCTTCCTTATGCTCTGTATACCTCTCAGGACTACTCACAGAAAATTTTGATCACCAAACTAGCATTCAAACACAATTTTCCGTCTTTCCAACTTAACGTTTTTCACTCTTTGATGAGCCTAGTAGCAAATTTGTCATGCATGAAATGCTCAAGATCACAAATCAGGATGTCCTACCTATCCTACTCCTACTCATCATATGGGATGGTGATTTTGGTGTCTAAGTTGCTTCCTGGTCTCGCACGGACTCTCAAGCTAACCTCTCACTGCATCTACCACTCCAACTCCACTCTTCTCACCACAGCCTATCCTCTTACCTAATACTACCTAAGTCGAAAGATCTAGGCCAGACACACGCTCCCTAGACTCCCTCTAAGGCCTAGAAAGTCCACCACTCTCCGATCCTATCTAAATGGGAAAATAATACTCTGGAAATCCAGAGGGACCTCTATCCTCAAGGACTAGTCTCGGTCACCTACTTAGGGTCCTCGTCCCCGGCAGCGGCGCCAATGTTGGCGGATACGCCGTAACGGATGTCAGCATAGCGAGAACTCACCTAACATATAATGTCAACTGAGGACAGATCTCGACCCACAGGCACGTGGAAGCAAGCAAAGGGTGTCAACCTCTACTCGACCGACTAATGACTATTTCCTACAGAGATATCATATCTACATGCCATCGGTTTTGTGAATGCGAGAGTCTCCTATGATGCTACCGCAAGCCAAAAGCCCATCAAATGATCTCGAAACTTCACGAAACTCAAGGGAAATCCTACACACACTGGAAGGCCGCTATCCCTAGGGTCTTTGACCACAAATCCTAACCCAATACCCTCCGTGCAAAAAACGCATAGTATGTCTGGTCGGAGTTTATAGGTCATTGTTTCTAAAATTTAACATGTCTAATGCGTAGCTCTACTCGCTTTGATCGCGTGGATATGCTGAAATGCAAAAATGGACAACATTCACTCACCGAAACTCCAAAAGTAGCTCGTGGGTGAATCTGCCAAAACACATACGAACGCACATGATGTAAGCATCAACGCGTAGCTCTCCTCGTGGGCAACACGTTGCTGCTCTCCGTTTGCGATTCCGACCACCGTAGCTCTTGTAGCGCACACACACACACACACACACACTCTCTCTCTCGTAGTCTCCCAGTCGACACAGAAGATAAGATTATTAGAAGTCCTTTTACAAAGCTTTAGGTTTTGATTTATATACTAAGCCTTAGGAAACCTAATGTCCAACCAAAATGACCTAATTTGTCCCTAGGCTTCTATAGAGCTTAATTACAACACCGTGAGTTGGATTTGCTCATCCAACAAGTATATGCGGCCAAAATACAATTGCCGACTTAAAATATGAAGTTCCTGTAAACATTACAAAAGTGGCCGTAATGGCTCAAAATGATAAGAACGGGATATTCGATGATGTCCATCAGCTTGTATCTTCACATTACAGCATCCATCTTCATCTTCATCACTTCATCAGCATCTTCATATGGAATCTTTGTGGAAGCATTGTTGAAAGGTTGGCCTGTCAACACTATATGAAGGTGGAAAGTCAAAAGACGCATGAAAATAGAAAGTCAAAAAACCATTTGTGTCTATATAAATACGTGTTTCTCTTCTCCTTTATTTTTCCTTTAGCGTTTCCTTCTCTTCAAAGTGTACTCTCTCTCTCTCTCTCTCTCTCTCTCTCTCTCTCTCTCAATGTTGCATCCGTCTTTTATAGCTAGCATTGTTGCAGATCTACGTGCTTGGTCATTGCATGTAGCCAAAGTAGCGCATCACTCTTATTGTTGTTGAGGGAATCTTTGAATTAAGAACACCTTTTAATTTTTTTGAAGGCATTAGTAATACCTTTTAATCTGTGTAATATTGCATTTGTGTGAGTGTGTGTCAATAGAGGGGTAATTTGTGCAGGAGATGGAGTGTTGCTTTGGCATTTAAAATGCCAAAGTATCTTGCAAGAGGTGTGTGAGTGCGTGTTTGGAGAATCAATATTGCTACAGGCTAATCATGATGCAAGTGTGTGGAAATATCAAGAAATTGAGGATGAGCGAGTATGCATGCTCCTCTTTTAAGTACCCATGAGGAGTGTGTGTGTGTGTGTGTGTGTGTGTGTGTGTGTGTGTGTGTGTGTGAGAGAGAGAGAGAGAGAGAGAGAGAGAAGCGATGAAATCGGTTTTGTTGTTGCATACGCTCTAGGTAATGGCAAGCAATTCCTTGTTCATTTTTGTTTTCGTCGCGCAATGGCATGCTAGCCTTATGTATAATATCATTGCTTGTTTTATTGCAACTGAAATGGACCAAACCAGGGATTGTTCCCACTCATTGTAGAAAAAAATTATGCTAGATCAATACTCCTCGACTTCCTGAATTATCAACTCCAAAGTGTCGAGTAATAGTGCAATGTATTTTTAGTTCCCAGCAATAACTTTTGGAAGCTCGGAGTCCCTTACAATGCCAATACTGATGAGGACTAAGATATGAGTTCATGATTTGTGTGTGTGTGTGTGTGTGTGTGTGTGTGTTCCCATCCAAAGGGTGAAAGTTGTCCGAAGTATTATAACTTTGATTTTTTTTTTTTAGTAAAATAAAAAAATGTCGTGCTTGGCCTAAGTCCCATCTCAAACTGGTTTTTTGGGCCGTTCAATCTTAAACAAGATCAGTCAAAGGAGTACTTTTCGTCTCTAAAGATAGGGAATAGGAAAAAAGAATTATTGAATATGGATGTGTGTGTGTGGGCGTGTGTTCTGTTGTTTTTATACTTATACACAAAAGAGCATAACATTTCAAAAGCTAGTTGGTTTTAGACAAAAGACAATGATTACCACAAAAACAACTCAATCTTTTAATCATTTTTGTACATCATAGTGAGAATGAGGTATCATTCTAGTGTTTTGTATATAAGATAGTTAAGAACAACTTACTCTGAAGTGAAAGAGGCCAGGTTGACAGTGATGGGTAGTAGCAAAGCCAAAAAGATTGTAAGTAAAGATAGAATCATCACCTGCATCCATATAAACAAGATAAGAGATTCGTTAGCTTTGAATACGTATTACGGGTATCAACAAGCCTATTAGTTGTTATCCATGTCCTACTTAAAACCTTTTAAACTTATACCTACCATCCATGTAGTGTTAAATATTAGTATCCATTCTCAGAACAGTAGCCACACATGAAAGTGATGTGTGTGTGTGTGTATGTGTGTGTGTGTGTGTGTGTGTGTGTGTGTGTGTGTGTGTGTGTGTGTGTGTGTGTGTGTGTGTGTGTGTGAGAGAGAGAGAGAGAGAGAGAGGAGAAATAAATATTGAATATGGATGTGTGCGTGACTAAGCAAAAGATTTATATTTAAGATGTAGGTGCTCGGTTATTTCAATGAAGCCAGTGTTTATAGCAGACAACATAGATGAAATTATGGCTGTGATTTGTGAGAATAAACATTTGTGCTCATTTGTAATCCAAAAAAACTCATTCTTGTGAAGCTTGTAGTTCCCCATTAGGTAAGGTAATGGAACTGTTTTTGTTATCTCAATGTCCTTACTTTTGCAAAATATATTAGCCTCTTCTACTATCTCTGATTTCGATAGAGGAGCCATGATAAAATCTTTGAAAAGAAGTCTAGCTCTAGCTTTAATTCTAGCCAACTTCTTGCATATAAAGATCAGAGTTTGTGCATATTTATCAATACCACAGATATATATTAGGTGCATAACATAATTTAGGACGTCCAATAGATCTTGGTTCATAAACCATGGTGTTTAAGATTATTCCTAAAGTTTGGAAAAGTCTCATGAAACAGCCTTAGGACTGAGTGTTTGGGGCATGATGGTGCATATTGTATCCCAAGCCAGGCATAATTCTTTAATTATAGGACTAGGATTGACCGGTACATAAGGTATATGGTTAAGACCTTTGAGAACAAATTCCCTAAGAAGGGGGTATCTGAACAAATTGGAGAAGTAGATAGCACATGCTTTCCAATATTCCCAAAGTCCACTACATGGTTAGCAAACCTCTTATGGGAAAGACACCCACATTCTTCATTTTCATTAGTGAACTCAACAAAGGTGGATCTTGGCTTCTATAAATAGTGAGCTATCCTTTGAGCATATGTTCATCCGAAAACAATTTTAAAATATGATAATGATTTTGGGATATGAAAATGAGTGAGAAACTCATTAAAGAATGAGGTAGGGTGGATAAACTCCATGAATTGATTGCAAAATAGCAAGTGTATAAACCTATCATGCATTTTAGGTTTTGATCAATGATTGTAAGCCATTCTTTTTAACTACATTATGTGTACCTCCTCATCTTGGATATTGTATTCAAGTATTTTGAGAGTGTCTCCCAGATCTTTGGAGTCGCGAAATTTCTGTGGTCTTTTTGTAGATAAAGAGGCTACACTTTCAAAAGTATTGATAATTCTCTTCATTAGCTCTTTGGCTTTCATGGGCTAGGGAATTAAACAACAAGCTCTTTGATTGCTTCAATTATATGTTCGTGAAAAGCATAATATACAATGACTGCATGGCACAGCTCCAAGAGAAAGGCAACAACCCATGCAATAAAGGCATAAATCTGTGTTGGTCTTGAAGACAATTGGAAAAATTTAGGAAGATTTGAAAAACATACCAGAGCAGCTGATCAAACCAACCGATTGAAGCTGAGCAAGACAAATTAGCATCCAATTTTTTTGGCATTGGCATTTGACAAAAGGTCGATATGTGTTCCAATAGCTCTTCAAGAATCTCTTGTGGTCCTTGAGTTTGTCTATTAATGCCTATCCTTTGGTCCTAGCAAAGAGCTTTGAGTTGGAGCACTTGTTCGAATCCACATCTAAAAGCTTGACTTGAGGGAGATCAAAAGGAAAATCAAAAGAAAGGAGGTTTTTGGATTGAAGAGCTAAAGTTTGACATTTGTCCATCACTTCAAGGGTAAGGCTACACAAGAGAGCTAGAGAAGAAATAGCAAAAGGGACACTATGGTTAATGAGCTCGAAATCCCAAATTTTATTAACAAGACGAATGACATCAGGCTCAACTTGCCTAGGGGGATAGCATCAAAAAAGATCCTAGAGATGGATTTTTCAGCTTTATGAAAGTTTGAGATAGCTAGAGGTGCTATGGCTTCTCTTTCTTCAGGGTCAAGAAGATCAAGGTCAGGCAAGGGGTTAACAACTTTCTCACTAGGCTTGATTTCAAGGGGAGCAAAAAGAAGATTGTTAATGAGGTAGAGCCTATTAACAATAGTGGGAAGGGAAGTAAAGTAGAATTTCAAGTTAGTGCGATCTTGGAAATCAATAAAACAAAGAGAAAGAAAAAAATTATCTAGAGAAGAGAGAAGTTTAGGAAGTTCCTTTCGACGGGGTCTAGTTTATTTTAACCCGTTGAAATTATAAAATACCGGTTAGATTTGAAGCTTGCCTTTAAGAAAACCAGCAAATTAACACAAGTTTTAGTGTAATTACCGGCAAAAGCTTCAACTTTTGACTTGAAAACTGTGAGAATTTCAAGTCTCCCCTTATTTTGATCTGTTAGAAAAAATGTATTTTTATAGCCCTAGTGTGCCTTCATTTAAGTGAGACCACAAGGCTTCAACCAGTTCAGCAGTGCATGGTTCTTTACATGCTACATGTGGCTCTTCCTAATGCACATATCCATATGCAAATAGCATTTTGTTGCTTGATACAGCTCATAACTATTTATTACTACAGAGGCCCATGGGTACAATATTGGGCAGGTCTCTACCATCTTACCTTGTCTAGGATATCCCATGCTCCATCAGATTTACTCAATCCCTAGAAAAACTCTAGATACATGTTATTGAAAGCTTATGCTATCCCACCGTTGTTGTCTTTGCTTGGAGGTGTTTTTAGTTGCCCTACGGATTTCTACACAATTGAAGACTTATCAGCATTTTAGGCGAATCAAATTGATGTCTCCTAGCACGTGATTGTGTGTGTGTGTGTGTGTGTGTGTGTGTGTGTGTGTGTGTGTGTGTGTGTGTGTGTGTGTGTGTGTGTGTGTGTGTGTGTGTGTGTGTGTGTGTGTGTGTGTGTAGCTGTTTTACCATAAATAATATGACATAATTGAAATTTTTACATTCAAAAGGCATCTGGCTTTAGAAGAAATGAAAAGATAAGTACAAAAGTAACTCAGTATTAGTACAATGCTTGTAGGAATGAAGCCTCATTCCAGTACAAAGTGACAGAAGAACTTCCCAGGTAGTAAGTGAGTGTAATCCAGTGTAGGACAGCTAACCAAAGCCAAATAAAACCTTTGAAGACAAGATAGAGTTCTTACCTGCATCCATTCAAACAAGACAACATATATACTAGCCTTGGATGTGTATTACAAGTATCAATGGATCATACTAATTGTTATCCATGTCGATCTTAAAAACTTTTACTTAACTTTGTACAAGCTTAGTCCATAGTACATGTTTTAATTAACAAAGGAACCCAAAATTTTCCATTTATAGACAAATTTTATATCATTTTGATTAGAAGGCCATTACTCCTTCTAATCCATTTGTCAGAATCCCCCCATATTAAGTCACAGTTCATCTTTTAGTGAAAGCACTAGTTAGTGTAGTAGGTTTTAAATAACAAATCTCATAAAGTAGTCATAAACCAACCATAAGCTAGTCCAATGTTTGTTATTCGGTTGGGCAAAGTTATTAGGCCCATCATGTTACCAAAACTTACCATATTTTGTAAATTAACCTACCTTCATTATGATTTCAGCCAACCCAGGTAGCAGGAAGCCCTAAAAAAATTTCTAATGCTACAATATGCAATCTCATATGAGAATATAAACAGAAGATCATTTGTAGAAATTACCTCATGACAGTTTCAGCCATTTAACTATAATCCAAGAGAAGTGGTGTTACCATCAAACACCCATAAGTGACAGTTTTAGACCCATTTTACACCAAAATTTACAAGATCATAGTGCCTATGTAGCCGATAAAAAGGTAGTGTAACAACCAGACTTTAGGGAACCGTCACCAAAGTAATCTTGGAGACAATCGAAAACATAGTGATGTAAATGGTAAACCATCTCTTTTTTCCAAAACAATCCTTCCCAAGCATTAGCCAGCAGTTTTAACAGCGAAAAAACAAGTAAACGGGCCAAGTAACCGCTAGTGAGCTAGTAGAAAAAACTTAAATTATAGGCCTTAATATAAATCCATGTTCCGAAATAGTGATAATAAGCATCTTGGCCAAAAAATATACTCATTACTGATGTGCGGAGGGTAAAGCAACACCCCCACTTTTTTTCAATAAAATATCATGAGTTTTTACGACACAGAGTAATAGTCAAGCAACAAGGCACCAAACAACCAGCCATCGTGCAACTGAGATTAGTAGGCAAGAAAACCAATACATATCCCATTTAGTATCAATTTCCAGGGTAGAAAAACAACAACCCTAGCCAACCTAGTGATCAGAACACCGACCCTTTAGGTGGATTTGTTTTTTAAAAAGCTAGTTATTAGCATAAACAGAAATCTGTGAACAATCAATAATCACGCGACGCAGAGTACCCCCATGTTTGGGATTACAATGTTGCAGGAAGAAACAAACCATGACTTCCTACAAACTTTGTGAAAAAAATCATCATCGTTTCAGAGTATCAAACCTTCACGGTATAAACACAAAGCTATACAACAGGTAAAATAAACCAAGAAATAACAGTAGGGCCGACCTGAGTTACTTGAGTTGAGAGCTCCATGCTTCGATGTAGTGGAGATTCAGATACGTAGTCACCAATTTTATGCAAGCAAACAGAGTACAACCAAAGCTAAGTGAGGGGCAAAGATGTGCCCTCACCTTTAAATAGAGAAGGGAGGGAGGTCTCCATAATTTCAAATCACGTAGTTATCCAAGCGCTTGGGATATCTCCAATAGAGAAGGCGAGGCCCCCTGTGAAGTGTAATGAAGAGGAAACCAGGAGTATTCACGGCAGGGTTTCACTTGAGGTTTATACACTCAAGCATTGAGAAGGGCTATAACCGATGGTAGTGCCCATAGGCGGTGGGTTTTTACTAAAGTCCTAGGAGGCAAGTAAGCTCAGGAATACCCCCAAGCTAGGTGGTACAGTAGGATTGGTCAAAATGATCATTTTTAAACATTGTGGGGTGTATTTTTGGCCTTTTTCCATGTGCTTGGGCTCTAGCCTTCTTAGCCCTTTATGCTAGTAAACTATTTTCCTTCATGTTTATTGGTCAAAACTGGGGCCAATCAACATTGGGGCCTCTATTGATTGGTCAAAATGATCATTTTTTAACATTTTGGGGTGTAACCAGTCCACCACACGTGGGTGAGAGCTAGAGTGGGTAGTAGCTTGCTAATAGAGATTCCATGAGCTTCACATTTCTTGATCAAGACACATTGCAAAGGTTGTCACATTGAGCAACATTTGAAAGTAACACCATGTAATACAAAAATAAACTTGTTCTACTTCAATGACTACTTTATCTCAAACCAAACTATATAGAACATTGCTAAAGGGTGCTTGTTTACCACTGAATAGCAACACTATCATCCTCTTTGAGAAGGGATACAGAAGGTTATTTATAGTAGCCAAAGGTCAAACGGGTTTTTAAGTCAAAATGACTATCAAATCTAGCATCTCAATGTTGATGGGTCCACGAAAATCTGAACACTGTAATATATGCCATCTACAAATACAAAAACTATCACGCTTAAACCAACCACCCTATCCTCATGACAAGAAGCTATATATCTTGATAAGTTCAGAATATTTTGAACTCATGAATTATAAGAGGGGATAAACCACTCACAAAACTACCAAAGCAAGGGACACATGAAAACAAGACGAAGGAAAAAAGAAAAAACTAAATCACTTTATTTGCTACTAAACAAAACTAGTCTAAGCCTAACGAACATGCACTATGAGGAATAGCCTCAACTATGATGTGGTCTTAGTCTCATACACTGTTGGGGGATATGGGTTCAAAACGTGAGCCAGGACGTCAGCGCCGGGCTGTTAGCTATGGCAAAATTGAGAGCCAAGAATTGCCGCACCGCACAATAGGGTAGTTATAATCTACTTGGTAATTGTAACTCCGATTGATGATATGATAAGATCGTCGTGCTCCACAAAGTGAGAACTTCATGCCCATGCATTCACTTCATCTCTGACCTTCAGCTGCACTTGCCCAATCTGGTACGGATTTGCATCAACTTAAACTTCAAACTGCCATAACTTCTTTACCATAGCTCTAATCGATGAGCCGTAAAGATAGGCCGGAAGAGCACTTCAAGCATTGTAGTTCTAGATCATAATCTTTTATCTGTGTTCACTTCAATCATACTCCTTTTTAGCATCATTTAAAGCATATGTTGGCCCTTTAGAGCCGCATCTGGCATACATTAACCGTAAAAATAGCTTGTTACCAAGCCCTGAACACTGATCATTAATCAAGTAAGCTTCAAATAAGCTCAATGTGCATCTCCCTAGTATCTTTCTTAGCATGCTTCGCAGAGCTGCATGACATCCACCCCCTTTGGTCTGTGCCAACTACACTTAAGAAGCATCATCAGACTCATCGTCTAATGCATACATAGCATTATTTTCAGGAGGTTGATCTGTGTTGCAACCTTCAATATTAATCTCACCTTCTTGTTGCTTAAACAACTTAACTCTTTTTCTTGCAATAGGCACCTTGAGCCCAGTGCCATCGAGCTCACATAACTTATAGGTCGCATTATCATAACCAAGAAGTACTACATATGGTCCAAACCATTGTTTAACCATCTTCGGCATAGTAGTGTACTGGTTCTCCAGGCTACTGTGATATACAAGGACCCAATCCTCATCTTTAATAGCATGAGGTTGCAGTCTGTGCTTACCATCAAATGTTGCTTTATTCTTTAACACTAGTTCTGTAATTGGACACTTAAGTGTTCTGAGACACTAAAGTGTCCTATTTTCTTTCCAAGTTTTGGCAATTTATTTGTCAAGGTAGAAAGAAGCTTTTTACACCTTGCTTCTACCATAGGTTGGTTATGAGGGAAAGAAAACATTGAATTTTTCTCCATGTCAAAATACAATCCCTATGGAGAGAAATATGGTAAGTGCTAAGTCATAAATTTTAGTAAAATTTCAAGCTGTTTTACCAAAAGAATCATAAAATTCTTATATCTTTTTGTACAGATGGCCCTTTTTATGTTTATAAAAGCAAAGTATTAGTACTTAGTGTTACAAAACAATGGAATGCCCTTCAAAGACTAGTTTCTAAGTCATACGCGAGTTATAGACATAATTTAAAACTTGATCAAGTGCTGAATAAGAGCATAATTTTGGTCTTCCAAAGGTCCTCTCATGGAATTGGGGACTATCCTAGTACAGTTTAACAACTACAAATTACTTTATATGTCGAAACCAAGAAACTACATAATTTTTTGTTAAGTATGGAGCTTGATTTACCCTTGTAATTTTCTGTGGTAAAAGCGCACATTTGTAAGGCCCCCATTATGAGGAGAAGCCATCGTGCGTGTAGGAAAATCACTCTCCGAAATACAAAATATTCACGGCCAAGAATCAGGGGCAACTTTAGGGGCCTCGGGGAATATTCCTTTTTGCCGGAATATTCCTTTTTTTCCCTCGCTGGAATATTCCTTTTTGCCGGAATATTATGGTCGGACGGCGGCCGGAAAGTGGTCGGAAAACAACCGTCGGTTGGCCGGTAGTCAATGGCCGGTGGCCGGTGGCCGAATTCAAAAGCGGACTTGTCTTCTCAAGGGCGGCCACACATGGGCGGATTGCAGGGTCCGATTTGGACTTATCTACACAAGGGCGGCTACACATGGCTAGCTCTCATGAGAGAGGGCAGCCCTTTTGGCCTATAAAAAGAGGCCATTTCTACACACATTTCATAGTGTGAAGTTGATGCAATAAGGTGAGTGTGAAGTGGTGAGAGTGAAGCAAGGCGGGAGCTCCATTAAGGGTATAATCCCTTTGTAAACTACTTCTTGTTTTGAAGTACTAACGCCATTGAGTGGCTGCTTTCCCGTGGACGTAGCCCACATTGGGTGAACCACGTATATCATGTGTACTCTCTCTCTCTCTCTCTCTCTCTCTCTCTCTCTCTCTCTCTCTCTACTCTATAATCTCGTGTATGTAAATCTGTCTCTCTCCATTATGTACTCTACTCAATTATCTATTTAGCTACGTCTTATTTCCTAACAACTGGTATCAGAGCAAGGTTTGCTCCTAGCTAAATTATCTCAAGGAAAGGATTCCTTGAATTGAGTGGGAGTTATGGCGGAGGAAGGGAAGCTCAAGATTGAGAAGTTCAACGGCAAAAACTACCAACATTGGAAGATGCAGATTGAAGACTATCTCTACCAGGAGGACCTCTATTTGCCACTAGGCGGTCTTGCGAAGAAGCCCGCAACAATGGCAGATGAAGCATGGATTGTCCTTGATCGAAAGGCATTGGGAACAATCCGGTTAAGCTTGGTGTCAACAGTGGCCTTCAATGTTTCCCAGATGAAGACCACGGAGGACTTGATGAAGTCACTTGACGACTTCTACGAGAAACCATCGGCATCCAATAAGGTATTTCTTATGAAGCGCTTGTTCAATCTAAAGATGGCAAAGAATGGTTCAGTTGCAGAATACCTAAATGACTTTAACACAAACATAAGTCAACTTCGATCGGTGAAAATCTATTTCGATGACGAAGTGCAAGCTCTCCTTATACTATCATCTCTACCGGATAGTTGGGACAGCCTTGTGATGGCTGTAAGTAATTCTATCTCTGGTACAAATACTCTTAAGTTTGATGATGTTGTGGGTGTTCTCCTAAGCGAGGAAATACAAAGGAGAAGCACAGGAGAATCATCAAGTGCTGCATTGTCAGTGGAAACAAGAGGAAGGCCTAAGGAAAGGTTCAAAAACCAAAAGGGTCGTGATCGCTCAAGGTGGAGCAAGTCACGCAAAAAGTCAGTTCTTGAATGTTGGAATTGCGGCAAGAAGGGCCACGTCAAGAAGGATTGCTGGTCCAAGAAGAAGAAGGAGACAGAGTATCAAGAAAACAAGCCAACATCAGAGGACAATGTGGCAGGTAAAGTAGAGCAAGATGCTCTAATTCTCTCATTAGACAATGTGTCTAATTCCTGGATAGTAGATTTCGGGGCTTCATTCCATGCGACATCACACAAGCAACATTTCCAAGACTAAACCAAAGGTAATTTTGGGTATGTATACTTGGGAGATGATTAAGCTTGTGAGATTGTTGGCAAAGGTACAGTTTCTGTCAAAACTGCTAACGGAAATGAATGGAAGCTTAAAGATGTTAGGCATGTTCCTTCTCTTCGCAAAAATTTGATCTCTACAGGACAATTGGACGATGAAGGTCACAACATTGCATTCGGAAACAAACAGTGGAAGATCTCAAAGGGATCTTTGGTGGTTGCCAAGGGAGAAAAAGTCGGTACAATTTACTTGTGTACTGTTAGTATGCAACCTTCAGCTTGTGCAGCAACTACAGAAGTTGACAGTGCGGTGTGGCACTACAGACTTGGGTATATGAGTGCCAAAGGAATGCAAATCCTTCAAACAAAGAAGCTTCTACCAGGTTTGAAAGAAGTGGACTTAGAGTTCTGTGAAGATTGTGTTTATGGTAAACAAAAGAGGGTAAAATTTCAAAAATCAGGAAATGAAAGAAAAAATAAAAAACTTGAGTTGGTTCATTCTGATGTTTGGGGTTCTGCAAGTACACCATCACTTGGTGGCTCATTGTACTATGTAACATTCATAGACGATGCGACTAGAAAAACATGGGTTTATGTCATGAAGAATAAATCCGATGTATTTTCCATATTTCAAAGATGGAAAGCCTTTGTGGAGAATGAAACAGGTACCAAGGTTAAATGCCTCAGATCCAACAATGGAGGTGAATATTGCAGCCAAGCTTTTGAAAGATTTTGTGTTAGCAATGGCATTCGGAGGCAAAGGACAACCCCAAGGACACCCCAACATAATGGGATTTCTGAAAGGATGAACAGGACAATCATGGAGCGAGCACGAAGCATGCGGCTACATGCACGCCTATCGCTTGAGCTTTGGGCGGAAGCTGCAAGTACTTATGTGTACTTAATCAATCGGTCACCCTCAACGGCATTGGATGGGGGAGTTCCAGAAGAGGCATGGACAGGTAAACCGGTGAATTATGCATTTCTCAAAGTGTTTGGGTGTGAGGCTTTCATGCACATAGATAGAAGCCTAAGATCAAAGCTAGATGCAAAGTCCAAAAAGTGTTTCTTCATTGGCTATGGAGAAGGTGACTTTGGGTATCGCCTATGGAATCCTGAAGATGGTAAAATCTTAAGGAGTAGGGATATAATTTTTAACGAACAAAATATGTACAAAGATTACTTGGAAAGAAAACAAACAAAAGAAACAGGTGATGAGTACATGGAGCTTGAGGACGGTGAAGACTCAAGGACTGCAAACGGTGACAATGTGCAACAACGTCAACCAAATGAGGAGCCTCAACCTATTCCCCGAAGATCTACAAGAGCAAGTAGACCTCCAGAAAGGTTTGTTCCTTCCTTCAACCATCTCTTGATCTCAAATTCTGGAGAGCCAGAATCATACGAAGAAGCTATGTAACATGAATCCAAAGAATATGGGACGAAGAGCATGCAAGTGGAGATGGACTCACTACATCGCAACCAAACATGGGAGTTGGTTGAGTTGCCTAAAGGTAAGCGGGCACTTGAAAACAAATGGGTGTACAAGCTGAAGGAAGAAGAAGGTGGGAAGAAAAGGTACAAGTCTAGGCTTGTGGTTTTCTCAAAAGAAAGGTATTGACTTCAATGAAATATTTTCTCCTGTTGTAAAAATGAACTCAATTAGGCTTGTCTTAAGCCTTGTGGCTGCTCATGATCTAAATCTCGAGTAAATGGGGGTATGAAGTAAAAGGTAAGAAGAAAATGGTTTGCAGATTAAAGAAGAGCTTGTATGGTTTAAAGCAAGTATCAAGACAATGGTACTTGAAGTTTGATCGATGGATGTTGGATCATGGATTCACAAGATGCAACTCGGATCACTGCGTCTACAGGAAGAATTTGGGAGATGGTAAATTCATCATCCTAATGTTGTATGGTGATGACATGTTGATTGCAAGTGCTAACATGCAGGACATCAAAGACCTAAAAGAGGAGCTGTCTAAATCTTTTTCAATGAAAGATTTAGGTGTTGCAAAGAGGATACTTGGTATGAAAATATCAAGGGATAGGACGAAGAAGACAATAAATCTATCTCAAGAAGATTACATCAAGAAGGTACTAGAAAGGTTTGCAATGCAAAATGCAAAACCAGTTTCTACACCTTTGGCTGGTCATTTTAAACTAACGAAGGATATGTGTCCAAAGACACAAGAGGAGATAGCCTATATGTCTAAAGTTCCATATGCTGCATCGGTAGGTTCTCTAATGTATGCTATGGTCTGGACAAGGCCAGACATTGCACATGCAGTGGGAGTTGTGAGTAGGTTCATGGACAACCCAGGTAAAGAGCATTGGCAAGCTTTGAAGTGGATACTTAGGTATCTAAAAGGGACAACAACAAATGCTTTGTATTATGGAGGAACTGATATTTTTCTAGAAGGGTATGCTGATGCAGATATGGCAGGTGACAAAGATACTCGAAGGAGCACTATTGGCTATGTGTTCACGGTTGGAGGCACAGCAGTAAGCTGGGCTTCAAAGCTGCAGAAAGTGGTTTCACTTTCTACCACAGAAGCAGAGTATGTAGCAATGATGGAGGCAAGCAAAGAAATTATGTGGCTTCACAGATTCTTAGAAGAGCTTGGATTCAAACAAGACAATTGTGTCTTGTACAGTGATAGCCAAAGCGCTATCCATCTTGCGAAGAACTCGGTGTTTTATTCAAGGACAAAGCACATTGAGGTGAGATATCACTTCATACGCACTCTTTTGGAAGAGGGACAGCTAATGCTAGGAAAGGTGCATACAAGTGAAAATCCTGCAGACATGTTTACAAAGGTGGTCAACAAGGAGAAAATCCTGCAGACATGTTTACAAAGGTGGTCAACAAGGAGAAGTTGAGCTTTTGCTCATCTTCAATCAGCATTCAAGGATAAGAAGCCAAAATGGAAAGCAGTCATAGGTTTGGTTTGGAGATCAGTCTCCAAGTGGGAGATTGTTAAGTATGGAGCCTGATTTACCCTTGTAATTTTCTGTGGTAAAAGCGCACATTTGTAAGGCCCCCATTATGAGGAGAAGCCATCGTGCGTGAAGAAAAATCACTCGTCGAAAACCAAAATTTTAATGGCCAAGAATCAGGGGCGGAATACTCCTTTTCGCCGGAATATTATGGCCGGACGACGGCCGGAAAGTGGTCGGAAAACAACCGTCGGTTGGCCGGTAGTCAATAGCCGGTGGCCGGTGGTCAGAAGTCAATGGCCGGTGGCCGAATTCAAAAGCGGACTTGTCTTCTCAAGGGCGACCACACATGGACGGATTGGAGGGTCCGATTTGAACTTATCTACACAAGGGCGGCTACACATGGCTGCCTCTCATGAGAGAGGGCAGCCCTTTTGGCCTATAAAAGGAGGCCATTTCTACACACATTTCATAGAGTGTGAAGTTGATGCAACAAGGTGAGTGTGAGGTGGTGAGAGTGAAGCAAGGCGGGAGCTCCATTAAGGGTATAATCCCTTCGTAAACTACTTCTTGTTTTGAAGTACTAAAGCCATTGAGTGGCTGCTTTCCCGTGGACGTAGCCCACATTGGGTGAACCACGTATATCGTGTGTACTCTCTCTCTCTCTCTCTCTCTCTCTCTCTCTCTCTCTCTCTCTCTCTCTCTCTCTCTCTCTAATCTCGTGTATGTAAATCTGTCTCTCTCCATTAAGTAATCTACTCAATTATCTATTTAGCTACATCTTATTTCCTAACATTTTTTTGGCTCCCTAACTCAAATAAATCGCGTTGCTTGAACTCTATTTTGAATTTTTCATTGTGCAAAAACTCTTGGAAATCTTGAGTTCTCCATAATAACATTGAAACCAACGTTTTAGACGTCCCAATTGTGTATGTATCACGTACTTCGATACATGTTTGGTGGACACCACGGACTGACATGTAACAAGCGGATGTACACCAAACCCTGTAATACTCGCTCATTTTTTTGAATGAAGCGGTGTAATTCAGCCGATGAAGATTTGTAATTGTAATATTTTGGCATACCCTCTCACCCTCTCTGAGTCTACACCTCTTGTAAGTGGCCGAATGGTCGTGGGAAAGTTCCCTTAGCCTTTAAGTCAAAACCCTTAGTTCTACAAAAAAGAGATATCATTAGCCTTTAAGTCAAAACCCTTAGTTCTAGAAAAAAGAGATATCATTAGCTTGGAAGAACGTTCACTGTGAGAGCCTCTTGCTGCTTTGAATTGTAATCCTCTTTTCTCCTGGACTGGTAATCAGAATTCATTTTCGAATAAAACATTGTGTTCCTTGTCTCTTACTCTACAAATTAAGTATAACCATTCTCAGTTCTTGTGTGGTTCACGATGCATTGCTTGCGAGTTAAATGCATTGATTTGAAGGTTAAAGTGGTTGTTTTTTTATGTTTTGATCATGGATAAGTGTTTCTATGCTTAAGAGGGACCTTTCTGAATAATTATGTTTCAAATTTCTTCACATTTTTTCTGATGGATCGTGATTTATATACCTTCCTAGATGGTTGTAGAACTCAGTAAGATTGTGCCCCTAGGTGTTGTAATACTTCTCCTTAAGTTCCGTTGCATTCTGAATTTGTTTGGATGCCAAAAGGCGTGATAACCTAGAGCGGTGAGATTGGACGCATACTGATTTTTTGACTAGAAAGTGGTTGATTTTCTTTTGTCGTTATATGATTAGCTATTTGAGTTCACTTTGGTGAGATTGACACTCTCATTAAGTCTCCATGCCCCATTCCAAATCGCTTCCTTGCATATTGACATTATGTTAGTACAAAAAGCTATGCTGCAAACGTCCGTCACACTGCGACCCGCTAACATTGGCGCCATTGCAGGGAAAACCAATCCTTAGGTGGTGAGTGACTCATTGTATGAAAGAAATCCCTTCCAAAGCTTTTGACACCCCATCCGCTTACACATAGACAGTAAAGCAGCTAGACGTAGGTTTAGTGCTTAGTAGAGACTGGAGTCCGAGACTAGCCAGTGCTACTTCTTATGAGCAAAGAAAGTTGTGAGTGAAGTACAAGAGAGTATTTCGTTCTTTGATTTTTCCATGTTTGGAAAGGACTGTTCCACTACACACTTTGTTGTCGTTTTTGTACTGTTAAATTCATTTATGTTTGCGGATTTATTTCAGTATATAGGAGTAGGTTAGGTAACAAATTACACCATCATTTGGGGCCAAAAGGATTGAGGAAAAAACTGTCAAAAACCTTATTTTGGTTTTGAAGACCATAACTCTAAAAAGTTGAAGAATTGATGGTCAGAGCTTCAAAACTGAACCGAACCCAACAAAACCTTCAGAAAGGGGATAGAAACACTTGCTAAAAATAGACTGTGCAAAAAAATTCCAATTTGCCTGTTCCACATGGATCGCGATCCATATACCTTTTTGGCAAAATGGGCTAAAATTGTTTCCTTTGCTTAGCTAAAAAAGAAATTAAATCAAGAAATTGGGTTGAGCAGAGCAAAACCTTGAAAATTGAGAAAAATAGGAAAAAACTGAACTTTTACTTGTACAAATTCAAAAAAGAGAGAGAATTGGGATTAACTAGAAGCAGGGAACCAGTAGAACAAAAAATCATGAACAGATGCTTCCCAACATGGATCGAGATCCATGTACCAGGTAGACATCTAACAGTGAAATCTGGCAAGTGCATACCTGATTACTAAGGGAACAACTTTTCCAAAAGGAGCCATAGACAAAAAGTGAAAAAACCTAATCAAAATACCAAAAAAGGAGCTGTTTGCAAAAAACCACAAAACAGACACAAAATCTTGCTTTTGACTTGGAAAAAACTGATCAAAGTCAAAAGATTTGGGGAATAGCATCACCATACCTTTTCTTACAATCTCACAAAGTATCAGTCCACTTGGCTTCCAAACATGGATTGCGATCCATGTTCCTTTTTGGAGTTTTGAGTTGATACTAGGCAAGTAGAAAAGTGATAACATTTGAAGTATTTTCTTCCAAGATACGCTTAGCAGAAAAGTTCAAAAAGAGGGCAGAAGGGAAAAAAATCAGATCAAGGGGCAAACTACTGGAACTGACCCTAAAACTGACTTTGGGCTGACCTAAAAAACTCCAAAACTTTCAAAAACCATATAGCCAGCATCAGTAGGCCAAGGACTAGCTATCAACAGTTCCAGGAGCATCAACATATGCCCCCGATGAAGTGCCAAGAGCCACCTACACCCCTAGCAAGTCAAAAAATCCCTTTTCAGAGGAGTATGAAGCGACCTCACATTCTACCCGACCGCAGACATTCAACAACCAAAACCAACCAGCAACTCAACCATCATTGCATGCATGGCTTCGATAGAGTGCAACATTAGAGCACGACCTAAATCGAGATGGTTATCAAGCCGCACGAGGGCTAAGGGATTTACAAGAACCACCACTCTATTCAAGGTATCAAGGAGAGAGTAAGCCAAAGACTCAAGGGTCAACAGAGCCTGGAAGACCACCCATAGAACGAGTTCGAAGAGATGAACCATCTCTTGCAAGAACTGTTAGAAATTACGGCTTAGGAGCACCATTGGGAGAGGAACCAGCCTACTACAGAAGACCGAAGGAGATATATAGATTGGGACGAGGAGATCCAACGATGAGATTTATAGACCATCATAGAATTTAACCTTCTCAAGTGCAAAAATGGGTAAACAAGAAATACACGAGAAACAGAGATCCGGGAGATCATGAAACAGCTTTTGTGCGTGTAATTAGAGCGGAAGAGGTGTTAGACTTCTCTACCCAATTTGCAGGGTTTGGACTAACCCTAGAGGATGACGCTGCTACTTGGTTTGACTCTGTGGAGCGTAGAGACTTTGAGTCTATGGAGAAGGTGTTTGACGAGTTTATCGAGGAATTCTCACAAAGGGGGATAGCTCATAATACAGTCTCACAAATCCATAAATTCACATAGAAAGAAGGGGAATCTGTGCGAAAGGCATCCTTACGACTAAAAAGATATGTTAAGTTCTGCCCTGTGGAAGAACTGCCAACTCAGTCCAGACTTATGCTTATATATATCCAAGGACTAAGGAATGCAGATCTCCAAAAGGACTTACATATGAAGAGGAGCACGACATTAAATGACTTAACCAAGGAGGCTCTTTACCTTGTAGACATTTGTGCGGTCTACAAAGAGGGTGAGTTCAAGGATCTTGACGACGATTCATCCTCACAACAAAGTGGAAGCAAGTCTTCTAAGACAGCAACGAAAGGAGAAGTAGTTGTAAACCAAGAGCAGCTTGTAGAGGAAATGCTAAAAAACATTAATTTGTATGCCAAACCCCAGGCTAAACAGCCCAAGTGGTGTGCTATTGAACAAAAATGGACAAACCATGGGATGGAGGAATGTTATTATAACAAGGGATATGTGAGAGAGAGACCTTATGCTCCCCAAGCTCAGGTAGCTTCTCCTCAAGTTCCATCGATGCCTAGGTATCAAGCAGGCAACCTACCAGGACCTGTAGGTGTAGAAAGACCACAACCAGTGTTGGGGCAATAACCACCCCTACCAGGATTACGACCAGTTGGCATAAGATACACACCAACCATAACCAAATCAGAAGAGAAGGCTTTGGTGCCTATGCATGCATATTATGAAGATCCCAATGGATATGTTGCAAATCCTGTCAATTATCCACCGGAAGAACCCTCAACACCAGAACCATGGAGCATGATAGGAGGTGCAGGACCACCAACAGCTGCGCAGGCAGCAGGAGAAGGAAGATACTAAGGTACATGGATCACGATCCATGTTCCCCTGACATATTTTGATACAAAAGTTGCACCATAGCTAGAGGGCATCACAGAGAGTCTAGTTGTCCTTTCAAAATTGAATTTGGATACAAAAAACCATACCAAAAGGCCAAAAACTGGCAGGAACTTTGGAAAAGTGACAGAATTGACTTGGCTTCCAATCTAGAGGTTCATTTTTAAAAATTTTGATACCATAAGACCTCCTAATCATGTTGAACCTGATGGTATAAGGAAAAGTTCATTTGGCTTCCAAACATAGATTGCGATCCATGTTCCTCTAAGTCAGAACATAAGCAGAATTTTACCACACAAATCCCAGCATCTTGGACCAAGGGAGAAATCACTCAACCGAAGGAAGCGTGAATCAAAAACCCTCGTAACCCTTAGAACCCATTTTAGAAGAGAGATTTTTAACACCTCGTCAAAAAGATCATATAGCCTCATGACTGAAGATTTTAACAAGTTGAACCCGAAGGGAACAGCTTCAATGGGGGCAGGTCCTTCTCAACCTGCATCTGATATAAAACTACTATATTTAAAGTTTCAATTTGAAAATGTGCTTAAGGCCAAAATCTATAAGGATGGAATGGATCGCTACTGTGTTAAGTTGGAAAATAAGCCGAGTGAGTTCAGAGACCTTGTAGATGTTGATTATGACGGGGATCGATATTTTGATAGAGAGGGAATGATGTATCTAGTGGTTCATAACCCCGTTAATGTGGATAAATGGGGGATGACTGGTACCAAGGACAGGTAGACTGGCCGATGAGCCACCCAAAATGGAGAAGCAAAATGCGGTGTTCATATGCACCAATGAGACAGAGTGCCTTAATACAGACAGCACATGTGTGGGGCTATATAAGTTTAATAATGGAGAACAAACACTCTATTACAGATATGACAAACTGCGCATCAAGGAACTGATTAAAGGTAAAAACCTGTATGTTTTCACGTACACAGAGGGGAGAAGTATTCAGGCAGTCATAATAGACAAGTATGGTCGAAGTACTCTCCGATCGATCGTAAGGAATTAGAGAGATATACATATTTTGGGGGACCACTCCACCAATACTATGTAAATCCAGTTCTGGCATCATTCTTTTGAGTTGCTTTAGCCTCGTCCCACTTGGTCAAATAGTCATAGCTACAATGATATATTGAGCTTGGGTTCTATAAGCAGGTCGCTATATTGGCCAAACAAAATTCATACCCCATTTTGCGAAATCTCTAACCCCCATCATTGGTCTTAACGGCATGCTATCTACACGGGTTGGCATTTTTGCTCGCTGACAAGCATCACACCTTTGAAAATATTCTTTGGCATTTGCAAAACGTGTTGGCCACCATATGCCTGCCATTAAGATTTCTCTTGCGGTGGTCTCACTAGAAAAGTGACCTCCAACTAATCCAACATGTGCTTGTTCTATAATTGGAATATATTCGTCTTCATTTGCACCATACCAACTAGACCAAGTTCAATGAAGACGGCCATGGCAGCATACTTGTCAAGAGAACAGCTTGAAGAAAACAACAACACAGTTTTCACAGTTAGGTTCAAGAGCGAGGAAGGACACCAAGTAGAGCTGCAAATGCTACCAAAAGATATATATGATGTAGCTGCCAAGCCAGACACAAAAGAAGCCAACAAAAGGCTAGGCCTCAGGGACATCTACGACCAGGAACCGTGCGGCATAGATTTCCAAAGAGCCTATGAGTTATTGTCTACTATCAAAGAGGATGGATCAAGATGTTGATCCTTACCTCTCCGATACAATTGGTTTCCAATAAGAGCATAGTCTCTTGCTTCAATTTCAATTGCTCTTTGACGGCGTTTATTCATATCCTCAGGAAGTGTTCGGCTCGACTTTCAAGTGAGGGTCTTGGATCTTCTCCATTTCTTTCTAGGCGTGGAGTTGATGCGATCACACGGCGGTACTTTTAGTTCTTAGCACTAATATAATTAGGAAATTATTGGCCATAATATTGGGAAGATGTATCCTATAATCTTAACCATGAACCCAAACTACAAGCTTATTATGACCAATTCCTCAAGAGTTGTAGATGCTTTGCATCGCTAGTGGGATCTCTTATTTGGGTTCTTAACACCAGTCTTGATATGAGTTTCTCAACTAGATTGTCGAGTTCTTTGATGAAAAACTCCCTTCTATCTCACAAGAGGCATTCTTTGCTAACTACAACATACTTAGGAGTGTATGTGGTATATTTTTGGAGGGTCATCCCCTCCCATTCTTTGCTAACTACAACATACTTAGGAGTGTATGTGGTATATTTTTGGAGGGTCATCCCCTCCCATTCTTTGCTAACTACAACATACTTAGGAGTGTATGTGGTATATTTTTGGAGGGTCATCCCCTCCCATTCTTTGCTAACTACAACATACTTAGAAGTCTATGTGGTATATTTTTGGAGGGTCATCCCCTCCATCGCTCTCATTGGATGGAGTGACTCCGACTCGAGAGGTGATCCAAGCGCTCTACTACTAGTTATAACTTTAATATTAGTTCAGGTGCCACTACTTGGATCAACACAAGAAGTAACCCATCGTAGCCTTGTCTTCTACAAAGGCTAAGTACCATACATGTGTTGTGTGATGTGGCTTGCAAGATTGTACGGCTTTGCCATTTGTTAGGTAGTTGGATTTTCCCAACCAAAAAACTCTCCTTCTTGTAGGTGGTCAAGTTGCATCACTATTGCTTGGAGCCTGGCGTTTCAAGCCGAGATAAAGCTATGGTTGTTTGACATGCTTATGGCTCCAAATCGACCTGATATAGATTTGAGGCGTTTCCTCTGAGGAAATTTCAAAATGTTGCCTTTTAATATTTTTTTGAATGTAGACTATTTTTCACAAATTATTAAGTAGCACACCACCTGATCCAGTATTTCTTAATTTGAAACTGCAAAAATGTAACTCTGTTATTGAGCAACAAGTGCCACTTGAATGGGGAAACTACGCATTTGAATGGGGAAAGGAAATATGGAGTTCCAAAGTATACCTTCTCAGTAGAAGTATAATGATGTCAAAATTGGCAAGTGAGTAGTTTCCCAGCTCTAATTGGATGGCCTACAACAACAAATGTTCCTAGAGGAGAAAAGGCTTCATTTGTATCAGATTTTGACACTCCGCCCATAGTAAGTGGAGAGAACGAAAGAACAAGCAAAATATATTAAATATAATCAAAAGGAACGATACCAAAAATCACAGCCAAATGTGTGCAGCATATTTAAGAGTGACACAACAAATAATGTGTGTCATATACAAAGAAGGGACCACAGAAACAAGGATACTTCATAGAAGATTTATACATGTCATAATAGATACCTTGCATTCTAGCTGAACCTTCCCTACTCACTCATGAACTGTAAAAAGGGGAAAGAGAGAAAGATAAGCTACCACTCATGATTTTAGATAAGCAAATTGCATGTCTTCTTCAGGTCTAGCATTGCTAGACCTTCTGGAAACCGCCATAATCTTTCACCACGTACTTTGCTTATAGTGGACTCGTTTGCCTCCAAGATACGAAGGTCCTTGGCTCATGTGTTGCAGTTCCAGCAATTAAAATATGAGTGTATACTCTTATGTACCTGGGAAATGGGTAAAGCTACCACCAAAGGTTCCCCAGGCTCATCCAAATCTATAGGTTGCACTGTTCCAGCTCTATTTTTCTCAATATTAGACACACCGTTTGCCAAAATGTCAACCATGTAGCCCCACAAGGAACCATGAGTAAGTATGTGTTTCCATGGTGTTACCTGACTTCGATGAGCTTGTTAGCAATCTCTAAAATAAATCACTCTCTTTCTCCTATAAGTATGGACTGCCCAATCCTACTTTCTTTCGTTTTCTACTTACATCCCTTATATCTTCTCTATTATACATGTATTGTTAATGCAATTGAATGTTAGTTGATGCATCAACTCAAATATAACTAGTTTTTATCCATCATAAGTGATTAATTCCTTTGCTATGTAGTTTCCTTAGCCATACCTAGCTATGAGTTACTCAAGCATAAACACTTTGCCTCTCAGTGAGGATGAAAAACCAAAAGTAAAAGAAAAACAAACAAAAATTGCCAACATAATAATAAAATATCACTTAGCTTTGTTAGATTGATTCTTGAAGTTCTCCATATCTATACGTATATGCGAAGCTAGGAGCGTGTTCATGGCTCTAATACCAATGCTACAAACGGGTGCATAGTGGCCCTACAAAACATACCAATATCGACAATAAATCCAGTAAATCCACATATCTACACAATCGTGTACGCAGGGAATCCGTAGCAAAGCTGGCACGAGATAGACAAAGAGTGAGATAGAGAACGAGAGAGCACGTGCAGGCACACCTCCTAGAGTGGAGTGCTACACCGTCACAACGAGAGAGAAGAGTGGAGAGGAGAGAAGAACAACGCAGACATTGGGTGCAATCTCCCATCGTGCAAGAGTAAGCATTTTTCTCTTGCACGTATTTACTTTATAGATTTCTAAATGCTCAAAATGAATACAAATTGTTTGGCAAGACATTAATTGGCCATAGCTCATATAGAGCACTTTAATAATGCAATGATAATAATCTGGTATCCTTTGTACATTCCATAAAGCATCTATACCTTTGTCCCTTGTCAACTGCAACAATAAACAATAAATACAATAATTTATCATTTCCATTACAAAAGTTGACTATTGAAATCGATGATATTATAAGGACATTACTTGAGGCTGCCAATTTTATCAGAAAGCAGAGGAGGAGACAATCGGATGCAATGATAGTCACCCTATCTCAAATTAAGGAAGAAAAATTACTAGTCATTCAAATCGACTACAAGGTCAAAAACGATTGGCAACCACTATTAGATGTTATTCTAGATAGAGATGCTAGAGTGAATATTCTAAGGGAGCAGGTCAAACAAAGACTACGAATTTATGAGATAAAACCTGCTCCTTCAGAATCAAGATGGTAGAACAAAGATTGGCAAAGTCAGTGGTCTGATCGACAACCTTCATATCAAAGTCAGATTAGAAAAGTTTAAAAACAATTCTATACTTTTGGATGTCCAAAATGCTTATAGCATGCTCTTAAGAAGGCCATGGCTAAGAAGTGCAAGAGCCATACATGATCATGTAGGCTAGAAATTAAACATACAAGGGCCCACTAGAAGAAGTTGGACAAGAGAAATGCACCCAAAGGAGCTATGCTGGAATTATGGGACAAAAAAGATATAACATATTTTAGTATCAATGAATATCTTTTTTGTAGTTAAAATAGACCTGAATGCAATTCTTGTAGATCAGTAAAGGGAAGAACAACAAAGACAACCATACTTGGATAACTTTACTGAGGCAAACCAAGGGGAAAGAGCAATTAATTTGGATTAAAGACCTTCAAAAGAAGTTGAAAGACACACAACAAGGGGAAACGGGTAGCACAATATGCATGCACTTAATGCAATAGGGTACCAACAATTGGTTGAGATGATATTTTAGCTAGTATAGATAACCCTTACAATGAATATGTAACAAACATATGCATTGAAAAAAAAAATGAATCGCTAGCCAAACGGAAAGGGGGTGGAATGCCAAATTGTTATTACCAGATAATCAACAAATAGAAGAATGGAGTTTGGGTTTAGAGTCAAAATTTAAGTTAATAAAGATTAATAAGCATTCAAAAGCTAAGATCAAAGAAAAAGTCAAGCAACTATTTCAAAAACATCAAGATGTCTTTGCTTGGGAATATACAAAACTAAAAGATTTCAACCCAGAGGTTTTCCATCATCGAATACAACGAAAACCAGCTACATAACCATTATAACTCCAAGTTACATGATGTTTTCAAATTATATGCACAAAGGAGGTTAAGGAATAAATTGACAACCTACTAAAGGTGGGATTCATTACTGAAGTAGAAAGCAATGATTGGTTTTTTTCCATTGTGGTAGTTCCGAGAAGAACCTACGAAAGGTGCGTTTTATTACTACAAGCAATGATTGGTTATTTTCCATTGTGGTAATTTTGAATAAGAACAAAAAAGTCAGGTATGTGTTATAGGAAACTTAATGCTCAAAAAGTTAAAGACCCATTATGGTTACCCTTTATAGACATGATGTTGGATAAGATAAATGGACATGAAATGTATAGTTTTATGGATGGGTACAATGGGTATAATCAGTTAAATGTAGCACCATAAGATTGCACAAAAGCAACATTCATTTTCAAATGGGGAATTTTCATGTATTCGGTCATGACATTAGGTCTATGTAATACTTGAGCAACCTTTTAGCAATGTATGATGGAGATATTCATTGAATTACTGCATAAGTTTCTAGTAATTTTTGTGGATGACTTCACAATCTTCTCATCTAAAGACATGCATCTCCTGCTTTTAGAGATGGTATTCAAAAGATGTAGAGAGAAGAGGGTTTGCTTGATTCTCTTTAAGTCAGTATTCATGGTTTAGAAGGGACATCTACCGGGATATAGCGTGTCCAAAAATGGAATCCAAAGTATGCAATAGGCAAGAGCACAAATAGATGTATCAGAACTAAGTTTTTTTTGGGGTACATCAATTTTCATTGAAGGTTCATACATAAGTTTGCGACAAAGGCCATTCCGTTATATGAATTATCTCAAAAAGGAGTTAAGCCCTTTTGGACTTGTGAATGTGAAGCCAATATCTAGTCTTTCAAGGAAGCCATCTGCATGAAATCAATTCTTTGCCATCATCCAAACTAGGATATTGTTTTTTATGTTCATGTAGATGCTTTTTTGGCATGGAAATGGGAGCTATTTTGGCCCAACTTGATGGAAAAGTTGATTATCTAGTATCCTTTGGTAGTTGTAGGATCAACAAGGAAGAACAAGAGTATTCAAAAACACAAAGAGAAGCATTGGGAATGGTATTCAATGCTACAAAGTTCAAACATTATTTGTTAGGGAACCTATCATGCTTTACTTTATGTGATTAATAAGGTTGTTGTCCAAGGAAGGTAAACTGATTATGTTTCTTCTATACTTTGATTTCAAGATCTTTCATAAGCCTAACAAGAGTCACTACGATGGTGATTTTCTATCAACAAGCATGGAAGGTATCTCATTGACATCCTTGAGAGATGAACACTTATATGTTGAATTATTTCAAACGATGAAAATGAAGGAACCAGATCTAGAGTGGCAAGACATGTATGATTTCTTGCAATATGGTGGATTACCAAAAGACTAGTCTTAGTCTATTAAGAAGGTGCTCATAATTTCAAAATTTATTATCGTAGCTAGATCCCTATAGATTTTCAACACATGTGATATTTGCAAAGGAATGGGTATACCGAATGTGGTAGACATCTCTAACCACCATTCAACCCTTGGGAATATTAATGAAGTGGATTTTAAATTTCATGGGACCTTTCAAAAATTCATGGCTACATGCTATGTAAACAAATGAGTGGAGTCTAAGGCAATTCTAAACAACACAAATAAGTCCACATCTTGATTCTTGTATGAACATATCATATGTCAATTTGGTTTTCTAATGGATATAATTTCATATCAAGGGACTCATTTCATAAATGATTCAATTCATATCTTGTTTGAAATAGTTTCCATCAAGCATCAAAAGTCCACTGTAATGGACAACTTCAGAGTAGCAACAAGACCATCAAGCCTATTTTAACTAAGATGGTGCATTAGGGATCTCACGATTGGGATGAGAAACTTCATACAACACTTTGGCATATAGAATAGTGCATAAGATTATAACTAGAATGGCACCTTTTAAAATGGTGTATGGGAGGGAAGTTATTGTACCAATGGAATTTGTTGTTTCTAATCTTAGATTAGCAATAGAACATGATATGGATCATAAATCAACTCTAAAAAAAGTATTAAATGAGAAGATCTAGATGAAATTAGATAGAGAGCAATGTTGAAACAAGAAGTGGTGTAGCAATGATGAAAACATTGACATGACAACAAACTAAAAGTACGAGAATTCAAAAAAGGAGGTCTAGTTTTTCTATACTAGTCAAAGTTAGTCTCAAAGGAACCCAATCTGAAGACAACATGGTTAGGACCTTATGATGTTGACTAGATGTTCTCTAATGGTATAGTCAGACTGAAGGGCTTGTTTGAACTAATGATGCCTGGGATCTATAATGGGTCAAAAAAATTAAGCTATATTATTCAACTCCAGTAGAGCCTCCAATACAAGTATATGAGTTAGATGGATCATTTGACTCCAAAAACCCCCCACTAGACTTATTCTTAGTAGGGTCTAATGTGGTTAGACTGAACCATAGTATTCAAACCAAGAATGATATGAAGATCACCTCAGTCTAGACTCAAATGTCAGAAATCCAGATGAGATGTGAAGTAACTAACGACCACTACCAAGTCATTCATTCATGTATATTTTCAGGTATCCCACCAAGGATGATTTGATCATTTCAAAGGCATGATGAATTAATTGAAATCACAAATTAGCCTTTAAATCAAATATACAAATGAGTTTTTGTAGTTGTCTATTGAGGAATCAAAGATTCTTGAAAAGGTACCTGCTAGCAATGCTAGCTTTGAATACCAAATGAGGGAAATGGTTGAAGTCCTTTTTGAAGCCTAAATTAAAGCCAATTAGCCAAATCCATCTGGCTAAATCGACATGCCATCTATCTGTCATAAGTTAGCAAGGGCAAGATTGACCGAAGGCAAGAGGACTTTATATGACCCCGACATGAAGGTTTGGCATGTACATCTTACGAGGTGGAGATACTAACTAAAAGAAGGGAGCAAATGGAGCAGCAACCTACCAGATTATCCAGAAGAAAAATTCTACCTCCACTATTCCTCAACAACAACTGGTGGTTCGACTTGAGTGTCAAAGTCAGAACATAAGAAAGCGCCAAATAAAAGAAAAGAAAATCCTAAGAGATGAATTCACATGAGATTTTAACATTTTCTAATATACCAAGTTCAAGAAAGGGGAGGAGGATGTAGTGGGTGGGAATCTGCCCTGGAAATGGTCTATACAAGAATCACCTCGACAAGTTACTTGGCAATTACCACTAGTTACTACACTATGTAGTAACTCCTACTCGCTCCACTTCAATTTTCATTACATAGAATCTTTCCAAGATGCTTTAGCATCTCCAATTAGCATCTCCATGCAGCTCACGATTTAAAACCATTCCTAATGGGTAGGATTTGACCTCATCACGTAGAGAGTACAAAGCTCAACTTTAACCACTAGGCTACAAGCCCACGGTACCCTTTGGGGTCCCCTTAAGCATTAAAAAAAACAATTACCCCCCCCCCCCCCCCCCCCCCCCCCCAAACCCACCCTAGCCCCCCCCTACCCCTAGCCCCCCCCTTCTCCTTTCCCTTTTTTTCCCCGACCCTTCCCTTTTCCTTTCTTCCCACACTAAACTAATTAATGGGTTTCCCTAAAAAAGTCGTTTTGGGCACCTACTTACTACACTATGTGGGACTATGCAACTAATAGAATCACCCCGACAAGTTACTTGGCAATTACCACTAGTTACTACACTATGTAGGACTATGCAACTAATAGAAACCTACTATGGGCACCTATGAATAGGGACCATTACTTTCAGTTTGAGGGTTTATCATTCTACTATCTTTGTTAGTCAGTCTATCAGTAGACTAGAACTGTTATCTCTTGTAACTAGTTGCTATATGCTTCATAGATCATTTGAGCATAAAATGATATACCATTTGTACCTCTACAGTTTATGAACTAGTTTATGAATATGAATGTGTTATTCTAGTTGTCTCAGTTCATTTCATCAAAAGTCTTTAATTTCAATTCAATCATCTGACTGACTTTTTTGTATGGTCTTTTGAAGTCTAATTCTATTCATCTAATTTGACATGACATCTACAATTTGACTCTGGAATTCTAACTCTCTAGAATTGTTGTTAAGTGACCAACTCATTCCACTTACTTACGAAGCGATAAAATCCATTCTCTTTTGGTTTGTCCTTCCTCTTCCACCTCCCGCACGTCAACATCAACAAAACACTTGACATTCACGATGGAGCTACTGTCGCACGATTCATTTGGACACATCATTAGCTAGTCAATAATCCATTGCTTGCATGTACCCAAAATGAATTTTTTGCCATGAAAAATGGAGTCAATGGTTTTGGGACAAAATATTGACTCCCAAAAGTCTGTTAAGCTTGGGAATGTGGCATTGGATGCTATGCACATAGATTTCCATGATGAGAACTGTGGAAAAAGCATCTATAATTGTATGACCAGCCATGTTGTCCAAATTTTCCATGGTGCATCCGATTGAATGCTTTCTTAAAGTAGAAAAGTTGCACATGGTATTCAAAACAAAGAAGTATTGTGGTCCCTCAAGTTGTGCACAAAGTATGATTCTAGACCCTCAAAGCATACGAGAGAGATCTTTATATTAGGATGTGCCTCCTAGTGTCATAATAACTAATATCTAATTCTCCTAAATGATTTTCTCATGTTAAACTGATCATTTAATATGGGGAAGTACTAGGGGAGAGAAAGCTAGAATATTGGTTAAGCTGGTAGACCGGTCATAGTAGGGATCCAAAGGAGGGAAAATAGGGATTCAAAGGGGGGGCCATCTGCAAAAGAGCAATGTGTAAACAATGGGCTTCAAAGCCTAAGGTTCAGCCCATTAAGACTTCCAAAATGTTAAGGCTCCAAAGTTCAAAGGTTGCATCCAATGGTCAAACATAGGGAAAATTGGATGCTTGTGGGAAGACTCAAAAGTATTCCCACATCCCTATCTTTGAGGGGACTAGCCTTTCTTATAGGGGATGAGAGAGAAACACACACACACTCTAGCAGGCTCCCTTTACACAAAGGGAATGGGGACACATGTCAACTCCTTAGCCCAGTTTCCCCCAAGATGCATTCAATTCCTATTGGATGGCCATAGAGGTGGACCAATGAGAATTAAGCTAGAGTATATTTAGTTTTATTCATTTAAAAAAACTTGATAAAAGAACCAATAGAAATTAAGCTCTCTAGAAGACTATTGGGCAGTCTCCCAAGGGGTCCAATGAGCACTCAACAGCTCAATGGCTTGCCTGATTCCTATTGGCCAAAAGACTAAGGGGTCCAATGAGAGTTTAATTGAATTAATTAAATACCTAAAGCTCTCACAAAAGGGGAAAGGGGGACACATGTCACAAGGCTATCACTTATGCTTCTTAATTATCATTGGCTAAGCTTTGCAGGGTCCAATGGGGTGTCATCATGAGTAAAAATCATGAGGGGTCGACCAAGAGAGAGAGGGGGCTGATTTTGGCAAGGCATTATCACACACACACACACTCATACAATCTCATGTGTGAAGCAAAGAAGACTCTCTCTCCTTCTCAAGCTTTAATGGAAATCTCATCATCTACTTCAAGCTTGTGAAAAGGGAGGCCTACACCAACAACTCTTGGCTTTGTGATGCAAATCCAACCAAGAGCCAAGCTTCAATGCATGCTCATCTCCTCTACCATGCTAATTACTAAGCTATGTTAAGCTTTTAAGTGATTATGTGAGGAGATATACTTCTTTCTCGTAAGAATACTCGTTCTTCCTCTCAATATACTCTCATACCCCGCTAGCTCTCACCATCTTCGAAGGTGTGTGAGGTCTTAGGTATGAGACCGTGACGAAATTGATGTTGTGTTTTATAAGTGTGTGCATGGTGCTTGAAGCTTCCATCTTCATTGCACCAGCAAGTTATTGAAGGAACACAAAGAATTGTATTGTAAAATGTCTCCCTTGATGGGGGGAAACCTATAATACAAAGCCTTTTGGAGGGGGGACCGGCTCCATGTAAATCCGGTCCTCAACTGTTGTCAATAGCATAATTTCTCTCTCTTTTGAAGTATTGTTCATCCCTATCTAACTAGGTTTTATGTTGTTTGTTGCTCTCTCTATCCAAGCACTCTTGTTATGCTCATTAGAAATCTATTCTAATGAAATGCTCACTATGTTAATGCTATTTTCCGCTACACACAAGTTAATAGGCAATAAAATGTTACATTGGTATCAGAGCACAAGTTTTCTCTTTTCTTGCTCAAGAAGGGGGTTCCTCTAGCTAACTGTAGATGGTTGTTATTATTAATTGCAATTGAATAAGTAGAATAGAGATTTTTCAGCCTTGCAGTGCGCCTGCTTGGTGCAGATAACGGGGCATCACCATTGAGAGCTATGGTCTTAATGGTGGAGTCCTACGGGGCTTGCTTACGGATTAACCACTATTGAGCTATTAGAAGCTTGACAGGAGCCGGTACTGTTTTGGTGTTGAAAGACCCTCTCTTCTATTCCTTGCAATTAATGATATTCGAACCACGGGTACAGAAGCTTGAGTGCTTTTCTAAAGGGGTAAAGAGGAGTAGCAACTAAGGCTTGAAGTGCCAGAGTACACCTAAGAGTTGTTAGAATGGCTAACAATAGTAAAGAGAGTGAAATTAATGTTGATAGCTTTGATTTTGCTAATGAGCAAGCTACTAATGATGCCCCTATGCTTGTTAACTATATTGTTTCTAGGATTCAACAAGCCATGGGCAATCCATCCCTCCAAAGTAAAGTGCAATGGCAGCTTCATGCTCATGGGATTCTCCAAACTCCCCACCAAGAAGAGAGAGTATCTAGGAAGCCTCCTTGTGAGACTTCCAAAAGGGGCCTCTCTCCGATTTGGGAAGAAGAAGAGGATCCGTATGAATGGCTCAAAAATCTACTACTTGATGACGCATCTCCTTCCCAAAGGAGAACTCAATGTTAGAAAATAAGACGTAGCTAAATAGATTTTTGAGTAGATTACTTAATGGAGAGAGATAGATTTCACACACAAGAGATTATAGAGTAGAGAGAGAGTGAGAGAGAGAGAGAGTACACACAATATACGTGGTTCACCCAATGTGGGCTACGTCCACGGGAAAGCAGCCACTCAATGGCTTTAGCACTTCAAAAGAAGAAGTAGTTTACAAAGGGATTAAACCCTTAATAGAGCTCCCACCTTGCTTCACTCTCACCACCTCACACTCACCTTGTTGCATTAACTTCACACTATGAAATGTGTGTAGAAATGGCCTCCTTTTATAGGCCAAAAGGGCTGCCCTCTCTTATGAGAGAGAGCCATGTGTAGCCGCCCTTGTGCGAATAAGTCCAAATCGGACCCTTCAATCCACCCATGTGTGGCCGCCATTGAGAAGACAAGTCCGCTTTTGAATTCGGCCACCGGCCATTGAATTCGGCCACCGACCACCGGCCATTGACTTTCAACCACCGAGCACCGGCCATTGACTTCCGACCACCGGCCATCGTCCATTGACTACCGGCCACCGGCCAACCGACCGGTTGTTTTCCGACCACTTTTCAGCCGCCGGCCGGCCATAATATTCCGGCGAAAAAAAAGTCTCGGGGGCCTCCGCCCCCGAGGCCTCTAAAGTTGCCCCTGATTCTTGTTCGTGACAATTTTTGTTTCCGGTGAGTGATTTTCCTTCATGCACGATGGCTTCTCCTCATAATGGGGGCCTTACAAATGTGCGCTTTTACCACAGAAAATTACAAGGGTAAATCACGCTCCATACTTAACACTCAAGAGCCCCCACCAAAAGAACAAGAAAGAAGTGAGTCTCGTGCCACCTCGGTGGAGATTGCTCCACAAAGACGGCGGACAAAACTCTCTCCAACACCCCCTAAATGGAGAAGACCGTCGCACACTTCTCCACACCATAATTCAAAGAGGGATGACAAAAAACAAGAGAAGAAAAAGGCAAGAAAGAGGTCACCCTCTTCTCCATCTTCTTCATCCCCTTCCTATTATGAAGAAAGTGATGGTGTAGACAAGGAAGACTAAGGGAAGAAAAAGCGAGAAAGAGGTCACCCTCTTCTCTATCCTCCTCAAATTCTTCCTCCTCTGAAGAAAGTGACGGTGGAACTTTTGAACCACCAAAAAGAAAGAGGCCATAGGAAATCCTATGCCACGTGGAAGAGGTCGTCCAAGGTCAAGAAGTTCAAAGAGGGAGGAAAGAACATCTCTTTCCTTACCTACGATGGCACCTTTGGTGCTACGAACAAAGTATTGGCTTTCATCCGATTCGTTGCGGCGTTTGGAGATGAGGGCTTCACAGAGTCCTCTAAGCTACACCATGTAGCTACGCATTTTCAAAATTCCACCAGGAATGGTGGTGCAGCCTACGGGCGAATGGCGAAGCTCCATGAACATGGAAAGCCTTAAGAGCTTCCATCATGAAGCAGTTTTTGGCTATCAATGCCAAAGACAAAGTACTCACCGAATGGCAAAGCTTGAAGCTCTCTCCCTACAAATCTATTCACAAATATGTAGACAAGTTTTGGGACTTACATCTCAAAGCCACTGTCTTCAAAAAGATGGATTTTGGAGAGCAAAAACAACAATTTTGTGTGGGCTTAACTGAAGATATGGTGGAGTATGTCAACTCCTAAAGGCCACGCACCATATCTGTGGTCATACACCATACCATGACGGCTTCGCAAATGAATTTCCAACTAGGGGCTAAGAGAAATCTTAAGCCCACGCAGAACAAGAACCGTAACAATGAGCCTAAGGGGAAGGACAATGTCCAAAAGTCTCCTAAAGGCAACGCCAACAACAACAAAGCTAAGGAGAAGGGAGTTTATAAAAGAAAAAATAAACTCTCTCCTGAAGAGCTTGAGCGTTATCATAAAGATAACCGTTGTTTCAAGTGCGGGGAGCAAGGGCATGCTTATCATGCTTGCCCCCACAAGAATACATGAAATGAGCCTCCTAGAGCTACCTTGGTTGAAATCTAAGAAGAGGATGCTCACCACAAAGGATCTCCTCTCTGCCATGCTTGGGGAAAGGTAAGAGAGAATGATGCTTTTATTCTCTTTGACCCTGGTTCTACTCACAATTTCATATCCACAGAGTTGGCCACCAAGCTAGGCATCCAAGCCTATGAGATGGGAGATGTCCTACCCGTCGATGGTGCTTTCAAGGGGCAAGAAGCTTCAGTCACTCCCTTAATTGGGAAATTGAGGCTCCATGTTCAAAGCTATGTGGACAAACAGGACTTCTTTATCTCTCCTCTCAACTCTCAAGCATGAGGATGTAATCCTAGGGGCACCATGGTTTGATTGCATGGCTGCCAATGTTAAATTCCTTGAAAGGCACATCTACTTTAGGTTCAGGGAAAAAGATATATACATAGATGCTAAGGAGTTGGGTAACACCATACCCATTGTACATATGCAAGCTTTCTATAATTCAATAAAGAGCTCTACTTCCGTGTACATGATTTTTGTTAAAGATTCTCAGAATAAACCTAATGCTTTAGCAAAAGAAAATATAAACAATCACAAGGAATTAGAGTTATCCAATTTTCTCAAGGGATTTCAAGATGTTTTTATTGACAACATTCCTTATGAACTACCTCCTAAATGAAGCAATGATGACCATGCAATTGAACTTCTTCCAAGAAGTTCACCACCTAATTGTTAGGAAATAAGACGTAGCTAAATAGATATTTGAGTAGATTACTTAATGGAGAGAGATAGATTTCACACACAAGAGATTATAGAGTAGAGAGAGAGAGAGAGAGAGAGAGAGAGAGAGTACACACGATATACGTGGTTCACCCAATGTGGGCTACGTCCACGGGAAAGCAGCCACTCAATGGTTTTAGCACTTCAAAAGAAGAAGTAGTTTACAAAGGGATTAAACCCTTAATAGAGCTCCGGCCTTGCTTCACTCTCACCACCTCACACTCACCTTGTTGCATCAACTTCACACTCTATCAAATGCGTGTAGAAATGGCCTCCTTTTATAGGCCAAAAGGGTTGCCCTCTCTTATGAGAGGCAGCCATGTGTAGCCACCCTTGTGTGAATAAGTCCAAATCAGACCCTCCAATCCGCCCATGTGTGGCCACCCTTGTGTAGACAAATCCGCTTTTGAATTCGGCCACCGGCCATTGACTTCCGACCACCGGCCCTCGGCCAACCGATCGGTCATTTTCCGACCACTTTCCAGCCCCCCCCCCCCCCCCCCCGGCCATAATATTCCGGCGAAAAGGAATATTCCGATGAGGAAAAAAAAAGTCTCGAGGGCCGAGGCCCCTAAAGTTGCCCCTGATTTTTTACTGTGAAAATTTTGGTTTCCGGTGAGTGATTTTCCTTCACACATGATGGCTTCTCCTCATAATGGGGGCCTTACAAATGTGCACTTTTACCACAGAAAATTACAAGGGTAAATCAGGCTCCATACTTAACAATCTCCCACTTGGAGACTGATCTCCAAACCAAACCTGTGAGACTGCTTTCCATTCTGGCTTCTTATCCTTGATGCCGATTGAAGATGAGCAAAAGCTCTGTTGACCACCTTTGTAAACATGTCTGCAGCATTTTCACTTGTATGCACCTTTCCTAGCTTTAGCTGTCCCTCTTCCAAAAGAGTGCGTATGAAGTGATATCTCACCTCAATGTGCTTTGTCCTTGAATGAAAGGCTGAGTTCTTCGCAAGATGGATAGCGCTTTGGCTATCACTGTACAAGACACAATTGTCTTGTTTGAATCCAAGCTCTTATAAGAATCTGTGAAGCCACAGAATTTCTTTGCTTGCCTCCGTCATTGCTACATTCTCTGCTTCCGTGGTAGAAAGTGAAACCACTTTCTGTAGCTTTGAAGCCCAGCTTATTGTTGTGCCTCCAACCGTGAACACATAGCCAGTAGTGCTCCTTCGAGTATCTTTGTCACCTGCCATATTTGCATCAGCATACCCTTCTAGAAAAATATCAGTTTCTCCAAAATACAAAGTAGTTGTTGTTGTCCCTTTTAGATACCTAAGTATCCCCTAAAGTTGCCCCTGATTTTTTACTGTGAAAATTTTGGTTTCCGGTGAGTGATTTTCCTTCACACATGATGGCTTCTCCTCATAATGGGAGCCTTACAAATGTGCGCTTTTACCACAAAAAATTACAAGGGTAAATCAGGCTCCATACTTAACACTAATAAACCTCCTTATAGAGTTTCTCAAGCTCAACAAGAGGAGATTATGCGGCAAGTGCATGATCTAGTTGAGAAGGCCATGGTTAGGCCTAGCTGGTCTCCATTTTGTTCACCCGTGTTATTAGTGCAAAAGAAAGATGGCACATATCGTATGGGTGTTGACTATAGAGCACTAAATAGGATCGCTATCAAAAATAGGTTTCTCGTTCCACGGGTAGAAGACCTATTTGATAAGTTGCAAGGGTTGACCTACTTCAGTAGGATTGACCTAAAAAGTGGCTATCATCAAATAAGGATAGTTGATCAAGAAATTGTAAAGACTGCATTTCACACTACGTTTGGTCTTTACAAATACATTGTCATCCCTTTTGGCTTGACCAATGCACCAGCCTCATTCAACCGCTTGATGGAGAAGCTATTCAGGCCTCATCAAACCTTTACTGGAGTGTTCTTTGGTGATATCATCATCTACTCTAATTCATAGATGAACACAAGCAACACCTCCATGTAATATTTCAAGTCTTACGAGAGAATAAACTTTATATTAATCGAAAGAAAAGTGAGTTTTTCTTACAAGAGATTCAGTATTTAGGTCACATTATCTCTCAAGATGGCATCCAAATGGATCCATCAAAGCTAGAGGTAATAAAAGGATGGCCTAATCCAAGGAATCTTCATGAACTAAGAAGCTTTATAGGTATGTGTGCATACCTATATAGCTTCATGAACTAAGAAGCTATATAGGTATGTGTGCATACCTATATAGCTTCATGAACTAAGAAGCTATATAGGTATGTGTGCATACTATAGACAATTCATAGAAAAGTTCTCACAAATCGCGGGACCATTGCATGACCTAACAAAGAAAAACGTTAGGTATACATGGTCTGCCAAGGAGAACAATGCTTTTGAAAAGATTAAAGAAAAACTTATATCTCATCCTGTGCTTACACTACCAGATCTCTCAAAGCCATTTGAGGTCCAATGTGACGCTTGTGGTGATTGTCTTGGAGCTGTTTTGCTCCAAGAAGGCCACACCATAGCCTATGAAAGTCAAAGATTCGACCCTGTTGAGCAAGCTCTAGGCATATATGAAAAGGAACTCCTCGTAGTTCTACATACCTTATACTCATGGAAGCACTATTTATTGGGGACTCCTTTCATTCTGCGGACGGATTACCAAAGCTTTAAGTACTTCATGATGCAAACCATGCTCTCTGATAAACAAATGAGGTGGGCAAATTTCCTTTCACAATTTCATTTTCATATTGCTCACATTGCTGGCAAGCATAATCAAGTAGTTGATGCACTCTCAAGACGGCCGAGAGTGAATGCGGTTTCCATAACAACTCACAATGATCTATCTTCTATTATAGATGAGTACGCTATTGATCCCAATTTTAGATATGTAATTTCAGCCCTCGCACTAGGGAAGAAAGAGGAATCATTTACCTTCAAGATGGTTATCTTCTCTATGGCAATAGACTATGTGTTACTAACTTAGTACGTGAAAAAGTGATGTATGAATCTCATGCTCCTCCTTATGCGGGTCATAGAGGGATTCAGTCTACCCTAAAAGGGATTGAAACATATTTCTAGTGGCCTGCCATGACAGCAGACATACAAGAGTATGTTTTTAAATGTGTGGTATGCCAAAAGACGAAGTTTGATAGAAGGATGCAGCTTGGATTGCTTCAACCTTTGCCAATCCCTAATTCACCATGGGAGAGCATATCCATGGATTTTATCTTTGGATTGCCTAAGTCTATCCATGGGAATGCGGGAATGTGGACGATAGTAGACAGGTTCAGCAAACAAGCTCCTTTTATACATGTCAAAAAGACTATCAAAGCCCATCAAATGGCAACCCTCTTCATATCACAAATCTTCAAGTACCATGGCTTGCCGATGTCCATAGTGTCGGATAGAGATCCTAGAATGACCAAAATTTTTGGAAGGGTCTCTTTGAGAATTTAGACACAAGGCTAAACTTCTCTTTGGCTTATCACCCGCAAACGGATGGCCAAAGTGAAATAGCTAATCTAACAATTCTTGATCTACTAAAAGCCTACGTAACGGAAGTAGATCAAAGGTCCCAATGGGAGAAGTACTTACCCTTAGTGGAGTATTCCTAAAATAATACTGTACATACCTCCATGAGAAAGGCACCTTTCAAGGTAATTGAGGGAAGATCCAAAAGTCCCTTGCTAGTTAAATTACACGGGAAGATCTTCGCTACAGATGAGTATAGCCAAGACCTACAAGAATCTTCCCAAAAGGTTAAGGATGCTATCTCTATCTCACAGCGAAGGCAAAAGGCTAT
The DNA here is from genome assembly GCF_014529385.1 of Adiantum capillus-veneris. NCBI lineage: Eukaryota > Viridiplantae > Streptophyta > Polypodiopsida > Polypodiales > Pteridaceae > Adiantum > Adiantum capillus-veneris. Next base: position 134,253,804 of record NC_140949.1, on the reverse strand, counting down.
TGCTGATAAGCACAAAAGAGCCCAAGCCTTTAAAGAAAATGATTGGGTCTTGCTTAAATTTCCCAAGGCTCAATTAAGGCATACGACGGGTAAGAATCCTACGGGACACCAAAAGTACTATGCTAAGTTAGCAAAAACATACTATGGTCCCTTCCAGGTTCTTAGACCAATCAATGAGATGGCATATCAACTCAAGTTGCCCAATCATTGGCTCATACACAATGCTTTTCATGTGAGCCTACTAAAGCCTTACAAAGGAGAGGCACCTCAAAAACCAGCTATAGAAGACCCACCAGAGATTGAGGACCAACAAGAGGTTTTGCAACCACATTCCATTCTCCGACATGAAGACAAGGTATTAAGAGGCAGTAAGATTATCCGATGGTATCTTATTAAGTTTAAGAACTATCCTTTTGAAGATGCTAGATGGATGCAAGGCATACAATTAAAGGATAACCTAAACCTTGTCAATGCTTCCCTAGAGTAAGCAAATGTACAAATGTTTAAAATGAACAAATTTTTCGTCTTATAAGACTGTCTTTTTCTTTATTGTGCACGAATGTTAGTAGTATGCATGCTTACGATCAATTTTGCGGATACGACGTCTTCCAAATACCAAGTAGAGCTGGTCACTCTACTATGGAAGATTGATAGGACTAATGTGCAGACATGCTTGTGGCAGCTTAGCCTCTCAAGCGCCAAATGGATTAGTCATCCATTCTGGAACGGTGTCATAGGGTAAGATAGGGATCCTCTACCCACTAGAAAAAGGACTAATGAATAGGCTTTACTTCTCTACCCCATAGTCAAGTACGACTATGATTTCAAGAGAGAGGTAATGTCATAATAACTAATATCTAATTCTCCTGAATGATTTTCTCATGTTAAACTGATCATTTAATATGGGGAAGTATCAGGGGAGAAAAAGCTAGAATATTGGTTAAGCTGGCAAACCGGTCACAGTAGGGATCCAAAGGAGGGAAAATAGGGATCCAAAGGGGGGGCCATCTGCAAAAGAGCGATGTGCAAACAATGGGCTTCAAAGACCCTAAGGTTCACCTATTAGCGGGTCGCCGTGACGGACGTCTGCTCTACAACATAACTTTTTGGTACTAACATAATATCAATACTCAAGGAAGTGACTCGGATTGGGGCACGGAGACTCTTTGAGATCGTCAAACTCAAGAAGTGAACCTTAACAAGCAAACACAATAACTCTACAAGAAAACCAAAACTCAAAGATCAGGGAAATCTGCCTATGTCCTTTCTCACAACTCTAGGTCATCACGCCATTTCGGCAGTCGAACGGACACGAAATGCAACGAAACTTTAGGAGGAGGTCAAGGACACCCAGGGGCACTATCCTAGCAAATCTGGTTGCAATCCAACAAGTTACCAAAATCAAAATCCATCATGTAAAAGGTCCTGAAAATTGCAATAGAACATACCAGAAAGGTCGCCCTAAGGTCTAGGAACACTCTCCTATGGTCAAAACGACTATAAACAATGATTTAAGCACTCAAATCTACATTTACACCTCACAGACACGTAGTCGCAAACCTCAACAAAACTGACAATGCTTACACTTGAATTAAAGAGCAAAGAGAGAGGAGCACAATGCAAGTTTCTGAATCAAAAACAAATTACCAAATCAGTAACTGCGATGATTACAAGTTTGGAGCATCTCGTAGCGTTGATCTTATGTTTTTAGTGCTACTTCTTCCTCTAAAGATAAGCCTCCTTTCACATTAAGGTTATTGACATTTATACCTAGGGCACTCTAAATGACCAATGGCCGTGGCCAGTGGCCGGCTCACATGTACCTTTACAATTGTCATGAGAGAATTACAACTCAAAGAATTGACTGCTACTCTGGAATTAGGATTTACACAGAGTATCACTACACTAGCTCGGCAAAATAATAAACTACAAATGTGGTGTCTGGCTACGTGTCTGACCAGGTGGACGCTTGTTTGATCTGTCCTCAAAAAATTTCCCCTTCTTAATTCGTGTCATCCCTTGACACGACCTTGTACAGTCTTGTCATAGGGTTGTCTTCAGCTTTGTCTTCAAGGTTGTGGACTTTAGCTTGGGAAGTGCTTTGTCGTTGATGACGTTCCCCCCTTCCTTGAGTGATTCATATCTGCCGTGAAGAGTTCTTTTGATGTTCTTGTCTTTGTCATTGACTTGCAATACTTCACTAGCTTCAGCACTATGGAACTCCTTATGTTTTGTGTTGGGAGTTTTTTTTTTGAAGTTATCATTGTTTGTCCGTTGTCTTTGTATGATATTCTTTGTCTTTCCATTGATCGTTGAATCTTTGTCTTCAAGTTTGGTCTTTATCTTTGGAAGTGATTTGGCATTGATGACGCTCCCCCCTTCCTTGAGTGATTCATATCTCCCATGTTGTTGATACGTGACTTGATCTTTGATTATCAAGACAACTTTTCTTCTCGTTGTGCACTCTTCTTTTTGTTGTCAGTCTTGGCCACCCTGAAGAAGGATATTAATGAATTTGAGTTTATAGAACCAATCCTCTTTGTGGCATGGACTTTATGATGGGTATGCTTTCCATGTCCACTATAATTTGAGTTGTCTGCAATAGATCACCAATGTTGAAGCACTGTGTGAGCTACTTTTGATTGCTGTTGATGACTCTCTTGCGAAATTCGTCATTGCTTGTTGTTGTAGGCCATTCTTTGACTTGCTATTGTTTGATGGATATTTGTTGTCTCCCTTAGAGGATAAAAGATGCTCTTGATAAGCATATGGAGACATGCTGTATTTGCTCCAAGTTGTTGTCGATTGATTTGGGTAGAAGTTTCCTTATTGTTGATGTAGAAGAAATATATACAAGAAGTCAATGAGATGAGGGTTTCTAGATTAGGGTCTTAAAACCTAGATGACCAAAGGAAAAAAAAACCAGTGGGAAAAAAGTGCCTTTGATATACGCTCTTATTGGAGTTGAGCATTTGGACTTAAAGTACCTGTCATGCAAGGTGAGTGCTTGGGAGAAACAAAGGAAGAGGGCCTAATGCAAGTGACAAATATGGGACACTCTATATGCTTATGAGAAGTTTTCAAACAAAAGCATGTAGTGTAAGAGATGGAGTTGATGGGTGCTTCAAGGAACAAATGTAGCACATGTGACATCAAAGGATGTCTCAATAGCTTCCACATTTCCAAGAAGGGGTTTTCGATGTAGAAGCTTGTCCACTCATACCTCATTGTGTTGAGTGTGTGAGTGTCTTTTGGACTTCCTCCTTCACTTACCACTATACTACAATGACTTCGACTCTTATGCTCACCTATACCAGCATGAGCGACACAACATAATTACATTCAACTCTTCCAGCTTGAGCAATATCTAGAATAGCTATGATGTTTAGACCACAGAGAAAATTACATGAAGGTTTGGGACTAACACCTTGCTCATTTAGTGGCTTAGCTTCCCGACTATGACTATTATGCCATGTTTTTTTAATGGCGAATTGGACGTACCTGTTCAAAGCCAAAAACCCAATTCCATAAGTTCTGAAAATTTAGGCCTCTTCCATTGTGTTGGTCTTTGGATGCCACCATTTTGTCGATTAGATTGGTATATTTTGGCTCCTCTTGACTTGCTTGTCGAGTGATTGATGTAGCGTTTTCTATATCTCGCATGAGAAGAGGTTGTTGATGTGTGTGGGTTCTTTATGATTGAGTTTCTACTAGAAATTTTGGAACCCACCTTGTCTTTGGTCCTTGTGTGACCGTCTTTGACATTTTATCTTCTTCTATAATTTGATGGACACTAGGCTTTGGTCTCCAGACCTGATGATTTCCGTTGTAAAAACCTTGATTTTGTAGTTCATGAAGAGGTATCCATCTGTAGATTGTAGCAGCCTTGGTTGCAATTGGCTTCTGTTGGCTTTTGGTTGTCATTGCTTGCCTTTGGATAGAAGCTTGTGCTGCATGCTTTTTCTTGGGTGTTTGAGATTGAGCTACAACTTTTGGTAACCATATATGAGTGTTACCTTCATAAAATCCTTGTGCTTCAAGTAGCTTGACTGGAATCATCTGTAGCTTCACCTGTTTGTGTTGTGTAGCTTGGGTAGCTTGTTTGAGGTCTGACTTCGGCACCCATAGTTGTCGTGTTACCCGCTTGGTGTTACCATATACATGTGGTAGTGATGTGTGTGAACACACTAGGACAGCCGGGGCATTTTTTACCTCTTTAGGAGGTTTTTTTCCCCGTGCATTGTATATACGTCCATCACTCTAGGGCTATCTATCTTTCCATTGCACACTAAGTAACACACTCTCTATTGTGTGCCTTGAGCTTCCTTCCTCTTCTCCAAGCTGTGTGCGTTTCTCTGCAACCCTAATTCCAAAAATTGGTATCAGAGCAGGTCACGTCCTCTCGGGCTTAGCTGCCAGTTGCTCCAGCACACGCCTGCTCACTTTCTCCGATTTCAGTGAGCTTTGGCAAGCGTTCACAGGTCGACAGATATTTTGGGAAAGGTCCTAGAGCTTGGTATGCTGAGAATTTTGATTTGGGCTCATTTCGTCCTCCGTTTCCACTACTACAGGCAGTACTGCACAGGCTATTTCATCATTTTGTGCAGAATTTCTATCAGTGCCGTTTTTTGCATAACAGGTGTCTTATAGTCTTCTACGGTTTGTGCTATATAGAACATGTTGTTCCCGCTCCGTTTCTCCTATTTTCGGGTAGTTTTCACATTAGGTGCAACATTTACCATGGCTGACAACAACAACACAGATGTGTTCAAGATGTTTGCTGCTGCTGAGGACAGGTTGGATGGGGACAACTACCCTATGTGGGCTTATATGATGCAACATGTTCTTGTGTCAAAAAGCGTCTGGAACATTGTGCAGGGCATTGATGTACGTCCTGGTTTTGAAGATGTAGACGATGTTGAGGATGTTGCAGGTCTTGCTGCAAAGATTGCTGTTGTTAGAGTTGTTTTGCCTACGGCAGAACAAGCTCGTTGGGATGTTAAGGATGCGTAGGCTCATGCATTAATTGCATTGTCTGTGAAGCGCACCATTGTTCCTCACATCCGTTCAGCAAAATCTGCAAAACAGGCTTGGGATATTTTGGCTGGTCTTTATGCAAGTCGCAATGAGGCTAAAATTGCTTTGCTGCGTAAAGAGTTGGAGTTGAAGATTATGCATGAGGAAGATGATATGGACACTTTCCTTGCTAGTGTCAAGGATATCAATAAGCAACTTATTTCTGCAGGAGAAGTCATTTCAGACAGTTCCCTTGTGCAGACTGTTCTTGATGCCTTACCAAATTCTTACCAGACTTTTGCTAGTACTTGGAGACTTATGACCCAAGGAAATCCAGAAGTTGTCAAGTTTGATGCATTATGCACATTGCTGTTGCAAGAGTCACTTTCCAGAAAAAACAAGACTAGGCAGCGTGCAGTTGAACAGGTTTTTATTGCTTCTCAAAGAAAGGGTGGTAACAGTAATGCAGCCACTTCTTATGGTTCTGCTGCGAGTGGCAAAAATTATGTTCCTAATGCTTCTACTGGCAGCAATTCGTCTGGAAATTCTGGTGACAAGGGCAAAAAGAAGATGCGTTGCCATTATTTTAAAGCTAATGATCACTTGATCAAGTCGTGTCCTAAGTTGAAGGCCAAAGAGGCTAAGAAGAAAGAGGGTGGTTCCACTGCAAATGCTGGTTCCACTACAAATGCAGCCATTGTTGAGTCTTCTGTGAAAGGAGACTGTAATGCTGATGTTGATGCAGAATGGGCTTTTAGCGCAGAGTACACTTACAATCCCACTGTCCATGATGCATGCTTGTCAGTTGCTGCAAATTCACATGTGTGGTATTTCGACATTGGTGCTACAAAGCACATTACCTCACATCGTGAATTGTTTACCTCTCTCAAGTCTGTCCCTCATGGGAATTCAGTCACTTGTGCCAACAACGCCTCTTATCCAGTTCAGGGAGTTGGAAAGATTGTGCTCACTGCTGCTAATGGCAGCTCCTTCACACTTGTTGATGCACTTTATGTACTTGGGATCAAGAAGAATCTCTTGTCTGTATCCGCACTTGCTAGACTTGGACTTGTAGTCAAATTTGTGGATGACAGATTTACAGTTCATGATCTCAGTTTTGGTGATGAAATTGTTGCATCTGGGCTTTTGTGTCGTGGGCTGTATAAGCTCACTTTGTATGACAAGTGTGGACAAATTTTTGCAAATGCTGTTGTAGATTCAAGGGCTATTTCAGATGCAAAACTTTGGCATGCACGTTTTGGTCATCTGAATTTTGCCAGTTTGCTGTGTTTGCAGAAATCTGATGTGGTTGCTTCTTTGCCGCCTCTTGAAGCACCTGTCAAACATGTTTGTGAAGGCTGTATTCTGGGTAAAATGCAGCGTTCTAAGTTTCCAAAGGATGGTTCAGTTAGGGCCACATGCAGGTTGCAGCTTGTGCATAGTGATGTTTGCGGGCCCATGCAAACTCCGTCCTTGGGCAATTACCTGTACTTCATGACTTTCGTTGATGATTACTGCAGGCATGCATGGGTATTTCCGCTTAAAGCGAAGTCCGAAGTTTTTATGTGCTTCAAACAATTTCTAGCTATGGCTGAAAATGTCTCGAAATGTACTATGGGCACCCTCCGTTCTGATCGAGGGGGGGAGTATATGTCTCATGAATTTAATGCGTTTCTGGCTAGTCATGGGATAAAACACCAATGTACAGTGCCTTATACACCTCAGTAAAATGGTGTTGCTGAGAGGAAAAACAAGTCACTGACGGAAATGGCACGATGTATGGTCAAAAGTCAAGCTTTGCCACATTCTTTTTGGCTTGAGGCCATCATGTGTGCCACTTATGTACTTAACAGGTGTCCTACGAAAGCTTTGCAGTCTATTACTCCATATGAAGCATGGCATGATAGAAAGCCTTCTATTGAGCACATGCGTGTTTTTGGTTGTTTGGCATATGCTTTGGTGCCACAAGTGCAGCGCAAAAAATTGGATGATAAGGCTGTCAAATTTATTTTTGTTGGTTATAGTGCTGAAAGCAAAGGTTACAGGTTGTATCATCCGCAAACAAAACGTATTCTAGTTTCATGGGATGTAGTGTTTGTGGAAGATTCTGTTCAACCCTTGCTGTCATGTACTAGAGACAGTAATGTAAGCTCACAGGACATTTATGACACTTTGTTGCCTCTTTTCAGTGGTGGAAATACAAATGTAAGTTCCAATGAGACAAATGTACAGCCTATGGGGGTTTCTGAAAATGTTTTAGATCAGCCTATTACTGATGCAGATGTACATGATGTACTTGATGAGGAAAGGGCTGAAAATGAGCAGGCTAGAGGTATGCCAAAATGGCTGGTGCACACTTTGTGTGACAGTAAATTGGATGCACCTTTGTCTAGTCGTACTCATTCAGGCTCTCGCCATGCATCTTATGCATCAGATTGTTATGCTTTGGCTGTGTCTAGCTTACATGATGTTGAGGAGCCTCTATCTTTTGATGAAGCACAGAATTCAAAAAATTGGATGGCTGCCATGCAATGAGAAGATGATGCACTCATAGAAAATGACACATGGACTTTATTTGATTTGCCTCCTGGCAAAAAGGCCATTGGTACGAAGTGGGTTTACAAGTTGAAATGCAAGCCGGATGGTGAGATTGATCGCCATAAGGCTCGACTTGTTGCAAAGGGTTATGCACAACAAAAAGGCATAGATTAGGAAGAGACTTTTGCTCCCACTTGTTGTATGACTACTCTGCATTTTCTATGTGCATTGGTAGCTCACTTTGGTTGGTATGTACATCAATTAGACATTGTTACTGCTTTCTTGAATGGTGACATATTTGAGGAAGTTTATGTAACGTAGCCTCGTGGTTTTGTCATAAAAGGACAAGAGGACAAAGTGTGCAGATGTAAGAAGGCTTTGTATGGGTTGAAGCAATCTCCTCGTGCTTGGTATGAGAAAGCTGACACTGATTTGGTTAAACGAGGCTTTCGTAACAGTCCAACAGAAAGCACATTGTATGTAAAGTGTGAGGATGATGTATTTCTCATTGTGGTTCTTTATGTCGATGATTTGTTGATCACTGGACAAAATGAGAGACATATTGTTGAATTTAAGGCTGATTTGAATGCTACTTTCAAGATGAAAGATTTGGGACTATTGCATCATTACTTGGGTATACAGTTTAAGCAGTGTGATGGTGGTATTGCCTTGTGTCAGAAAAGTTACATAGAGACATTGCTATGTAAGTTTGGACATGAGGATTGCAAACCTATTGCCACTCCCATGGAAACAGGTTTGAAGTTGAGTCTACATGATGGTGGCGATCCTGCTGATGTCACTCTCTACCAAACTGTTGTTGGCTGTCTCATTTATGTATGCAACACGAGGCCGGATATTCAGTTTGCAGTCTCACAGGTCAGCAGATTTATGCATAGCCCAGGGTCTAAGCATTGGCAGGTTGTCAAGAGGATTTTCCGCTACCTTAGTGGCATTTTACATCTTGGCTTGTTTTATCCCAAGGGGGGATCATTGCCGCCAGACTTACATGCTTTTTCGGACTCAGATTGGGCTGGTTGTTTTGACACGAGAGTGTCCACAAGTGGTTTTTGTTTCATGCTTGGCAGTTCATGTATATCATGGTTGAGCAAGAAGCAACCTACTGTGGCCACTTCGAGTTGTGAGGCTGAGTACAAGGCAGTCTTCACAGCTACGGTTGAGTGTGTATGGCTCAAACGCCTTATGGGGCTGATTTGGGTGTTGGACAGGACACTGCCAACACTATCTACACTGGCAGTCAGAGCGCATTGGCAGTTGCAAGGAACCCAGTTTTTCATGCTCGCGCGAAGCACATTGAGGTGCATTACCACTATGTCAGGGAGAGGCTCTCAGCAGGAGAGATCAACTTGGTTTATGTGCCAACACACGACAACCTTGCAGATCTTTTCACAAAGACATTGTCTCGTGAGAAGCTTGAAGCTTTTCGCAAAGCTTTGGGCTAACTCCCCTTTGTGGACTGATCATGTCCTTAGGGCATGGCACTTCCCTTTACTCATGTGCCAGCTCTCATTCACCGCATCACTCCAGGGGGGATTTGTTAGCATATACATGTGGTAGTGATGTGTGTGAACACACTAGGACCGCCGGGGCATTTTTTCCCTCTTTAGGAGGTTTGGCAAAGGTACAGTTTCTGTCAAAACTGCTAACAGAAATGAATGGAAGCTTAAAGATGTTAGGCATGTTCCTTCTCTTCGCAAAAATTTGATCTCTACAGGACAATTGGACGATGAAGGTCACAACATTGCATTCAGAAACAAACAGTGGAAGATCTCAAAGGGATCTTTGGTGGTTGCCAAGGGAGAAAAAGTCGGTACACTTTACTTGTGTACTGTTAGCACGCAACCTTCAGCTTGTGCAGCAACTACAGAAGTTGACAGTGCGGTGTGGCACTACCGACTTGGGCATATGAGTGCCAAAGGAATGCAAATCCATCAAACAAAGAAGCTTCTACCAGGTTTGAAAGAAGTGGACTTAGAGTTCTGTGAAGATTGTGTTTATGGTAAACAAAAGAGGGTAAAATTTCAAAAATCAGGAAATAAAAGAAAAAATAAAAAACTTGAGTTGGTTCATTCTGATGTTTGGGGTCCTGCAAGTACACCATCACTTGGTGGCTCATTGTACTATGTAACATTCATAGACGATGCGACTAGAAAAACATGGGTTTATGTCATGAAGAATAAATCCGATGTATTTTCCATATTTCAAAGGTGGAAAGCCTTTATGGAGAATGAAACAGGTACCAAGGTTAAATGCCTCAGATCCGACAATGGAGGCGAATATTTCAGCCAAGCTTTTGAAAGCTTTTGTGCTAGCAATGACATTTGGAGGCAAAGGACAACCCCAAGGACACCTCAACAAAATGGGATTTCGGAAAGGATGAACAGAACAATCATGGAACGAGCACGAAGCATGCGGCTACATGCACGCCTACCGCTTGAGCTTTGGGCGGAAGCTATAAGTACGTCTGTGTACTTAATCAATCGGTCACCCTCAACGGCATTGGATGGGGGAGTTCCAGAAGAGGCATGGACAGGTAAACCGGTGAATTATGCATTTCTCAAAGTGTTTGGGTGTGAGGCTTTCATGCACATAGATAGAAGCCTAAGATCAAAGCTAGATGCAAAGTCCAAAAAGTGTTTCTTCATTGGCTATGGAGAAGGAGACTTTGGGTATCGCCTATGGAATCCTGAAGATGGTAAAATCTTAAGGAGTAGGGATGTAATTTTTAGCGAACAAAATATGTACAAAGATTACTTGGAAAGAAAAAAAACAAAAGAAACAGGTGATGAGTACATGGAGCTTGAGGACGGTGAAGACTCAAGGACTGCAAACGGTGACAATGTGCAACAACGTCAACCAAATGAGAAGCCTCAACCTATTCCCCGAAGATCTACAAGAGCAAGTAGACCTCCAGAAAGGTTTGTTCCTTCCTTCAACCATCTCTTGATCTCAAATTCTGGAGAGCCAGAATCATACGAAGAAGCTATGTAACATGAATCCAAAGAATATGGGACGAAGAGCATGCAAGTGGAGATGGACTCACTACATCGCAACCAAACATGGGAGTTGGTTGAGTTGCCTAAAGGTAAGCGGTCACTTCAAAACAAATGGGTGTACAAGCTGAAGGAAGAAGAAGATGGGAAGAAAAGGTACAAGTCTAGGCTTGTGGTAAAAGGTTTTTCTCAAAAGAAAGGTATTGACTTCAATGAAATATTTTCTCCTGTTGTAAAAATGAACTCAATTAGGCTTGTCTTAAGCCTTGTGGCTACTCATGATCTAAATCTCGAGAAAATGGATGTAAATACGGCATTCCCTCACGGTGACTTAGAGGAGGAAATCTACATGCTTCAACCAAAGGGGTATGAAGTAAAAGGTAAGGAGAAAATGGTTTGCAGATTAAAGAAGAGCTTGTATGGTTTAAAGCAAGCATCAAGACAATGGTACTTGAAGTTTGATCGATGGATGTTGGATCATGGATTCACAAGATGCAACTCGGATCACTGCGTCTACACAAAGAATTTGGGAGTTGGGAAATTCATCATCCTAATGTTGTATGTTGATGACATGTTGATTGCAAGTGCTAACATGCAGGACATCAAAGACCTAAAAGAGGAGCTGTCCAAATCTTTTTCAATGAAAGATTTAGGTGCTGCAAAGAGGATACTTGGTATGAAAATATCAAGGGACAGGACGAAGACGACAATAAAGCTATCTCAAGAAGATTACATCAAGAAGGTACTAGAAAGGTTTGCAATGCAAAATGCAAAACCAGTTTCTACACCTTTGGCTGGTCATTTTAAACTAACGAAGGATATGTGTCCAAAGACACAAGAGGAGATAGCCTATATGTCTAAAGTTCCATATGCTACAGCGGTAGGTTCTCTAATGTATGCTATGGTCTGGACAAGTCCAGACATTGCACATGCAGTGGGAGTTGTGAGTAGGTTCATGGACAACCCAGGTAAAGAGCATTGGCAAGCTGTGAAGTGGATACTTAGGTATCTAAAAGGGACAACAACAAATGCTTTGTATTTTGGAGGAACTGATATTTTTCTAGAAGGGTATGCTGATGCAGATATGGTAGGTGACAAAGATACTCGAAGGAGCACTACTGGCTATGTGTTCATGGTTGGAGGCACAGCAGTAAGCTGGGCTTCAAAGCTGCAGAAAGTGGTTTCACTTTCTACCACAGAAGCAGAGTATGTAGCAATGACGGAGGCAAGCAAAGAAATTCTGTGGCTTCACAGATTCTTAGAAGAGCTTGGATTCAAACAAGACAATTGTGTCTTGTACAGTGATAGTCAAAGCACTATCCATCTTGCGAAGAACTCAGCCTTTCATTGAAGGACAAAGCACATTGAGGTGAGATATCACTTCATACGCACTCTTTTGGAAGAGGGACAACTAAAGCTAGGAAAGGTGCATACAAGTGAAAATCCTGCAGACATGTTTACAAAGGTGGTCAACAAGGAGAAGTTGAGCTTTTGCTCATCTTCAATCGGCATTCAAGGATAAGAAGCCAGAATGGAAAGCAGTCACAGGTTTGGTTTGGAGATCAGTCTCCAAGTGGGAGATTGTTAAGTATGGAGCCTGATTTACCCTTGTAATTTTTTGTGGTAAAAGCGCACATTTGTAAGGCCCCCATTATGAGGAGAATCCATCGTGCGTGAAGAAAAATCACTCACCGTAAACCAAAATTTTCACGGACAAGAATCAGGGGCAACTTTAGAGGCCTCGGGGGCGGAGGCCCCCGAGACTTTTTTTCGCCGGAATATTATGGCCGGACGGGGGCCAGAAAATGGTCGGAAAACAACCGGTCGGTTGGCCGGTGGCTGGTAGTCAATGACCGATGGCCGGTGGTCGAAAGTCAATGGCCGGTGGCCAGTGGTCGGAAGTCAATGGCCAGTGGCCGGTGGCCGAATTCAATGGCCGGTGGACGAATTCAAAAGCGGACTTGTCTTCTCAAGGGCGGCCACACATGGGCGGATTGGAGTGTCCGATTTGGACTTATTCGCACAAGGGCGGCTACGCATGGCTGTCTCTCATAAGAGATGGCAGCCCTTTTTGCCTATAAAAAGAGGCCATTTCTACACACATTTTATAGTGTGAAGTTGATGCAACAAGGTGAGTGTGAGGTGGTGAGAGTGAAGCAAGGCGAGAGCTCTATCAAGGGTTTAATCCCTTTGTAAACTACTTCTTCTTTTGAAGTGCTAAAGCCATTGAGTGGCTGCTTTCCCGTGGATGTAGCCCACATTGGGTGAACCACGTATATCGTGTGTACTCTCTCTCTCTCTCTCTCTACTCTATAATCTCTTGTGTGTGAAATCTATCTCTCTCCATTAAGTAATCTACTCAAAAATCTATTTAGCTACATCTTATTTCCTAACACCTTGTAGAACTTCTTTCTTGAGGTGAGTACATCCAAGCTGTTACTTTAGGCTTTTTGGCCCAAACATTAGTGTTTCCTTGGAAGTAACCTTGAGCAATGATTTGACTCATTTGATGCTACCCACCCTGTCACCTTTTGTTGATGTTGAACTTGTGCTTCATGTATCCAAACTGGGTCTTTGACTTCGATGTGCTCTTTGGATACTAGCACTTGGTTGATTCTCTTCGGCTTCTTCCTAATGCTTTGATGTGATGGAAACTTTGGTTGATACTCTTTGTGCTTTGGTTTCCATTGTATTGTTGATGGTTTGAATGATGTAGAAGCTTCATAGGAAGTTTGATGTAGGTGCGTTGAAGGTAAAGTCGTCTTGCGAGGTTGATATACTTCAGTGTTTACCTTTGCTTTACCTTTTTTCGCGATGGTTGGCGATTTCTTCTCCACATGGATTCGAGAATCTTCATGGAGTCTTACCATTGTCGTTGTTGAAGCTTTTGATTGTTGTCGAAAGAAGATGTTCCTCCAGCTTTCCGTCAGGATCAGACTCTCTTTGATATGTTGGGAGTCAATTATGTGGAAAGTATCTTTATATTCCCCGGTACTCAATTTGAGTACGGCTTCTACCATGCCAAAGCTAGGAATTGGAATTTTTGAACTTGTGTACACTATCTTCTCTAGCTCCGTGATTGGCGGCTTTCCCATCATGATCCAAGTTCCATATGTCATTAGATTCTTTGTTGCTTTTGGATCTATCACAGTTGAACATGTGATTTTAAGTCCTATTTCTCCGCATATGCTAAATTTGATTGTCGTAGAAGACAGTCAATCTTCTCGCATATCCTTGTTCTTCTCTTGATCTTGTGTTTGTTGAACATTTGACGTTGAAACTGGAAGTTTTTCTCCTTCATCTTCTTTCATTTGCAATTTTTTTGGAATGATGGACTTCTTTGAAACAGCTTTTGTCGATTCTTCAGGTATGTCAATGATGACATATTCTTGTGGTTGCTCTGCTTCCTTTGTTTTCACCTTGGAACCATACTCCAGGAGGTAGCTATCTGTCTCACCTTTTCTGCTTTCACACTCACAAACTTCATTAGCTTCCTTCAACACCTTTATCGTAAATAAGGGTTATATCATACCCATATTCATCGCAAATTTAGTCAGGGTCACCTCATTCACGCAGACATCAAGAGTCGCTAGTATTTGATCCCATCCAAAAGGTTCAAACAACTCCTCTGGAAATTAATGTAAGCTTCATCTTCTACTGAACGCTCTAGGATTCAATCTTCCTTTCTAAGACTTCCACTCTCAGGAACTCCGTACCTCCAAATGTGCGCTTTGCTTTCGAAATCAGTTGTGGAGTTTAATTTTTTCCCCGGGGCTCGTTCTACATCTCTACAACTATGATCTTTGACACTAATTTTTGTAGTAATTTCCTTGTGTCTTAAGTAGATATAGTCATAGCCCCAGTCTTGTACCATTTTGAGCTGACGCATGAACGGTCAGTCCAATGTGATATCAAAGTTGCTGCTCTTATCAAAATCCATTATGGCAAAGATGTGCTCATACTCTATGCCACACGAGGATACTATGATTTTTGTTCTAATATTCCTATCGGTTTCTCCACGTATCCATCCGCTAATTCCAGTTTCATTTGAGTTTTTGTAAGAGCAGGTTTTCCCTATTTTTTCCATATATTTTTGGTTGCAATGGCCATTCCTCTCCCACTATCTAATATAGAAACCGTATTTACTCCTTTGTACTCAAGTGGTAAGGTGGTGTTTCCTTCTTCTCCTTCACAGTAGTCACCCTCCTTATTTATTGGTACTAGCTTTGTCTGTGGCTTCTTAGGCAAGGTGTAATCCATGTTTTTGTCCGCAAGTTGGTCATGTGAAGGGATTTTCAAGCCCATCTTTTCCAGGTTTTTGCCCATTTGGCCCCATAGATGCGGTCTAATTTTTAGTATCTCTGAGAGATAAAGTGTGCATTGTATATGAGAAGACATCAATTCATGCAAGCTCTTGGTATCCATCTTTTTTTGGTGTGGCTTTCCATTGAGAAGATACCATTTTAACCTCCGATTTTGTTTTGAGTTCTCCTATGAGAGATGGCAAAGTCTTTAAAGAGCGTGGTTTACTCTCTTCAGATACGACAGACCCGACATCCCCGTATAGAGATCGTATATCTCCTGGGAAAAATTCGTGATCCATGTTTATCTCAGAGATAGGTGCTGACTGTAAAGCAGCACTACCATCTTTTTGGTTTCTGATCGATTCCCACAAGGATTGTGGCCACGGTTCTTCTACCTCCGGAATAGGCATACTGCTTGTGAACCCACCCCATTTGTAGTATTGGCTACTTCCCTTATATCTAAAGGTGCCTCAACTCCTGGCTCTTCCTGGTATTTGTTTAGAATAGCAAGACTTTCCAATTCCTCGATTTTTTCATGGACTAGAACCTCTGTTTTTGGAGCATCTAGAACTAGTTCCATAAGAGCTTGGGCCTTTTGGATGAGCTCCTTGCAAATTTGCAACCTCTCTTTTTCATACGCTGGATATGAGCCATCTATCCTCTTGGGTTTGGTTGGTCTTTAACCTAGCATCATAAGTTTTCAAGATCGCATCCAAAGGTTCAAAGACTTGGTCGACCAAGACTGATCCCACATTTTTCTTGCTTTATTGCTCTCGTCTAAGTTGTTTTTTTGTTTTATTTAGTTCAGATTCCAAGGCAGATTTCTCCTACAGCCTCTTTGCTTTCATTTTGTCCCTTTTGGCTTTCCATGATTTTCTTCCTGTTCTACCGCTAAGTCTTTTATTTTCGATTTCTGTTTGAATAGGCAATGTGGCTTCCTCCTCAACGATTGCGTTTTTAGCTGTTTCTTGAGCTTGAGCTCGAGTCATCACGTTTAAATGAATTGTGGGTTCTACCTCGGATCCGCTTGAAGAAGGCATCACACCTACAACATTCATTGTTGCTTTCCCTTTGTAGTCTAGATTATTAGTACAGTGTTAGCGTAGATGGTCTATCCACAACGTTCGCAGAATACAAATAATTCTATTTGTGAACCCTTGTTAGGACAACTTCGTGCCCAGTGATCACCTCCACACTCGTAGCATGGACCTTCTTGTTTCATAGCTGGTGAACCAGCCAATGGTTGTTCTTACCTTGTGAGTATGTTCTTTGAACCATACCCCTGATGATTGGCTATGAACATGAGCGTATTTTCATCCATGGAGTACTGGTTTTTTGTAGGTCGTGGCACATGCATTGGCTGAGTGTAGTTGAATACTACTCTACCATCATTCATAAGAGTAGTTGAATACTACTCTACCATCATTCATAAGAGGTGGTTGTTGCCCTAGCATTTGTTGTGGATTTGGTTGAGTGCTACACCATGGAGTGGGATAAGCCCCTCCACAAGTATTAAATCTCCTCAGTTGAGGTTGTCGTACAATCGAGTTCTGTATGCAGCCTTTGTTTAATCTTTTAGTCACCCCCTCGACCACTTGATCAATGATTGGTTCCCAAGGAGTTTGAACATATTGCTTTGTGGTGGGTTCTCTCTTCGGAGAAGAGGCACTACTAGTCGCGTTGTCTGTATCTTCAGTCATCTCTCCGTAGGCCTTACAATTGTCAACTAGATATAGAGCTTCTCTAGTGACTTGATCAAATGTCATGCATCCCTTCAAATGTAGGTCCTTTTTTAGAGTTTCATTCCTCAAGAATCTTGTGGTAGCTCTCTCACAGGACATCTATCTATGTACTGTTTAGCAGTGCTTCCTTCACTTTTTCGTTCTTTTTCTGTTTGAAAGCGTAGATGTGGGACACAGTGTTGTGTTTGATTCTCCTTTTTGAGAACTCTTATGTGAATTCTTGCAAGAGTTGTGATATGTTCGGAAAATCATCTCTATTCAATGGTTGGAACCAAGTCAAGGCTGTTCCTTCCAATGTTAACCCAAATCCCTCATATTGAGTATGGAAGTCTACAATCTGTTCAACTCTCAACACTTGTTTGAAGAGTGAGGCATGAGCATATGGATCCCCTGACCCCCTGTACTTTGTCTTGACACATTGAGCCACTTGGTATGGTCTTAAACGTTGTGGTTGAGTCACCAATCTAACCAATTTGTGGTCTCTTGGAAAGACGTCTCTCGCCCTCTCCTCTAGTCTTGGAGAAAATCCCGGTGGAATCCTCTCTGATATGCGCTCTGGCATCATTTTTGTCTGAAAGTAAGTAGAGATCGGAGTACCCTTGTATGTGTATTGTTCTAAGTGAATTGGATTGACAAGTTTTTACTCACGTCCATACTTATCTACCATCAAAACTTGCAATTCATGGGCATCTGTATACGTGAATGCATAGAGGTTCTTATCGGTGGTCAACTCCCTGGCATAGGGCTCTACACACTTGTAGAAGATATGTGGATCCCCCGTTTGTGAATCTATATAAGCCCTCATGAGGGTAATCTGTAATCACTCTCATGGATTCATTAGCTTTGATGAATCTCACGTTCAGTTTGTTGATTAGAGGATGCCTCTCCTCTACATATTCTCTCAATCCCCCTGTTGTTCGCATTGCAACGTTTTTCATGTCTCTGAGTGGAGTAGAAAACCCTGGTGGTGGATGATTTTTCATGGTCAAGGCTCACTCAAATCTCTCAAGATAGTACTTGAAAATCCCACTTTGGCTTAGTGCAACTTATCCCTTGCTGCCCCTGATCAGGTCTCTCAAAAGTCAAGAATTTGTGACTTTTTTGGTCTTTGGAAATTAGTTCTAGGTACCCTAAAAGTTTGGATTTAGGTAACCTCAAAAAAAGTATAGCTTTCTTCCTAGCTATACTTAAGTTGGAGTTGTCTATTAAAAGTTAGAGCAATTTTAGTAAACTGCACTTGAAACAACACTCAAAACAATTTTAGGACCAGAACACAGGAACTTTGGCTTGTATCTTGGTCTCGAGAAGGTACTTTTAGCTCAAACTTGAGATTTGGGATGTACTCAAGTATATCTACAAGATCACCAACTCATATACCCCCGCTATGCTGAGGTACATGGATCGTGATCCATGTTCCCTGTCAAATTTGTTTCTCCAAATTTTCCAAAATTTTGACTGTGTGTAGACAAGGTCATGTGCAGGCTATATACCAATTTTCATCAAACTCTGAGGTTGAGGTACATGGATCGCAATCCATGTTCAACCACATCTGCACTTGATCTCTTGGCAGCTTGTGGCACTCTATGTCCACAAGCTAAATCTCAAATCTTTTTGGACTTGGACTTGGTTTGATAGGTCAAATAGCCAATACTAGGTCTGCACAGCGGTTTTTTGTCTGTCACCTGTTTTGCTCCCTTTTGACCCAAATTTGCTTATTTTTTTCCAAAATTGGACTTGTAGATATGTTTCCTTATGTGTGTCCTACTGATCTGGAAAATTTCAAGTCAAGCTGTCACTATGAGTACATGGATTGCGATCCATGTTTGGAGTCCAACTTGACTTTTTTTGGTACCATTAGAATCAGCATGATTAGAAGGTCCTATGGTATCAAAATTTAAAAAAATGGACCTCTGGATTGAAAGTCAGGTCAATTCTGGCACTTGCACAGAGTACTTGGCAGTTATGGGCTTTTGGTTTGATTTTTGATATCCAAATTCACTTTTGAAAAGACCATAGATTCCTTGTGATGGGCTCTAGCTATGGTGCAAATATGGTATCAGTCTATGACAAAGGAACAAGGATCGCGATCCATGTACCTATGTGTTAGATGATAATGAAACTTGGCACACATCTTTCCCTTGGTCCACTGATCCCTGCTGTATGGTTTTTGTATGATTTGGACTTGTTTAGGTCAAGCAAAAGTCAATCCCTAGGTCTGTTTTAGGGTTTTCACCTTGAACTGTTTTTGGATCTTCTCACCCACTTTTTGAACTTTTGTGACAAAATTTATTTGGCCACTTTTGCTCACAATGGTCTCTGCTACAGGCTGAAAAAGTTTCTGTCCAAAAATTTCTTAGGGGTACATGGATCGCAATCCATGTTCCACCACTTTTGGACTTGATCTTTTGGTGTGCTTATAGCTTGTGATGTTTGTAGCTTGCTCCACAAATCTTTTGAATTTGATTCAGTTTTTCCCAACCAAAACTGACTTCTACAGTCTGTTGTGGCACTTTTGACAATGAACTGTTTTTGGCTCTTTTGACCACTTTTTGCAACTTTTTTGCATATAATTCTTTTGGGAAAGTTGTTCCAAATGGTACCAGCTAGCTACTGCTCAAATCTCAGCCAAAAAGTTTTCAAATTTTTTTCATAAGGTACATGGATCACGATCCATGTTTGGAAGCCAAATTGACTTTTCTTGGTACCATTAGAATCAACATGTTTACTAGATGCTATGGTATCAAAAGTTTTGAATTTGGACTAGTTTTTGTCATTCAAAAGCAAGTTTTTATGTCTATCCTGCGGTTTTTGACTAGTTTCTGTATTTGGCTATTTTGACCAACTTTTTTCACTTTTTTGACATAATGCCTTCTGGAAAAGTTGTTCCACTAGTTATCAGGGATGTACTTGTCAAATATTAGCCCCAAATGTCAAAAAGGTACATGGATCGTGATCCATGTTTGGTAAAATTTTTTCATGAATTTTGTTCTGCAGGTTCTCTATGCCTTGTATAAGCCAAATCTTAGCCCTTTTCGAATTTGGATCCCAAAATCTCAAGATTTACTCAATTTTATGTTTGTAATGCCTGTTTTGTTGTTTTTTCCCTTATAGCCAATTCTGATATGATTTTTGAGTTTTCCTTCCAAGCAAACTTGATGAGAGCAATGTCCAACTGATGGACAATGTAACTAGTCACTTTTCACTAAAAATGGTCTCTGAGGTACATGGATCGCGATCCATGTTCCTCCACAGATTCTGGCCAAACTTCCAGATCCATGTTTTTGCCAAAATATGGTTTTCACCCTTTTTTCCCTCAATCTTTTAGCCCAAATTTGATGGTGGTAGTTTCTACTTACCCTACTCCTAAGTATTGAACTGAAACATGAAATAAAGACAAACAGAATGGTAAAAAATAAAGTCAAAATGAAAAACGGTACAGTCTTCTGAAAACATAGAGAAAATTGAAGAATAAAATGCTTTTGGCTATCTCACTCACAACCCTCTTTACCTCTTCAGAATAGATCTAGCAAGTCCTTGACTTCTAGACTCTACCAAGCACTAAACCCCGTGTCTATCTACTTCACTGCTAAGCTGTAAATGGAATGGGAGGACAAATCTTAAAGAAGAATGCTTTAAATACGCACTAGGTCACTTACCATCTAAGGATCATATCCCCGACAGCGGCGCCAATGTTAGCGGGTCGCTGCGACGGACGTCTGCAGCATAGCTTTTTGGTACTAACATAATATCAATACTCAGGAAAGTGACTCGGATGGGGCACGGAGACTCTTTGAGATCGTCAATCTCAAGAAGTGAACCTTAACAAGCAAACACAACAACTCTACAAGCAAACCAACACTCAAAGATTAGGGAAATCTGCCTATGTCCTTTCTCAGAGCTCTAGGTCATCATGCCATTTCGGCACTCGAACGGACTCGAAATGCAGGGAAACTTTAGGAGGAGGTCAAGGACACCTAGCGGCACTATCCTAGCAAATCTGGTCACAATCCAACAAGGTACCAAAATCACAATCCATCATAAAAAAAGGTCCTCAAAATTGCAACAGAACATACCAGAAAGGTCGCCCTATGGTCTAGGAACACTCTCCTATGGTCAAAACGACTATAAACAATGATTTAAGCACTCACATTTACATTTACAACTCACAGACACGTAGTCATGAACCTCAACAAAACTGACAATGCTTACACTTAAATTAAAGAGCAAAGAGAGAGGAACACAATGCAAGTTTTTGAATAAAAAACGGATTACCAAATCATTAACTGCGATGATTACAAGTTTGGAGCAGCTTGTAGCTTGAGCATACATTTTCAGAGCTCCTTCTTCCTCTAAAGATAAGCTTCCTTTCACATTAAGGTTATTGACATTTACACCTAGGACATTCTAAATGGCCAGTGGGCCGGCTCACATGTACCTTTACAATTGTCATGACAGAATTACAACTCAGGGAATTAACTGCTACTCTGGAATTAGGATTTACAATGAGTATCACTACACTAGCTTGGCAAAATAATAAACTACAAATGTGGTGTCCGGCTACGTATCTGGCCAGGTTGACGCTCATTCGATTTGTCCTCAAACATCAGCCCATTAAGACTTCCAAAATGCTAAGGTTCAAAAATCCAAAGGTTAGGTCCAATGGTCAAAACATAGGGCAAATTGGATGCTTGTGGGAAGACTCAAAAGTCTTCCCACATCCCTATCTTGGAGGGGGTGAGCCTTTCTTGTAGGGGATGAGAGAGAAATACACACACACACACACACACACACACACACACACACACACTCTAGCATGCTCCCTTTACACAAAGGGAATAGGGGACACATGTCAGCTCCCCCAAGATGCATTCAATTCCTATTGGATGGCCATAGAGGTGGACCAATGAGAATTAAGCTAGAGTATATTTAGTTTAAGTCATTAAAGAACACTTGATAAAAGAACCAATAGAATTTAAGCTCTCTAGAAGACTATTGAACAGTTTCCCAAGGGGCCCAATGAGCGTTCAACAGCCCAATGACTTGCCTGATTCCTATTGGCCAGAAGACTAAGAGGTCCAATGAGAGTTTAATTGCATTAATTAAATACCTAAATCTCTCACAAAAGGGGAAAGGGGAAGACATATCACAAGGCTATCACTTATTCTTTTTAATTATCATTGGCTAAGCTTTGCAGGGTCCAATCGGGTGCCAACATGAGTAAAAATCATGAGGGGTCGACCAAGAGAGAGAGGGGGCTGATTTTGGCAAGGCATTATCACACACACATACACTCACACAATCTCATGTGTGAAGCAAAGAAGACTCTCTCTCCTTCTCAAGCTTTAATGGAAAGCTCATCATCTACTCCAAGCATGTGAGAAGGGAGGCCTACACCAATAACTCTTGGCTTTGTGATGCAAATCCAACCAAGAGCCAAGCTTCAATGCATGCTCATCTCCTCTACCATGCTAGTTACTAAGCTATGCTAAGATTTTATGAGTGATTATGTGAGGAGATATACTTCTTTCTCGTAAGAATACTCCTTCTTCCTCTCAATCTACTCTCATACCCCGATAGCTCTCACCATCTTTGAAGCTGTGTGAGGTCTTGGGTTTGAGACGGTGAGGGAATTGTTGTTGTGTTTTATAAGTGTGTGCATGGTGCTTGAAGCTTCCATCTTCAGTGCACCAACAAGTTATTGAAGGAACACAAAGAATTGTATTGTAAAATGTCTCCCTTGATGGGGGAAACCTATAATACAAAGCATTTTGGAGAGGGGACTGGCTCCATATAAATCCGGTCCTCAACTGTTGTCAATAGCTTAATTTCTCTCTCTTTTGAAGTATTGTTCATGCCTATCTAACTAGGTGTTATGCTTTTTGTTGCTCTCTCTATCCAAGCACTCTTGCTATGCTCATTAGGAATCTATTCTAATGAAATGCTCACTATGCTTATGCTATTTTTTGCTACACACAAGTTACTAGGCCATTAAATGTTACATCTAGAATCGTACATAAAAGTCCCTCAATGATACATAGCAATGCGATTAGAATGGGAGTTTCCATAAAAAAAGTAGATACTAAGATCACTTCAATGACAAGTCTACTAGCCAAAGATGAGGGGGCATTAGGAATTATATAGACATCTTCAATCAAGCTCATAAGCTTACAACCAAGTGGATGGTTTGGTCCTTTCAAAGGGGATTGACCATAGGAAACTTACCGTACCATGAATGTGCAAGGGAGTGAGGATATTCCAAAAGCTAGATAATCTTATAAGTTAAGAATACACCCCCCCCCCCCACCCCCCCCCCCCCCCCCCCCCCCAAAAAAAAACATCCCTTTTAGACTTATAAGTTTTTGGGAAGGGGGGGATGCATGTCTCACTAAGAAGAAGAGATAGAGATGTGTGGGATGGAGAGGAGTATCTCTTTACATCAGTTGGAAGTTAGTACTTGATAGTTCAAGGTCTATATCTTTATGGCCTACAAAAGGCCTTAGTAAAATTAGTAAAAGGTTGCATCTTGGGAGCAATTGTGGACCATTGAATAAAGCTTGCTAAGTAGTGCCACATGGCAAGCTAATGATGACAGACTTTCTTTTTTACTATTTCTTGTGGGAGGGGCATTAAGTAAGTATTGTCTTATGTAGGCTCCCTAGAGAGAGGGCGTTGTCATTTGTTTACCTTCCTTTTTTAAAAGAGGGGCATTGAGTATTTAGTCACACATAATCTTTCTCATCCTCTTTCACCTCGTTCTTTTTCATTTTCTTACAATGGTTCTAAGTTTCTTTTTCATCAATATTTTTTTTGCTTTTGGAATATATTGTAATCAAGATAGTTCATTGTTACACTTGTTTTCAAAAACCGTGATGTTTTATCACGACAATGAATGTTTTAAAATGCTAGTGTCACTTTCTCGTTTTTTCCCTCAGTTAAATTCCTCTCAATAGTCTTATGTGGGCCATATTGAGCTTTTACCTTTTTCATATAAATCAACTTAAGTTTATCCATACTCATATGCTACCGTTAAGAATTACCTAACGAGTGCTTCTTGTTTTTTGTTCTCTCTTAATGGTGTTAGGGTTATTCGAGGCTTCAAATCCCATCAAGGTATATTGATATAAACTAACGCTTAACAAACACAAAAGAAATTTTTAATGAAGATCATATTTTGCTATAGTGTGTTTTAAAAGAACTGTACAATATCTTATATGGAATATAGGGATGCAATAAGTTTTCACCAAAGCTCTTATAAGTGCAACAAGAGGGGTCATAATTATCGTATACTAATTGTACATAGGGTGGGGTTTTTAAGACTTTATGCTTTTAAGTGATATGTCCTTTTCTATAAAGAGTGGATCCCTTAGAGAGTGACTAATCTTGCCTTCTCCATCAATAGATGGACAAATTAATTATAGATGTTGGATTGACATAGATAAAGCTCCCATTCCGTTGGGGGTTGGCTGGTCCCTTTAAGGTTAAGGTTAAAAGCAGACAGCTTGTTACATGAATATGGATAGCATGGAATAAATACAAGCCTCACCTCATGTTGGATCTAACAAGGAAAACACTATGGAATGCAGCCAAGTAGGATTTTTAGCGATGGTGCTCGCTCTCTCTCTCTCTCTCTCTCTCTCTCTCTCTCTCTCTCTCTCTATAGTTGCTCAAGGTTGATTTTCTTCAAAGCATACCCAAGTCATTGCAATAGAATCGCTTAAGCAAAAGTAAGTGTGACACACATAAATTTGGAAATGAGCTTGGTATTTTTTTTGGGAATTGTTGAAAATATTTAAAGTAGGAAGATTTTCTAAAGCTGTGAGGTCGCTCAAGCTCAAGCTCCCAGCATGTCTCAAAGTCCTTGACTCCCACCGTTGCACAAATAGTTGTGGGTGAACCATCTCTTGATCAATTAAATCCAAATGCCCAACGGTTTGGCGCCAAGTGTGTAAGGCCAACCAAAAACCAAAAAAGACCTCCCACAATGGCGATGGCAGTGAGCGATCGCTTGCACAGAGAAGAGAGAGAGAGAGAGAGAGAGAGAGAGAGAGAGAGCATCGTGCAATCATCGGCTCCTTGCCTTGTTTTGACAAAGGTTGCAGCTCTCTACTAGTGCCAAGCCACGAGCCCAACCTTGCCTCGTTTCATGCAAGTCGCCAATCACGACTCATGTGTGTAAGTGAATGTTGCCATGCCTCACCCAACTCGACTTTCTTCTCCACGGTTCCTTTCCCCCTTCTTGCATGCATGGAAACCCATGCCCCAATTAGCTTGGTTAACTTGAGCTTTGATACCAATATAATAGCGGAGGGTACTAGAAACTACTTGCTTGCCCTGGCCCCTTTATAGGCTAGTCGAGCCCCCTTGCTCAATTCCCACTAGGGCCCTGTTCGTCTTTGCTTACTGTTGTCCTTACTCCCCCACCATGTTATGGAACTCAATAACAAAAAAATATATCTAATAGGTTTTGTTAGAAAGGAATAATAAAGTCTTTAATGATTAACAGGTAGTTGACACTCAATGGTTGCACAAAATTCTCACAGGCTACAAATTTGTCAAGTGACACGTAGACACAGGCTATGATTGGCTTAGAGGCGCCTCAAGAGATATGTGAAGCTCGAGTAGGAGTGCTACATGAATGAAGATATGGAGTATGTCGAAGCATAGCGAAAGTTGGTGCACAAGTGACAAATGTAAACTTTAGAGCAGATCGAGGACCTGCTTCTATCCATAGAGATTATCAATGGACATATGTAAAACAGTGATTGAACGATGTGGTAAAATGGCACAAAATGTTTGGGTGGTTTGAAGGCGCTAGGCTAATGGGTTGGATGGTTGGATTTGCTTTGATGATGTATAGTTATCGATATTCAGACTATTTTATATGTATATTTGACACATGCTCATGCGAGCTCCACTTCACATGATAGCAATTATCTATCGTTGTTTTAATATATTTCACTCGTTTATTTCCGAGTATGGTTCACTCTCCTACTCATGGTAATCATCCCAAAGACAATATAGCAATTCACTATTCATAATATTAGAATTAATCTTTGAAGGGCTCCCTAAAAGAATTGCCCTTCCTTAGGCAATGGTTACACGGGGCCCAGTTTTCAGTTATTTGGCCAAATAACTGAACCCAAATCTACTCACGTGACCATAACTGAGCCTACTCATTCCTACTAAGCATGGCCTTTTGTAACTATGCTGAAATAGGCATAGTTGCAAAAGGCTACCGTTTGTGTCTTAAAAGCGAAGGCTGCATCACTTGCAAGACGAATGTGTGGCTTAACTCCAAGCTCTAGCAACCAGTCTAGCTGTCGTATCAGCCTACGCAAGAAAGGCGCTCCAGTAAAAACTTTCTCTCTCACACAAGGAAAACCGACTGCTGGCCGATGCTCAACCTGCAAGTGGTAGTGTTCCAGGATCAGTTTTCTTACGTGTGACCATAGACGGGCTCATTAACCAGTTTTTAATTTTAAAAAGCACAATGTGCACAGTTATCCATTAATGATAAATGCACCTTGCGTGACCACCCTCTTATTGAAGGGCTGTGGAAGGACAAAAGGTTGAGAGATTGGAGCACATGGCAATGACTTGTAACTCGTTGGGGTGGTGGGGATGCCCCTAAAAGGCAAGTATGACTTGTGCAAAGGGGGGGTATTTATAAAGAAGAGGGAGAGGGATGGGGAACGTACTAGCTATCTAGTTTACACTCTTTAGTTTGCGTGGCACTTGCAAAAAGCTTGCGAATGTTGATGTGTGGGGAGAGAGAGGGGTTGGGGTTGGTGAGATGCAAGGTAGCAAGCCCACACGCATCACCCACTCCCATCCTTGGATGAAGACAATCCATCTAATTAGGGTGGTGTCATACGACTTAAGTAAAGCGCACAAGAGAACCAACATGCTTGTCGATAGTATCTTGGAAGAATGAAATTCACCCATGTGTAACACATGAGGAGCCCAAATAGGTCCTTCTCTTGCATGCCTTGGCACCAGTAGTGCTGGGTGGTAGAGAGGGGAGGGGGAGAGAGACTTCTTGTCAATTTGAATCTTGCATAGCAATGCGCCATAGTTGTTTGGAATTGGCATGCCTAAGTGCTATCAACAAAGTCCGGAGGTGTGGAAGAAACTATGCAATTACCATGTAGGGGTTATGATGGGGGTTCGACACACTCGGGTTGTGCGTTGCAGCCACTGTTAAAAAAAGAAAATAGCAAAAGCTTGCAGAGCTTCGTTCACGCTCTCGGAGATTGCTCACTCGTAGGCACCGTCTCTCTTGCAGCACGTTTCCATTGCAACCCTTGCAACAGCACGGCGGGACGGGGCTCTAAGAAGGGGAAGCGTTGAAAGTGCGACCAAAATTGTCACGAGACGGAGTAGTAGAGAGAAAGTTTGAGCCAATTTTGTGGGAACGTTTACCAAACAGAGCAAATTTTGGCTTTTGATATAGGTATAGCAAGTAGTTGGCTGTGTATACAATTGTAGGGATAGCTGTAACGCGATGGGGACGAGTAGACACTCGTAGGGATAGCTGTAGCCTAACGCGATGGGGAAAGAGCACCTGCTTCTTTCGCTCTCACTCCACATGTTCTGAGCCACTCTGGCTGGCCACTCTCGCCATAGCCTCTCCTCCTCCGACGGCCTTCTCAAAAGCCCCCCCCGCCCCTCTCTCTCTCTCTCTCTCTCTCCCCCGGCCCCCACAAAGGCACCAGTGTTTTTCTCTCTACCGCTCCTTTATTACGGGCGGAGCTGTCGGCGCCTTTAACTTTACTTGATGCTCCCTGCTTACCCACCAGAGAGAGCGCAGACAGAAGAGAGAGGCATAATACCATAGCTGCCATTGCTCTCCCCCTTTCTCAGACTCTCTGCCCCCCTCGCAACGATTAGAAATTTCAAGGTGCTAGTTTTTGCTCTGCAAAATTGAAATTTGAAATGAAGATTTCATGAGCTACGTTTTAATTTTCGTGTCGTGTGTGCAGGGGGCCGTGTCGGCAAGGTTGTGATTTATACATAATAAGCAGATAATTCCAAAGCCCTTTTGCCCAAAGCACATCTGTGTGCATGTAAGCGGTGAGCGTTATCCACATACGCGTCATAACAACACCGTTTCCTTCCTCTCTCTCTGCGCGCTTGCGCTAGCCCTCCACTATGGCCCCCCTGCAGCAGACGCTGCGACGCGCACTCGGCTCCGTCAAGGACCAGACTAGTATTGGTATAGCCAAAGTTTCAAGCAATGGTGCTCCTGAACTTGAGGTTGCGCTTGTCAAGGCCACCAGCCACGACGAGGCTCCCATAGAAGAAAAGTATGTGCAGGAAATCATTCACCTCACTTCTTTTTCCAGAGGCTATGTCAGTGCTTGCGTTGCTGGCATCGCCAAGCGCCTTGGCAAGACCCACAATTGGGTTGTTGCAATCAAGGCACTTATGCTCACACATCGTCTCCTTCGGGAGGGCGACTCTTCAGTCGAGCAGGAGCTTCTCTATCACAGTCGCCATGGGATGCGTGTTCTCAATCTATCCAATTTCAGGGACGATTCGTATTCTCATGCATGGGACTACTCTGCGTTTGTTCGCACCTATGCAATGTTTTTGGATGAGAAGCTCGAGTTCAATTTAGTCGAGGCTGCAAAAGGAGCTCAACTTGAGGATGGAGGCAGACGCAGAGGTTCTACATGTGATAGCTATGATGGGCGCAGAGATGATGGATATGGAGATGATGCACGCAGAGATGAGGGAGTTGGGAATGATGGACGGAGGTATGATGATTATGGGCCTTCGTGGAGGGATGATGAGTATTCTCATGGCTATGGTGCACACCACCGAGAAAATGGTTTCAGCCATGGCAAAGTTGGGAAAGACCAGGGGAAGAAAATTTCTTCAGTGAAGGACATGAGTGCGAAGGATCTACTAGGAAGGATACCCCTTATGCAGCGACTGGTCGAGCGGGTACTTGCATGCCGTCCTACAGGTGCGGCGAGGATGCATCGTTTGGTGCAGGTTGCGCTCTATCCTGTTGTAAGGGAGAGTTTCCAGCTTTACACAGATATCTCGGACGGGTTAGCCATTGTCCTCGATGCTTTCTTCGAAATGGATCATGTGGACTGTGTGAAAGCCTTTGATATCTATTCAAAGGCCACCAAGCAGATTGATGAGTTGGCATCTTTCTATAAGGCATGCAAGGATTTGGGTGTTTGCAGATCTTCGGAGTACCCTGTCGTGCAGAGGATATCAGAGGAGCTTCTTGAGACAATGGAGGATTTTCTTCGGGATCGATCTGAGCGGAATCGCCGAAAGAAGAGCCCGGAACCACAACCAAGAAGCCCAGAGCCTATTGCAGATGATACCAGCTATGATGTGAATGGTATGAAGGCCTTACCGGCACCTCCCGTAAGTGAAGAGCCGGAGCCAGAGCCTCCAGTGGAAATTCAAGACCTTCGGAAGGAAGAGAGCCAAGGGGATCTTTTAGAGTTTGACAATGAGCCTGTTTCTGCTGAGGAGCACGGCGATCGCCTTGCATTGGCATTGTTCTCAGACACAGCGGGCACGTCTACCACTCAAGGTAGTCAAACAAGCTATAGCGTTTCATTAGGGGAACGGCCTTTGGCTGGGTGGGAACTTGCCCTTGTTGAGTCTTCTAGCGAGATCTCCAAGCCGGCGACAAATCCTCTTGCGGGTGGGTTCAACAATCTGCTCTTGACAAGCATGTATGAGCAAGGGTCTGTGAATCAGAAAGTGGCGGCATCGATACCATCTGGGAGTGCAAGCAGTGTAGCTTTACCTGGGCGACTGGCTTCATCGTACCTGGCATTGCCAGCTCCTGTGGGTGCCCAATTGGGTGATGATCCTTTTGCAGCTTCAGTTACCGTTCCGCCACCTCCTTATGTGCAGATGGACGACATGCGTCAAAAGCAGCAACTTCTTGTGCAAGAGCAACAGACATGGTATCGGTATCAGCATGATGGTATGCAAGGCTACAATGGCTTGATGAAGTTCCATAACCCAGGCTATGGCAGCTCTCTTCGGTCGTATCAGCCAGTCCCTTACTATGGCTCCTCTTATTATTAGGAGCAAGACTATTGTTTTTTGTTCAGGCAATGATGGTTGCTTTGTACTATGGACATTCTTTTTTGTCATTAGCCTCATGAGTTTGACAACTGCTGTTTGTCTACAGAAGTAGTGAATAACATGCTGTAGGTGCGATATTAATCTCGATTTCAATCTTGAGTTTTGTGCAGTTTATGTTTTTGTACTGTTGTCTTTCAGAGAAAAGAGTTGAATATATTGTAATATTGTTAAGAGCCATCTCTTTATAATGTGTATGACACATATTGTGATCGATTGAATGAAACGACATGACTCTTAGGATACAATGATGTGATATGCCTGTAGGTTTATGGTAGATACGGTATATTGTGTTTGCAAGGGAAGATTGGACTAACCAGGTTCAAAAACTGGCTTGATCCTATTATCTTTCTCACCCTCATAGCTACCACTCGTTTTTTTCTAGGATTGCACGATCTTTTTAAATTTAGCATGTACCCTTAGCTTTTGCCAAGGGGATTGTAACCTAGTGGTTAGGGTGGATATATGGCTACATAAAGACCAAGGTTCAATTCCCAGCTGTATCTTTCAAATTTCAGTTGTACCTCCGAAATAAGGAAGCAGTTGTAGCCTTGGCAAAAGCTTTGGAAAAATACTGATGCTTTTGATAGTATGATGCAATTTTGTAAAATGTTGCGAAGCGAATTGTCGGACCCATGCGCTTGAAATTGGAACTTACATATTCAGTGTTTCTGTATGTCTATTTAAGCTTTTGACCACACTGAAAAAAGTTATGTTTTGTACCATCTCTATATCTATAATGGCAGTCTAAAAATGTAAGATAATTAAAGACTTTCTAAATACCTGCTGAACTAAATATCCAAGACTGTTATAATAAGCTTTTGGTGAATGGTAAATGCCAAGTGGCTACTGTTTGAGCAGTTTTTCTCAAAGTTTTAGAGCACTTGAGAAGTTCCAAGACCTGTCAAAGAGCCCAAGTTATCACCTTCCATGATGATGCATAACATGAAGTTAACAAACATTCCACTGCAAACTTTTGTTGTTGGTATTTGTGAATCATACACCAAATAAGGGCCCCAGGACTACATAACGCAATGCCCTAGGATCCACGGCGTTCAAGTCCATGCACAAATGCCAAGACAATCATGGCCATAGATGTTAACGAACTAAACCTCGACAAAAGGGGAGGGGTTGTTCGGGTTGAACGGTCGTTGGTCCCCTCACCTCACCCTCTTAAATGCCTTGTGTTACCTAGCCGCAAGGAAATAAGGGTGGTTGAAAAGATGAATATTACAGTGACTAAGATACGCATTCTACTATGTGATTGCATTTGAATACCAATTTTATTCACAAGGTATACACAAATAGATTTGGATACCATTTATGCACACAAAGTATACACACTCAAAAGGGCTAATTTTTAGCAAACAAGAAGTCACCTTTGATGCTTCCCAATTCCATAAATGAAGGGTGTTGTTTCTGTTCTTTCCTCACAATAGATTCATGGATCAAAGGAAAAATTGTATTATGCTGTTCTGATGCCATTTTAATGTGGTATCTCAATAACAATAATGCAAAAGTATGGGGCAAGACAATAATCAGATGTATGAGACTCTCAGTGTCGGGGAAAAATCATTTTCCCAAACATACAAAATTCCGTTCCTTGAATTTGCACTAAGAGGAAATTTTAGAAAATTAGGCTACTTTTTCAGGTTTTTACACTATTTTTCTCTATTATGGAACGGAATTTCTTTTTTTCCCCTTGCCGGGAACCGGCACGATATTAAGCTGAGACACATTTTTCCCGAACACTGGCAGACTCTTGATCGTTGCTAAAGGAATCTACGCACTTAAAAAGACCATTGATAGGGAGAGGCACTCAAAGTGATTGTTTATTCATTTATAAGCAAGCCTTTGGACTAGTTAAAGTTTCATAATAGTGCGCTAAGGTGTCATCGGTACTTTGATTTCATATCTCAAAGATATCCATATACGGTAAAGGGGTCAATAAAAAACAGGTCCGGCCAAGGGACCCCTGGCCCCCTAGTTTTATGAGCTTGGGACACAAGAAGCCTCTTGGTGAGGTGGTTAGTTGAGTGCAACGTGCAATCTACACTGTTCGACCGTCGTTGGTTGTAATGTCCCATTAATGGGCACCCCCTTGGTGTGGCCTCCCATTCACGACCACTTTTGTTACACACAAAAATTTTTGTCGCCATTATGTGTCACCATCGGAGCTCTATTCGCAGCGCGTGATTTCTAGGGGAGGTAGGCGGTGCTCCACTCTTTGGATTGTGCCCATCGAGTCCAAAAATAAAGTGTAGTTGGCCCCTTTACCCTAAGAAGATCACCCAACTCACATTTGTTTGTAAGTGCACCAAGAACAAATGGCTGGTCTTTAATAATGAACCAAGGAATCACTCTTCTGGCAAAAGTGCAAGGACATTCAAAATGTACAAGGTGCTTAAAAAGCTATAAATTGTTGTTAAAGGTGGTCAATTTATAAGCTCAAAGCAGAAAAACCATTTTCCTTTTCTTGAATTCACCAAGAAGAAATGTTTAAAAATAAGGTTACTTTTTTTTAAAAATTCACTATTTTTTTCTATTTTGGGTTGGAATTTCTCCTTTTGCGCTTGGCCTCAAGCGGCATTTTTGAAATCGAAAACGACAAGATATTAAGCTGAGACACATTTTTCCCAAACACTGGCTCAAAGGAATGATTTGTATACAGTGCTATTAAGAAAAAAAAATAGGTTTAGTGTGTAATCCCCCTATAGATTTTACGATTTACCTCCAAAGTCTAAATTTGAAGGTGAGAAAACCTACAAAATTTTAAAAAATTTACTGTAAAAATCTTGAATATATAGTCAATATACCTCTAATATTTTCTCATTTGTAGGTTTTCCAAGTTTTTGGAGAGAAGTTTCTTTCCGAGCACTATTTGTATCGGATTTCTTGATTTCAAATTTTGGATAAAGCATGTATCCCTTGTTTTGAACTCATGCCCTACACTTATATTTTTGGAGGGGCACACTTTGTATATAGAGCCTATCTATAAATAGATAGGAAATACCCATGTACACACTCTACACATGCACACATATTCAATAAATGTGTTTGCATAAAAATATTGGAACAAAATATGCATATTATGGAATTGACATTTATATAACAATGTGAAGGATCTCGATGGCATGCTCAGGGCTAGAAAAATACATTTTTCCTAGCCGATAAAAATAAGGGGAAACTTGAAATTGTCCCGGTTTTTAGGTCAAAATTTGAAGCTTTTGCCGATAATTACACTAATACTTGTGTAAATTTGCGGTTTTTTTAAAGTCAAGCTCAAAATCTAATCGGGATTTTACAATTTGAGCTGGTTAAAATACATTGGACCCCAGTTTTTTTTCTAACACTGGGCCTTCTAGTCAAGCTAAGTGCGTGGAAGTGATGTAGGTTTTGAAGAGCTTCGGTAATAAGGGAGAGTCATTGAAGGCAACAATGAGGGAGGCCAAATGGAGGTGGGAAATCTTGTTGAGTTCTTGACTATAGGATAAAACACTATATGCTAAGTGCCGGGTCCCCGCGCTTGAAAAAAAGTTTCATCAACTTTAGTCTAAATGTAAAGCAAAATACGTCGTGGGCTCACCTAAAAAGGAGGATAAATATAAGGGGTGCATTACCATTCATCAGCATTTGGGAGAAGGCCGAGTCCCCCATCTATACTCTATATGAATTAGACTAAAATTCAGGCTGCTACGTGTCTTCAAAAGCACATTCCGGCTCAAATACAGGCGGGGCGATCTAAGGAGCTAAATTGCAAGAAAACGTTAGATGAGCACTTCAGCCAACCTTGCAAGAAAACAAGAAGAGAGAGACCCTTCAACTCACCTGGCCGTCGTGCTACAAAAGCATCGATGAGTGAAAAGTTTCGTTGTTGCTAACCTACGACTTTCTGCAAGGTGAGCTAGATACTCTACAATTTGGCTCTCTCCCTAAAACCGGCGTCGTTTGCCAGGGGGAGGTATCAACCAAGGCAACAGGGCTTTGCGGTGTGTGGGCAGTTGCTTCGTCAGTGGTGTGCGCGTGCGCAACTCGGTAGAGGAGTAGGCAATGGGAGGTGCAGCCAGTGTTGGGCTCCGGCAGGCCTGCAGTGTGGTGCCCTTGCATGGAGGAGGGCACTGGACCCCACTAAACCCATGCGGCCAACGTCGCTGCAGTGGAGAAGGGCGAAACTCATGCGCCCATGAATATTTGCTTCATTATTTTTAGCACTCAGAAATGAATCTCAGGAATAAAGACTAGAAAATCTTTAACAATCCAACCAAAATAAAAACAAGGGTATTTTGGAAAAAAGCGAAACCCTTTCGCCCATGAATTGCTTCATTATTTTTAGCACTCACAAACAAAAATGAAAAATAACGAATTTATTTTTAGCACTCATTATTTTAGAATCTCAGGAATAAAGACTAGAAAATCTTTAATAATCCAACCAAAATAAAAACAAAGGTATTTTGGAAAAAAAACTGAAATTTGAGGGGTATAAGACTAGAAAATCTTTAACAGTCCAACCAAAATAAAAACAAAGGTATTTTGGAAAAAAAACTGAAATTTGAGGGGTATTGTGGGAATTCCTACAAATCAGAGGGGTATTTTGGTAATTTTCCCTAAATGGAATTATGGGCGGCACCCACATGTGCGTCCTTGCGAGAGTAGAGGAGAGAGAGAAACCCTTTTGCCGAGCCAATACCGGATTCATCCGAGGGTGAAGGGGCAGTGTCCTACTCCTCGCTCTCCTTCAACCACTGGACTCTCGACAAACCGGCGTTAACAGT
Organism: Adiantum capillus-veneris; assembly: GCF_014529385.1. Classification (NCBI taxonomy): domain Eukaryota; kingdom Viridiplantae; phylum Streptophyta; class Polypodiopsida; order Polypodiales; family Pteridaceae; genus Adiantum; species Adiantum capillus-veneris. Next base: position 134,219,296 of record NC_140949.1, on the reverse strand, counting down.
CTTCTTTAGCCCTGCATGTTATGTGAGGTTCTCAACAAGTGAGCTTATATTACTGAGAATGCCTTGCTCAACAGAAAGTTACGAAGGTACCCAAGCTTTCAGGTGTAAGTTGCAGAGAGAGACATATGCAAAACCCCTGCGTTTAGAAGTAGTCGTCCTTGCGGCCCTTGAATCCATGAAGGAGAACAATGAAGACATTGTCTTCTTCTTTATCTTCTATGGGAATTTATTGCACCTGCATGGTACCGCCCCCTCCCCCCCTCTCTCTCTCGCAGGTGGAAGAATAAAGGTTACTTCCGCACAAAAGGTACAGCATTGCCCATAGGTCCACCATTCCACTAGCGACCCCTCTCCTCAAAAGATCACACAATCCCATGGATGACACCATCGCACAATCCCATGGTGTACTATTGAAGGCGTTCCCTCCTCAGCATACCACACAGTCACATCCCCTGGTCTCCAAGCGTACTGTCAAGTTCCTGCACAATCCTTAGCAAAGCAATCGAGCAGTGCAATTTGTCTCCATGGGTTTGCATATGGACAACCGTGTTGTTTTAACTCTCTCTCTCTCTCTCTCTCTCTCTCTCTCTCAAGTCCTTGGGACTAAGTAACACCTATATTTAATGCGGAGCCGCGTAATGGGATCGACGATCGGGGTTGGGGGCGGGATCTCGAGGCACACTAAACCTAGCCAGCACGAAAAAGGAGGTGCGCCACCGGAAAAATGGGGGGCACTAAATTGGGCCAGCGCGAAACTCGTCCACGTGTCTTGATGAGGCAAGGGTTGGCGCCAAGATGCCTGCAGCATGAATCTTTCTATACTTACTCTATGTATGTAAGTTAGCTCAACAAAAAAATAGATAGGACCTTGGAGCTACTCTAAGCATTGGGATGTTGGGGCTTATTCCTTCCCTTCAGTTTGCCAAGAGGAAATTTTCAAAAATTAGGGTTATTTTTTGGGGTTTTACACTATTTTTCATATCCTTTTCCTCTTGCCCTCAATCGGCATTTTTGAAATAGTTGGGACACATTTTTCTCGAACACTGTTGTTCACTGTCCAAGTTGTTATATTGTGATAATAGGATCACAGAAAAATGCTTAGTGCTCATTTCGAGTAGAACTCAAAAATGTCAATGGTCATGGTGGAATGCATTTTCAGACGTAGACAAGGTAATAATGACTATATATACATATGGGATAGGCTCAACACTTTGTACAGATGGTATTCATGACTAAACACTTTGTATATATGGTGTCATGGCTTGAGCCTATCACATATTATTTTTCTTCAAACGAGACCCAAGATCTTGCTTTGTTTAGTCATAACGTTTTGCACAACGCCATGACACCAAAAATTAGTTAGCAGGTCATGAAAGTAGATGATGGATTTGGCCTAGAGTCCGCACGCTTTGTCTGCATTTTTCTTTGTCAAGTAATACTTTGAAACATATTCCATGAATAACTCGCACCATTGTTATAATAGTAACTCTAGGCCCGCCTAAGTTTAGCTTAAGGTTTTAGGAGAGAATTAGGTGAATCTCTACGATGGCCAGACACCTAAGTTTAGTGCACTATGACCTGTTAAGTTTAGTGTATTCTAACCTTTTAAGTTTTTGAAAGTAGACCCTCAAAAAATTAATAAACAATCAGGGAGAGTAAGCTTATATAATTTCTACTTCATTTTCTCTGCCCATGAGAAATACTACATCTAATGTCTTGCAATGACAAGTTTGTCCCTCCCTCTCTCTCTCTCTCCTCTCTCTAGACAATGACAAATCTCTTTCTCTTTTTATACCTAGATTTTCCCACTTTATCATAATTCACTTATACATGTCCCCCCCCCCCCCCCCCCCCCCCTCTATCTATCTTTCTATCTCCCTCTCTATATATGTCCATGTTATATGAATCTATTGAATTTGTCACATGACGGGCTTCCCCACGACTATCCGCGTTGCTACAAGAGAGCATGGCCGAGCTATCTATCTATCTATCTCCCTTTGTATATATATGCATCTCCATGACTAAGCAGTGACAAGTGTCTCTCTCTTTTTAGACCTACGTTGTTACACTTCATCATAACTAGGTTGTTCCAGTACATCATAATTTGTTTCTACTTAACCATACATGTTGTTACCAACATACATTTTCAGGATCACTTGCAATTAATCGATGCATCTATTCTGTTTCAGTGATGGATAGCCCTTCTTTTGACTCTGGGAACGTTTTCCAAGGAGATCATGATGTAAATGAAGTCATCATGCCTACACCTCCAGGGCGCAATAGCGTGCGAGCCGCATATTGCCAACAATAGATAGGGCTAGGGCCATAAAGCTGTGGCCTATTTTTACTGGATGTGAAGTGGAGACGTCTCTTTAGATGAAAGCCTGATGCTTGGCCGAATGTGGTCTCCCCCGTCTTCCCCGCCCCCCCTCCCCCCTAATCTATCTTTCTATCTCCCTCTCTATATATATCCATGTATATGAATCTCAAGACTAGGTTTATAATTAGTTATAATTTGCCACATGGCGGGCCCCTTTCGAGAGGAGGTGATTTTGGCATTGAAGGGTATCAAGGACGAAACTGCACGTTTGGAAATCAATCAACATGAAATCTATACATTCATGGAAAATTTCCAGAATGAGGTTGTGCAACAATTGTCTTTGTGCTTCAAGGAACACAAGGACCAAGTTGAAGCCTTGAAAGCACATGTAATAGGCTTGGGGTTTGAGGTTAGGACCTTTAAAGAACACAAGGAGCAAGTTGAAGCTCTGAAAGCGCATGTAGCAGATTTAGGGTCTGAGATGAAGACCTTAAAAACTGCAATTAATCACTTGAATGCCATCGATAGGAGACTTAGTCGTGTTGTCATTCAGGGAGGTGTTACTACATCCTATCCTAACATGTAATGTTTTTTTAACTAATGCTGTAGCAAAACTTCAAATTATCATTGCCACGCCTAACGCACAAGGGGGTGTTATTGCATCCTATCCTAAAATGTAATGTTTTTTTATCTAATGATGTTGCAGAACTTCAAATTATCATTGTAGTATCTCTCTCTCTCTCTCTCTCTCTCTCTCTCTCTCTCAGGTAGCGAAAGGGGGAGGAAAGGAGATATGGAATGATAAGTAATTCATGCCAAACTTATGTGATACAAATAGTCAGGGACAAGTAGATTGGTGGCTCATATTAGATAGATGCAAATCTTCCTGTTTGGAAGACTCAAATTTATTGAAAACCTTTAAAAAAAATTATTTAACAGAGATGGTGTCCGGACCACGGGTTTTGTCCCTAGAACACACACATCGAGCTAGATTGTGCAACATTTCTCAAAAACCTAGGCGAGAAACAGCACGGGCTAGGGCTCAACGATCTTTGTAGAGAATCCCATTGGGTATTTTAGGAGATTGTGTGAATATCATGCATTTAAGCCATGGAGGTCAACAAATGGATGCAATGGCTATGCATATTGAAAATTGTAGTACAAATGCTCAAAGCACTAGACCTTTAGAAGTACCTTCCTTTATTGGAGTTGCCAACAATTGGGAGGGTCAACAACAACATCCTTGCATTGTTTTTGAAGAAGGAGGATTCTCTAAATTTGAGCATTATTGTCTATCTATTCGTTGCATTTATCCAAATGCAACAATTTTGAAGCATGACTCCATGCTTGCCCTCTACCATGGAAAATGCTTGGTCCACAACTTGGGTGGCTTAAGTTTTGTGTGCTCCTTTTGTGGTGCATGTGCTTGGAAGGTTGAAGGTAGGTCTATACGCACATTTGTAGGTAAGTATTGTTGCTTATTAGGAAAAGTCAAATTACTTCCTGTGAGTGATTTGCAAATGGAGCTCAAAGAATTGATGCAAGGTGGTACTACCAAGAGCAAAAAATTTCTTAAACACATTAGAGCATATAATAATGTATTGGCTTTTGCCTCTTTGGGTGCTCATGTTGATGAGCAACTTACACGAGGGAGAGGTGTGTACACTTTTAAAGTTCACAGTGCCATCTACCATAAGATTGGGCCCATGAGACCGTGTGAAAGAGTGGATCAAATCCCTCGCTTTGCACAATTGTACTTTTTTGATACAGAGAATGAGCTCAACAATAGATTGCATCATGTGCCAGATTTAGATAGAGATTCCTTGCATAGTTTGCAGGCTATGATGCATCGTGTTAACCCATATGCAAATGCCTTTCGGTTTGCTGCTACAACAATGGGGAATGAAGGAATCCCAAACATGAAGATGGTCATTACTGAAAAGCGTACAAATGGTTGGCAATATTTAGCCCCACGTGGATCTGAGGTTGCAGCAATTATGCCAGGGCAAGGAGATGAGAGCAACATAGGCCATCGTGATATTGTATTGCGGTATCGTGATGGGGGGCTTAAAAGGATCTCCAACCTACATCGATCATATATGCCTTTACTATATGTTCTATTATTTGCTAATGGAGAGGATGGGCGGCATCCATATATACCGCAAACTCCCAATGAGCAGCAATTTGTTACACAAAAACAATACTACACTTTTAGGTTGCAGATTAGGAGTGACACCACAGAATGCCTTTTACGTGGAGGACGATTGTTGCAGCAGTACATTGTTGATGCCTACAGTACTATGGAGGAGTCAAGGTTATTATGGTTTAGAAACAATTAGAGATCAATTCGTGCAGAAGTGTATCAAGGGCTTGCAAACATGGTTGCTTCCAGTGACAATGCCCATGGGGTCATGGGTGTTAATGTTGGAAGAAGAATTGTATTGCCTTCATCTTTTGTGGGGGGACATCGGCACATGCAGCAACTCTATCAAGATTCCATGGCAATTGTGCGTAAGAGAGGAAAGCCTGATCTATTCATAACTTTCACATGCTACCCAAGGTGGAAGGAAATACAAGATGCGTTATTGCCAGGACAGACTGCTTCTGATCGTCCTGACTTGACTACACGTGTCTTTTATCATAAATTCAAAGATTTGATGGACTTGCTTCTTAAAAGGGCTATCTTTGGAAAGGTTGTTGGACATGTTTGTGTGATAGAATTTCAGAAGAGAAGTCTTCCCCATGCTCATATCTTATTGATTCTTGCATCCGAATATAAGCGGACAGAGATGTGGCATTATGATAGAATGGTTTGTGCTGAGCTTCTTGATAAAAATTTATTTCTTGATTTGTATGATGTTGTGAGTCATTGCAATCTTCATGGTCCATGTGGCGCATTGGATCCAAATGCTCCATGCATGTTAGATCAAAGATGTAGATTCAAATACCCACGTGAGTTTTGTGAATCTACTTCTGTTGATGGTGACGGATATCCAAGGTATATGCGGAGAGATGATGGTCAATATGTGGTTCAAAAGCAAGAGAGACTTGATAACAGATGGATTGTTCCCTATAATCCGTTGTTGTCTCTAAGATATAAAGCTCACATCAATGTAGAGATATGCTCTAACATATCAGCAGTGAAGTATCTCTATAAGTATGTGTACAAAGAACATGATAGGTCCATAGTTGTGCTCCAAGATGGAGATGGAGTTCTGGATGAAATCAAGAGTTATTTAGTTGCACGCTATGTATCTGCATCGGACGCAATTTGGAGAATTTTTGTATTCTCATTGCATGAGGAAAAGCCTGATATATTGTGTTTGCAAGTGCATCTCCCGCAACAGAATATGGTTGCTTTTGGAGACTCTATCGACATATCCAATTTGGTGAATAATGATGATAATAGGAAGACAACACTTACAGAGTGGTTTGTAGCAAATCAACAATATCCAAAAGCAAACGATTTATTATATATAGATTTTCCCTCCGAATGGGTTTGGAACCCCACTAATAAAGTGTGGTCACATAGGCAAAGAGGTGATACCATTGGGAGAATGTACAATGTTGTTCCCAATGCTGGCGATCTTTATTTTTTGCGTATGCTACTTACAATATGCAAGGGTTGTAAATCATTTGAGGAGCTTCGCACTTTCAATGGACAAACCTATGCCACTTTCAACGAAGCTTGCAGTGCCAGAGGTTTGCTACAAAATGATGATGAATGGTTTATGTGTTTGCAAGAGGCATCATGTACAAGTTCCGGCTTGCAATTACGACAACTATTTGATGTGATGTTGGTATTTTGTGAGCCATTATGTCCAGGTACATTGTAGCACCGATTCTCCTTGGAGCTTTCTGAGAATTATGTTTATGATTTGCATGAATGTATAAGTGATGAGGGTGTATGTCATGAGATATCTAAGAATCAAGCATTATGTAACTTAGAGTCTCTGCTTCAATCATATGGGAAACGACTTTGTGACTACTTTGGGATGCCCGAAGTAGACCGTTCTGTATTATCTAGATGTGGGAGTGGTTTGATAGCAGAAGAGAGGATGTTCAATGCAAACGAGCAAATGAATTTAGCCATTCATATGGAAGCATCTTTGAATTGTGTACAAAGAGCTGCTTATAATGAAATCATGCAAGCAGTTGACTCATCAAATGGGACATTTTTTTTCTTGGATGGACCCGGTGGGACTGGGAAGACTTATCTCTATAATGCACTACTTTGTCGTGTACGTGGTCAAGAGAATGTCGCTTTAGCAAATTGCAAGAAAACGTTAGAAGAGCACTTCAGCCAACCTTGCAAGAAAACAAGAAGAGAGAGACCCTTCAACTCACCTGGCCGTCGTGCTATAAAAGCATCGATGAGTGAAAAGTTTCGCTGCTGCTAACCTATGACTTTGTGCAAGGTGAGCTAGATACTCTACAATTTGGCTTCTCCCGCCACAGTATGTAGAAAACTAATGTTTTTTCTGTTGCTAGGCGGTTCTCTCCATTGGTTGTAAGCGGTTCTCTTCTCTCCATTGGCGCAGCCAGCTTACCTACAACGACCAGCTGCCCAGGTTCTCTCTCTCTCTCTCTCTCTCTCTCTCTCTCTCTCTCTCTCTCTCTCTCACATAATGTAAAGATACTCTGTCGGGAGGACAATAGGAGCCGCTTATAAGCCTTTCTCAACGTTTCTCTTTCTTGGTTCTCCCTTCGGCCAACAGGACAACGCTTCAACGTAGGGGCACTTCTCTCCGACAATGAGGCGGCATCTTTTGGCTGCTATAACTGCAGGGACGACTGTCGGCTCCATCTGCAGCTAGCAACAACAATATTTCTGGTTGCATGGCTGCACGCAGGGCCGGCATCGTTTGCCAGGGGGAGATATCAACCAAGGCAACAGGGCGTTGCGGTGTGTGGGCAGCTGCTTCGTCACTGGTGTGCGCGTGTGCGGCTCGATAGAGGAGTAGGCGCTAGGAGGTGCAGCCAGTGTTGGGCTCCGGTAGGTCTGCAGCGTGGTGCCCTTGCATGGAGGAGGGCGCTAGACCCCACTAAACCCATGCAGCCAACGCCGCTGCCACCCCAGCTGTAGTGGAGAAGGGCGAAACCCATGTACCCATGAATATTTGCTTCATTATTTTTAGCACTCAGAAACGAATCTCAGGAATAAAGACTAGAAAATCTTTAACAATCCAACCAAAATAAAAACCAAAGTATTTTGGAAAAAGCGAAACCCTTGCGCCCATGAATTGCTTCATTATTTTTAGCACTTATTATTTTAGAATCTCAGGAATAAAGACTAGAAAATCTTTAACAATCCAACCAAAATTAAAACAAAGGTATTTTGGAAAAAAAAAAACTGAAATTTGAGGGGTATTGTGGGAATTCCTACAAATCAGAGGGGTATTTTGGTAATTTTCCCTAAATGGAATTATGGGCGGCACCCACATGTGTGTCCTTGCGAGAGTAGAGGAGAGAGAGAAACCCTTTTGCCGAGCCAATACCGGATTCATCCAAGGGTGAAGGGGCAATTTCCTACTCCTCGCTCTCCTTCAACCACTGGACTCTCGACAAACTGGCGTTAATAGTTTCTTTAGCCCTGCATGTTATGTGAGGTTCTCAACCAATGACCTTATATTACTGAGAATGCCTTGCTCAACAGAAAGTTACGAAGGTACCCAAGCTTTCAAGTGTAAGTTGCAGAGAGAGACATAGGCAAGACCCCTGCGTTTAGAAGTAGCCGTCCTTGCGGCCCTTGAATCCATGAAGGAGAACAATGAAGACATTGTCTTCTTCTTTATCTTCTATGGGAATTTATTGCACCTGCATGGTACCGCCCCCTCCCCTCCTCTCTCTCTCGCAGGTGGAAGAATAAAGGTTACTTCCGCACAAAAGGTACAGCATTGCCCATAGGTGCACCATTCCGCTAGCGAGCCCTCTCCTCAAAAGATCACACAATCCCATGGATAACGCCATCGTACAATCCCACGGTGCACTATTGAAGGCGTTCCCTCCTCAACATACCACACAGTCACATCCCCTGGTCTCCAAGCGTACTGTCAAGCTCTTGCACAGTCCTTAGCAAAGCAATCGAGCAGTGCAATTTGTTGCCATGGGTTTGCATATGGGCAACCGTGTTGTTTTAACTCTCTCTCTCTCTCTCTCTCTCTCTCAAGTCCTTGGGACTAGGTAACACCTATATTTAATTCGGAGCCGCGTAATGGGATCGACGGTCGGGGTTGGGGGCAGGATCTCTTGGCACACTAAACCTGGCCAGCCCAAAAAACGAGGCACGCCGTCGAAAAAATGGGGGGCGCTAAACTGGGCTACTGTGAAAATCGTCCACGTGTCTTGATGAGCCAAGGGTTGGCGCCAAGATGCCGACAGCATGAATCTTTCTATACTTACTCTATGTATGTAAGTTAGCTCAAAAAATAGATAGGACCTTGCAGCTACTCTAAGCAGTGGGATGTTGGGGCTTATTCCTTCCCTTCGGGTTGCCAAGAGGAAATTTTCAAAAATTAGGGTTATTTTTTGGGTTTTTACACTATTTTTCATATCCTTTTCCTCTTGCCCTCAATCGGCATTTTTGAAATAGTTGAGACACATTTTTTCCGAACACTGTTGTTCACTGTCCAAGTTGTTATAATGTGATGATACGATCGCAAAAAAATGCTTAGTGCTCATTTCGAGTAGAACTCGAAGATGTCAATGGTCATGGTGGAATGCATTTTCAGACGTCGACAAGGTAATAATGACTATATATACATATGGGATACGCTCAACACTTTGTATAGATGGTATTCATGACTAAACACTTTGTATATATGGTGTCATGGCTTGAGCCTATTCCATATTATTTTTCTTCAAACGAGACCCAAGATCTTGCTTTGTTTAGTCATAACGTTTTGCACAATGCCATGACACCAAAAATTAGTTAGCAGGTCGTGAAAGTAGATGATGGATTTGGCCTAGAGTCCGCACGCTTTGTCTGCATTTTTCTTTGTCAAGTAATACTTTGAAACATATTCCATGAATAACTCGCACCATTGTTATAACAGTAACTCTAGGCCCGCCTAAGTTTAGCTTAAGGTTTTAGGAGAGAATTAGGTGAATCTCTACGATGGCCAGACACCTAAGTTTAGTGCACTATGACCTGTTAAGTTTAGTGTATTCTAACCTTTTAAGTTTTTGAAAGTAGACCCTCAAAAAATTAATAAACAATCAGGGAGAGTAAGCTTATATAATTTCTACTTCATTTTCTCTGCCCATGAGAAATACTACATCTAATGTCTTGCAATGACAAGTTTGTCCCTCCCTCTCTCTCTCTCTCTCTCTCTCTCTCTCCTCTCTCTAGACAATGACAAATCTCTTTCTCTTTTTATACCTAGATTTTTCCACTTTATCATAATTCACTTATACATGCCCCCCCCCCCCCCCCCCTCCCTCTATCTATCTTTCTATCTCCCTCTCTATATATGTCCATGTTATATGAATCTATTGAATTTGTCACATGACGGGCTTCCCCGCGACTATCCGCGTTGCTACAAGAGAGCATGGCCGAGCTATCTATCTATCTATCTCCCTCTGTATATATATGCATCTCCATGACTAAGCAGTGACAAGTGTCTCTCTCTTTTTAGACCTAGGTTGTTCCACTTCATCATAACTAGGTTGTTCCAGTACATCATAATTTGTTTCTACTTAACCATACATGTTGTTACCAACATACATTTTCACGATCACTTGCAATTAATCGATGCATCTATTCTGTTTCAGTGATGGATAGCCCTTCTTTTGACTCTGGGAACGTTTTTCAAGGAGATCATGATGTAAATGAAGTCATCATGCCTACACCTCCAGGGCGCAATAGCGTGCGAGCCGCATATTGCCAACAATAGATAGGGCTAGGGCCATAAAGCTGTGGCCTATTTTTAGTCGATGTGAACTGGAGACGTCGCTTTAGATGAAAGCCTGATGCTTGGCCGAATGTGGTCTCCCCCCTCTTCCCCCCCCCCCCCCCCCCCCCCCCCCCCCCCACTTATCTATCTTTCTATCTCCCTCTCTATATATATCCATGTTATATGAATCTCATGACTAGGTTTATAATTAATTATAATTTTCCACATGGCGGGCTTCCCCACAGCTCTTTTAGGTGCAACCGTTGCCAAAGAGCATGGCCGAGCTATCTATCTATCTATCTTTCTTCGTATACATATTCATGCTATATGCACCTCCATGACTAAGCAGTGACAAGTGTCTCTCTCTTTTTAGACCTAAGTTGTTCCACTTCATCATAATTGGTTTCTACTTAACCATACATGTTGTTACCAACATACATTTTCATGATCACTTGCAATTAATCGATGCATCTATTCTCTTTCAGTGATGGATAGCCCTTCTTCCGACTCTGGGAATGTTTCACAAGGAGATCATGATGTAAATGAAGTCATCATGCCTACACCTCCAGAATGCAATAGCGTGCGAGTCGCAAAGCAGTTGGCCAGATCAAGGGCGCAATTGAATTGCGAGGGTCCTTCAAAGCGTTTACAAATCATTCATGGGCTTTAAGAATGCAACGAAGCTGTCCAACAAGAGTGCAAAAACTACTTACAAAAGGTTTGAAAACAAGTTCAAGGTGAAGAAGACCACATCACCTTTCGAGAGGAGGTGATTTTGGCATTGCAGGGTATCAAGGACGAAACTACACGTTTGGAAATCAATCAACATGAAATCTATACATTCATGGAAAATTTCTAGAATGAGGTTGTGCAACAATTGTCTTTGTGCTTCAAGGAACACAAGGACCAAGTTGAAGCCTTGAAAGCACATGTAATAGGTTTGGGGTTTGAGATTAGGACCTTTAAAGAACACAAGGACCAAGTTGAAGCTCTGAAAGCGCATGTAGCAGATTTAGGGTCTGAGATTAAGACCTTAAAAATTGCAATTACTCGCTTGAATGTCATTGATAGGATACTTAGTCGTGTTGTCATGCCTAACTCACAAGGAGGTGTTACTACATCCTATCCTAAAATGTAATGTTTTTTTAACTAATGCTGTAGCAAAACTTCAAATTATCATTGCCACGCCTAACGCACAAGGGGGTGTTACTGCATCGTATCCTAAAATGTAATGTTTTTTTATCTAATGATGTTGAAAAACATTAAATTATCATTGTAGTATCTCTGTGTGTGTGTGTGTGTGTGTGTGTGTGTGTCTCTCTCTCTCTCTCTCTCTCTCTCTCTCTCTCTCTCTCTCTCTCTCTCTCTCTCTCTCTCTCTCTCTCTCTCTCAGGTAGCGAAAGGGGGAGGAAGGAGATATGGAATGATAAGTAATTCATGCCAAACTTATGTGACACAAATACTCAGGGACAAGTAGATTGGTAGCTCATATTAGATAGATGCAAATCTTCCTTTTTAGAAGACTCAAATTTATTGAAAACATTTAAAAAAATTTATTTAACACAGATGGTGCCCGGACCACGGGTTTTGTCCCCAGGACACACACATCGAGCTAGGTTGTGCAACATTTCTCGAAAAGCTAGGCGAGAAACAGCATGGGCCAGGGGTCAACGATCTTTGCAGCGAATCCCATTGGGTATTTTAAGAGATTGTGTGAATATCATGCATTTAAGCCATGGCGGTCAACAAATGGATGCAATGGCTATGCATATTGAAAATTGTACTACAAATGCTCAAAGCACTAGACCTTTAGAAGTACCTTCCGTTATTTGAGTTGCCAACAATTGGGAGGGTCAACAACAACATCCTTGCATTGTTTTTGAAGAAGGAGGATTCTCTAAAATTGAGCATTATTGTCTATCTATTCATTGCAGTTATCCAAATGCAACAATCTTGAAGCATGACTCTATGCTTGCCCTCTACAGTGGAAAATGCTTGGTCCACAACTTGGGTGGCTCAAGTTTTGTGTGCTCCTTTTGTGGTGCATGTGCTTGGAAGGTTGAAGGTAGGTCTATACGCACATTTGTAGGTAAGTATTGTTGCTTATCAGGAAAAGTCAAATACTTCCTTTGAGTGATCCGCCAATGGAGCTCAAAGAATTGATGCAAGGTGGTACTACCAAGAGCAAAAATCTCTTAAACACATCAGAGCATATAATAATGTATTGGCTTTTGCCTCTTTGGGTGCTCATGTTCATGAGCAACTTACACGAGGGAGAGGTGTGTACACTTTTAAAGTTCACAGTGCCATCTACCATAATATTGGGCCCATGAGACCGTGCGAAAGAGTGGATCAAATCCCTCTCTTTGCACAATTGTACTTTTTTGATACAGAGAATGAGCTCAACAATAGATTGCATCATGTGCCAGGTTTAGATAGAGATTCCTTGCATCATGTGCCAGGTTTGCAGGCTATGATGCATCGTGTTAACCCATATGCAAATGCCTTTCGGTTTGCTGTTACAACAATGGGGAATGAAGGAATCCCAAACATGAAGATGGTCATTACTGAAAAGCATACAAATGGTTGGCAATATTTAGCCCCACGTGGATCTGAGGTTGCAGCAATTATGCTAGGGCAGGGAGATGAGAGCAACATAGGCCATCGTGATATTGTATTGTAGTATCGTGATGGGGGGCTTAAAAGGATCTCCAACCTACATTGATCATATATGCCTTTACTATATGTTCTATTATTTGCTAATGGAGAGGATGGGTGGCATCCATATATACCGCAAACTCCCAATGAGCAGAAATTTGTTACACAAAAACAATACTACACTTTTAGGTTGCAGATTAGGAGTGACACCACAGAATGCCTTTTACGTGGAGGACGATTGTTGGAGCAGTACATTGTTGATGCCTACAGTACTATGGAGGAGTCAAGGTTAGTATGGTTTAGAAACAATTAGAGATCAATTCGTGCAGAAGTGTATCAAGGGCTTGCAGACATGGTTGCTTCCAGTGACAATGCCCATGGGGTCATCGTTGTTAATGCTGGAAGAAGAATTGTATTTCCTTCATATTTTGTGGGGGGACCTCGGTACATGCAACAACTCTATCAAGATTCCATGGCAATTGTGAGTAAGAGAGGAAATCATGATCTATTCATAACTTTCACATGCAACCCAAGGTGGAAGGAAATACAAGATGCGTTATTGCCAGGACACACTGCTTCTGATCGTCCTGACTTGACTACACGTGTCTTTTATCATAAATTCAAAGATTTGATGGACTTGCTTCTTAAAAGGGCTATCTTTGGAAAGGTTGTTGGACATGTTTGTGTGATAGAATTTCAGAAGAGAAGTCTTCCCCATGCTCATATCTTATTGATTCTTGCATCCGAATATAAGCGGACAGAGATGTGGCATTATGATAGAATGGTTTGTGCCGAGCTTCCAGATAAAAATTTTATTTCCTGATTTGTATGATGTTGTGAGTCATTGCAATGTTCATGGTCCGTGTGGCGCATTGAATCCAAATGCTCCATTCATGGTAGATAGAAGATGTAGATTCAAATACCCACGTGAGTTTTGTGAATCTACTTTTGTAATTGATGGTGACGGATATCCAAGGTATATGCGGCAAGATGATGGTCAATATGTGGTTCAAAAGCAAGAGAGACTTGATAACAGACGGATTGTTCCCTATAATCCATTGTTGTATCTAAGATATAAATCTCACATCAGTGTAGAGATATGCTCGACCATATCAGCAGTGAAGTATCTCTATAAGTATGTGTACAAAGGACAAGATAGGGCCACAATTGTGCTTCAAGATGGAGAAGGAGTTCTTGATGAAATCAAGAGTTATTTAGATGCACGCTACGTATCCGCATCGGAGGCAATTTGGAGAATTTTTGTATTCTCATCGCATGAGGAAAAGCCTGATATATTACATTTGCAAGTGCATCTCCCGCAACAGAATATGGTTGCTTTTGGAGACTCTACTGACATATCCAATTTGGTGAATAATGATGATAATAGGAAGACAACACTTACAGAGTGGTTTGTAGCAAATCAACAATATCCAGAAGCAAACGATTTATTATATATAGATTTTCCCTCCGAATGGGTTTGGAACCCCACTAATAAAGTGTGGTCACATAGGCAAGGAGGTGATACCATCGGGAGAATGTACAATGTTGTTCCCAATGCTAGCGATCTTTATTATTTGTGTATGCTACTTACAATATGCAAGGGTTGTAAATCATTTGAGGAGCTTCGCACTTTCAATGGACAAACCTATGCCACTTTCAACGAAGCTTGCAGTGCCAGAGGTTTGCTACAAAATGATGATGAATGGTTTATGTGTTTGCAAGAGGCATCATGTACAAGTTCCCGCTTGCAATTACGACAACTATTTGATGTGATGTTGGTATTTTGTGAGCCAGTATGTCCAGGTAGATTGTGGCACCGATTTTCCTTGGAGCTTTCTGAGGATTATGTTTATGATTTGCATGAATATACAAGTGATGAGG